>NC_072465.1:11708856-12015425 GCF_027596085.1 Anoplopoma fimbria
ATGGTCCAATGGACTTGCAAGACATGTCTCAGTTCCGATAAGTTCTAAAATGCTCTGCCCGTTACTTTCGCCTTTATTACGGCCGTCACCATATTGTTTTTTTCACAACCAATGAACGGAAGTTACCATATTTGGAAAGCGGAGGAGTGACGTGGAGATGCAGTATCCAGCTTTGATATCGGCAGCGAACTGTCAATCACAGTAGCCCCGCCCTAAAGCATACTTTGCTTTATGGTATAATTTACTCTAAATGGACTATAATTTACTAAATGAACATTATGCTGTATTGAAGAAGACTTGAAACTAGAATTGAGAACATAAACTCATGTTTACAATGTTTACGGAGACATTATTTCTCATAGACTTCTATACAACCAGAGGAGTCGCTCCCTGCTGGTCAGTAGATAGAATGCAAGTTTTAAGACAATCCTGCATTGGCTTCACTCGGCAGAACAGCAGGTTGGTGCCTTGTACTACCATTCTTTTTGTCCAAAGTCAATGGGTCAGCAGCGGTCCTAGCTGCACTGAGCACCCTTGTGAAGTGTCATAGTTTTTGTATGGCGTTTGTATCGCCATTTGCTGTAACATATTTTGTTAAAAAGGTTTGAGGATTGCTGAGTGACTTACGGTCTTGTGGGACTTCGATGGGTGCTGCTTCGCGCCACAGTAACAGCACTAATGACATGAGAGCCAGGGCCATGTGGCCCCCTTGCCCCAACATCTCTCCCCCTCTGATTGACCGGCCTCGTCCCTCACCTCTCCTGACTGGCTAGATGGTTCTCAGCCGAGGACCTGAGAGTACAGAGACAGAGACAGATGGTTAGGATGAACACCATATATACAGTATAAACTGTGTGTGTGTGTGTAGATGTGTACTGTACGCATCCTGGCATTAGAGTGTGTGTCAACTCTGGCCTACATTCACAGCTGAGTCCTTGTGTGACTCCCCAGAGAGAGCAGCCTAGAAACAAAGCCAAGGAGAAGCTCTGTAGCACTGATTCTTAACGTAGGATCAGGCTCCAATCACAAGCTGTTTCATAGCAAAATCTAGAACGGTTTCAATTATCTGCCCAGAAATGTTGATGGAGAACAGATTATTGGAATCATTCCATTCACACCAATGTCTTTGCTACAATGTTACATAACCTGAAGTTACAAAAGGGTATTGATAGACTGTATAGGACTGGGAAATACCTCTAAGGTCTCAATATTAAAATTCACAAGGGCAAAATGTTATTCTACTCACCGTTTAAACAAAAGTAATAAAAATGAATGTGCCAGCAGTGTATGAATGGGTGTGAATGGGTGAATGATAGCATGTAGTGTTAAAGCGCTTTGAGTGGTCAGAAGACTTAAAACGCACTATACAAGTTCAGTCCATTTACCATTTAGTGCCAATGCTTCAACAAACAAGACGTGTCCCCCCAGTATTTGGTTGTTGATTAACCTCGCTGTCTGACTTTTCAAAGTTTTTAAAGGTGCTGAATATCAAATTCAGAGCAAATCCAAGAATGAGGGATTTGCCTCCACATGGCTCTCAACATGGGGATGTCTGAGCTGGCGGCTAAAAGCTAACGGTGCTAAGAGTGCTGACAGAGCTAACAGTGTTAACCTGAGGGGGGACTGGAGAGCTTCAGCGACGACGCCATGTGTTGTAGCGGGGTTATCCGCTGTAATAGCCATACTGGCGCAGTGCAGAGCAACGGCGGTTAGCTGTAGCCAGTTGGGCCCACACACTGGGACTCGCATGCACAAACATGCATTAAAAGGCATAACCAACTTGTCGGTAACAGTACAGCACTACTAACTTATTGATCTTGTCAATTCAACATATACTACCAGGTAGAATGTTTTATTCCAGTTCAGGGTTTCAAAAGCTACTTCTGTGTGTCGTTATCAAGTCATCGAAAATGATCTTTTCATTTATGGTTGAAGAGATTCTGTATGTTTTGGATTGTGTTTGCATGAATACAAGCGTAACACTCACCTGTCGTGGTAGCTTCTTTATGCTACCACAACTACACACATGGCCTTTTGCCCAATTCCTGGCCACAGTAACTGGAAATTATGACAATGAGTGGTAAACCTGTATTGGGCTTTAGATTGACGGACACTACGTCCAGGTTTTTCTACACTAAGTGGTCTAAACTCTTCTTCCTGCCACGTTATTCAGGAGCTAGCCTACAAGCCAGATATTTCTAATTTACTCCCCATCACCTCCACATGACAGCCAGGTCTGTGTACTGGCAGCCATAGCAGGACCACCTGCCCACTGTTAATCCCTGTCCCCCATGCTGCCACCTCCCACCAGGATCAATCCTTCACTCTGCTTTACATCACACCAGCGCTCAAAGCTATGACAACAGGATAAATAATAAAAAAAAGAGATCAGGTGGAATGTGGGGGTGGGTGTTTACTGTAAGGTTGCCATTTCAAATGTCCAGGAAAATATGGATAATGAGGGTGGAGAATGTGACATAATAGAAAGGATTGTTGAGGAGGACTGTAACTGTTATTTAGTTAATTGTATTAATAAACGTTGAACTAAAGTTAAAATAAACAAAGTAATGTTAGCAATGTTAGGATAGAGCATTGCTGTAAAGAGTCTCTTTATTGACTCTACATCTGCTACTGTCACACTGAAAAAAATGCCTTCTAAGCTAACTCAGAGCTGGCTAATTTACAGTTTTCTATTTATGCAGTTCAGCAAAAGTTCAAAGAAAAAAGATACAAAAACATAAAAAATAATATAATTTACCAATACCTTATACAGTACAGTAATTAGCATTAAGCATGTCAGCTTTGCGGAGCTCCACTGGGATTTCATGATGATCATACAAACTGTTTTGCTCACAAATTGATCCAAATGGTCACAAAAATACACAATTTAGTCATGTTTTAGAATGAGCTGTGAAATGACAGACTGATTTCACAACAGAGGGGACACAACAGCTTTTTGGCCTGAGGGCAGTAGTCAGATTTCATCCAAAACCTGCTAACACCTCCCGCACACACACACACACACACACACACACACACACACACACACACACACACACACACACACACACACACACACACACACACACACACACACACACACACATTATGCACAAACCATCTGGGGGTGTGTCAGTCCAACACTTTCCAAATAAATAGCTAATCTGCCCCTGGGGAGCTAATACACCAGGCTGGCATGATGTGCCAATCACACACGAACCATGCAGGGATGCAGATGTAAAGGGAGGTACAGTACATGGTCACACATGGGTGAAGACATACCCTACATACCTTCATTCCACTCAGCATACACACATACATACATCTATACATAAAGCACACATATCTCTGTGGCCCAGCTGTTGTGAAACCTGACCATTATCACCCCATCCCTGTTAATTAGTGAACTATTTAGAGCACACACACACGCCAGAGAGGAAGAACAGCAGAAGGAAGGGATTAAGAGAAGAGCATGCCACATAGTCCAATATGAGCCTTAAGACAGAAATCTGCTTTGAATTGCAGATTTATTCCCAGAGAGAAATCAAGATAAGGAGGAGAGAAAGAGACAGAGAGCAGAGAGAGAGAATGGCAGTAAAAGCTCTGAAATAGGTCAGTGTTTCTTCCCACGTGTTGAAGCCTCTACAAACTGCAGTGCATTATAAATGACAGTAACAGTGATACACTGAGGCTGAGCGCACAATAGGCGAGAAATAGGGTCAGTTAACGTCACATACTACATACATATTGCAAAAAAAAAAAAATAAGCCTTAGAGTTTAGCTTACACATTTCACTTCAAGCTGGGGTTGGTAATGTTCTTGAAAAAAATACATTTGTAAGGGTTTTTGAAATTCAAACATGCACGTATTGTAGGGAGAAGCAGTAATGGTGACTTGTTTACTTCCTGCATGAGAAAAATAAGATTTGGAAGCTTATGATGGGAATCTCAAATTATAGGCACAAATGAACTGATCCTTGTGCCAAGTATTCTTGACAGAGAAGTACTGTATGACAGTAAAGCATTATTTAGGGTCCTTTACCTAAGGAATAATCAAACATCATTTGCGTCATGTCTGATTTGGGTGAGGTGTATAGTGCTCTTTTCCAGTATTGTGACAGAAGTAAGGTGTATCATTTTTGGAGAGTTGAAAACGGCATTTAGGACATAGCAGTAGCAAACTGACCAAACTGTCCATTGTAAGTTGTTTCACATTTTTAGTTAACATAGCTTGGTTTACACATGCTGGGACACACACACACACACAAGGTGACCTAATAGACTAGCCAAAACACAACCAGGTCAGAGTTACCTTAGTTCAGCCTGAGGTCCCCAACCTCAGGCAAACATTATCATCACGCACACAAACACACAGAGATTACTTCTGCTAACGTTACATCAACAGGTGCATCCCAGAAGCCATTAGACACATGGAGGAAATTCCATCTGGTCTCTCCCTACTGCGTCTTCTGCTACAGGCTCTAACAGAAACAGATTGGCCTGTTGCAGGCTATTTCTAAAATTAACATGTTAATTTATGCTATGTGTTTAGTATATTGTGTATCAGTGGTCACTGCTTAGTGACCTTCCATGAGTTTTGCCAGAAGCACGCTCAAAGTACAAACCATGACATAGAATGATTAAAATGTTAACCTACTTCTACAAGCTGCATTCATTTGTTAAATGAGACTGTTAAGAAAAATGTTCTTTAAATATCATTTGACTTCATCCATTAGAAGTCTAGGAGACAAGACTATCATGAACACAGTAAATGACAGGCCTCAGTCTTGTCAGGCCTTTTTTGTAGAACGTATCAAAGACTCTTTTTTTTGTATCATAACCCTTACTTTTGAAATTTCTTTAGCGAAGGTATTTAAATACAAGAGCAAAACAATTGATAATCATCAAATGAACTGTGAAGGCAAGAATGATTAGCATGATTATTACACCTACAAAAACAAGGCCTCATCAGCTCGTTAATGTTTTTATTTTATTCTGATTTTAGGACCATTTTCCTCTTTTTGGATAATTTCTAACAACGGGTTTTACAAATTTGGCCATGGATCTACTCTTTGAGGAAGCTTACAGTAGATCACATATTGCAGACACTACAGTAATGGAAATGTAGAAATTCTTCAGACACAATTGTACAAATTTTCTTTTTTGTATGTTTTAATTATGATCTTTTCCCTTAGCCATGTGAAATTACTCATTCAGTTCATTGTTGTGCATCCTCTTTGTCCATGCAGAGAAGCATTCATATTCAACCCATCCCCAACCCAGCACACACAAACCCTCTAGTCTTTGTCCTTACTGCCACTATCCCATTGTTCCAGTGACTGTGAGATTCCATTAGAGTCATTTTGGATGATGTTGAGTGCTTATGGTGCTTTTCCAGCACAAACAGAGAGTGGGGAAAGGGCTGAGAAGGTGAAATGACACTGTATTCATGTAGATTATCAGTGTGCATTTGTTTTTGTATGCGTAAAGATGTCCCAAAACTGGGAAAAGCCCTCATTTGTGTGTTGAGAGTAAATTTGAAGAGCAGATCTGGATCTTTATAAATGCATTAATGCTTGTGTTTGTGTGTGCAGAACCTAATCTTTGTTGTGCATTGTACTAGCTCACGCTTCAGCTTTGATACTACTATGTCCTACATGCAGTTTCAACTCTCAAAAAATAAAACACCTTGATTCTGTCACTTTAGCCTAAAAAAACGAGCAAAGAAGTAAATTCCTTACCAACTAAATTTGGGTTCTGCAAATCTCACAATATCTGTGTTTATTATCTACTCAAACCATTTAAACCATTGTAAGTTACTACGAGAAACCAGTGAAGTATTCGGCTGAAATTCACCTGTTAACACTGTTAGCAGACACTAGAGTTACAACTGCTTGCCAACGCAATAATGGCGGCAGTGTTAGATAGCTGAACACACAAAGCAGTCACCCCATTGTCTATAACTGATATGAAGCATTCATGTCAATGTTCATGACCTCATGACAGCTGAAAAAATATTCTTGGAGGTGAAACCACGAACAGCCACGGCAGTGGTGGAGATTTTCATAATTTACAATAAATCTATACTTTTCTCCACTTCTTACTGTGATTTACATTACATTTAATCCGACTTTTGATACATTATATATTCACTGCATATATTATTAGCAGTAAATGTAGGTCATACAGATCTATGCTACTCTTAGTTAACATGATGAAAAAGTAGGCAGATAAAAAGTAACTCTGGGTTGATTTTTTTACTTAACCCTCTTTTCCTCCTCCTGAAAAGCTTTGTTCTAAATACAAATCCGGTCCTGTCTAGAGCATTGGCAAAGCTGGAGGCATTAACACATTATCTGCCCCCTCAACCATTGCTCTGACCTCCATATATATCCCCAACACAGCATCACCAAATCTGTTCTACAAGTAGCCCAAAAATATCACAACCATCACAAACAATTACCTTCAGCACCACAGCCCTCTCATGGCTACTGCACACACCCAGATAAATACTGTATGTACGAGCAAGCCAGCCGTCAAAGTAAACCCCCACTGGTACTAGAGCAACTGCAGCAATATGCACATAGAATAACGTGTCTTGTAAATTGGTGGCCTTACCAGCTGAAATCACAGCCTCGGATACAATTTTCATTGTCAAGGAATGTTGAAGGCAAAGAGATGCAAACAACCTGACGTGAGGTTTAGTTTAATATTGAGTGGTTGGAAGACTAGAAAAACTCTATATAAGTACAGTCCATTTACCATCTACTTTCATTCGCATTAAATGTCATCCCAAACCCATTAGCGTGGAGTGGAAGTGGGTTATAAAACCCTACAAAGTGAGTCTACATCAATGCTGACATAACAAGCTGACCTTACTGACCAGCCGCTCCATACAAATGGTTCAATGGGACTACCTGTGAAAAACATTTACACACAAACTGCTCAAACAAAGATGCTGATCAGAAACTATGCTTATGAAAAGTTACAACAGTTCCTGTTTCCACCGTAGAGAGGACAGTTGTTGCTGTACTCTGCTTCCAAACCTGTGCGTTGTTCTCTGTGAGATAAACTTGTGAGGATTTGTTAGACCTAGTGCCCAAGTTTGTTTTGTGAGTTTTGTTTTGTGTTTGTTTGTTTGTTTGTTTGTTTCACTAAGGGTGAGCCAGTGCTTTTGGTGGCTCGATTCTTTTGCTTCAGTTTATGTTAAACTTAAGTCTTCTGTAGTTACTAATTATTTTCCCTTAACTGTAACTTGGTGTTCAGACTTTGGAGGTCATGAAGGCAACAACCATTTTAACATTAATGTAGTTAAACTACTCCACTAAATGAGGGTCGCAATAGTTTGGGCTACGTTTTGTACGCTGTGGGCCGTTTCTAACAATAAATTGTGAGGATATATTCCCATAATTCTGAGTAGTTTGATTGAGATTGACAGGCTCCTTTGATCAGTATGCTCAACTTGACATGCAATGACTGATAACTGATGGCCAACAAAACCAAATGTCATCACAGTTTTATTACAACATATTTCCAATTATTATTTTGTGTTGAAGACTTATAAAAGTCCAAATCAGTATAATTGTTTGCCTAATTATACTGATAAAGACCAATTCATGTTTACATATACAGTATATATAGAAATAAATAATCACACACACTCACACACTAACAAAACCATTTCCTAATGAGAAATTGGGCAACTTTTCGAGTAGAAGTAGTCTATTCTTGTAAATACTCATTTCATAATTATAATTCTACTATAATAATTGCTGCTGTTATTATAAGTAGTCTTATTATATGAATCATTTATGTCATATACATTGAATGTGTTGTATCTCTGCTATGCTGTTCATTCTGAACACATGACATCTATTGCATTCTGTCCATCCTGGGAGAAGGATCCCTCCTCTGTCGTTCTCCCATAGGTTTCTTCCTTTTTTCTCCCCGTTAAAGGGGTTTTTTAGGGGAGTTTTTCCTGTGCCGATGTGAGGGTCCCGGGACAGAGGATGTCGCATGTGTACAGATTGTAAAGCCCTCTGAGGCAAATTTGTAATTTGTGATTCTGGGCTATACAAAATAAACTGAATTAACATGCAGCACTGATGGAACAGAAACAATGACTTACGTTCACTGATGTGGAAGCTTATCGTCCGTCTGTCCACACTGTGTTGTGACCTCTAAACAGACCTGATGAGACACAAAGACAAAAAATAAACAATACAACAACCTCTTGAAGCCTCTTGAGCAAACAAATGTCAAAGTGCAGTACATCAGTTTAGAGCTTCACAGAAGAGTTCAGCAGATATGGGAGCATTGTCTGCTACTCTATTATCCCAAACAAAAAATACATGTGGTCACTCTGACTGGACCCCTTGACAGACTGTGGTGTAATACCATAGGTTTGGTGTCTGAGACAGTTTGCATAAAATGAGCCTAAAGAGAGACTCCAATGAGCTGTACTGACTGCTCATTAGTCTGCATAAGTCTGAGAGCAGGAAGAAGCAGAAGTACAGTAGAGCAGACACACTCACGCCTCAGGACTGTCTGCAGTGCGTTGTTTCTTCAACTATGTGTTTGTGCTTTCAAGGAGCTCGTCTCTACGCCAGCCGCTGCCCCTAGGATAACAGGATGCTCTTTCCCTCTTTCTTTTTGTCCTTGTTGTCTGTGTTGCTGCTGCAGCTGCAAACACTCACACATACACAGAGACACACACTAACCCACAGTCTGCCTGCAGGTTTGGGGAATATAAAACACACACAAACATACAGTGTATCTCCAATACAGTTGGTGCTAAAGTGATTCTGCAATGAAACCATACGTTACTGTCCAAACTGCTAGTAGCTGCTCACTTCTTCATAACTCTACACCCACATATTTTTATTTTCATTTCCAAACTTGTAGGCTTTAGCCCCAATCAACTCAAGTGACACCACTTGAGGCAACTCATCAGACTTTGCACAGCTTCCTCTGGAGAAGCAGTAGCACACCCCAAGACATTTAAATAGACTTTGATGTGTAAAATGTACAGAGCAACCAATTTCGAATGTTATCAGCAGGTAACAGTGGCTACGATACCGTTGATGTCCTTCAGATGATTGAAACTGGGCCTACCACGTTGTGAAAATGAAAGTGAAACTTGACCTTGTGAATTAAAACACTTTAGGTAAAGGTACTTGGTTAGGTTTAGTAAGGTTTTGTTTAGTGGTTTGGGTTACAATAAGAATGTAGCAGGCCTCTTCTAACCCATATCTATGAGGCTGATAAACGCTGATAACACTCATTCAGTTGGCTGATAACCCCCCCTCAAATATCTTAGGGTACATCCGCACTACTAGGTTAAATAAATATAAAAGAACGTCCATTCAGGCAAGCGTTTTAGCGCCTTTTCAGAAATAATCTCCGTTCATACTACCACGCCTGAAAGGGCACATCACATGACCATTCTAGTCTCCCGGCATGATCGGTCGCAAAGCACTAGAATAACAGCTGGAATTTAACCATAAAACAGAATTTAGCAGAGACAACAAGTTGAGCAACGCCTATAGTTCGTTATCCATGTTAAATTAACCTCTGGTAGTCGAGGCTGATGTCGTTTGTCTTCTTCGGGAAGTGCGGAAGTGCACTGATCAGTCCACTGATCTGCTACATGCATCCTTTATATTCCCCTAACATGCCATGAAAGGAAAATATAACGTTGCTGTGAAAAGGAGTAGATAACAGCATATTTCAGTCCCCGACACCACACATCTACTGGATGTAACAATTACCAATAGTGATCTTTTTAAGTTTTAGTTAAGTTTAAGTGTCACATACTGGGTCACTAACCAGTCAGCTCAGTTGCTATCATGCAGAACAGTGGTGCTGCTGAGCTTCAGTCTCATTGGCTACTTTTCTCAACCTTATGTTCTCTGGCTATCTACAGATGATTCAAAGACAACAGCAGAACGTTCTCTGCTTGTATCCACTGAGGGCTATTTGGGATCTATCTTAGTAACATTATAAAATAAAGACGTTACACGGACGCCACTGCTTTGATGTGGATATGGCTGAAAATAACTCCATTTTATGATTAAGTTATTGATATGGTATGAATGCATCTATCATTCTACTGAGCTGCATTATAAAAAGTATACTTAGAGTGGTTCAACTTTTTTAAATTTCAATATTTACATCATCCTTACTCTTATGTGATGACTAAAAAGTTCATACAATATGTGTATAAGCGGAACACCTCCTCTGATTACAGTATGGCACATATTGAACATCTGGGGGAGAAATGTTGAACTGGGTTAAGTGCGTTGCCAAAGGGCACAGTAGTAGTATGCCCTACTTGAGGAGACTGTAAACACAATCAAACATTCTTATTGCAGCCTGTGTCGCTGACCGTATATGGTCCGTTTCATATTTGAAACATGGTGATCATGTTACGGGCATGTGGGAACAAATAACAATCATGAGTTCAGCTTCAAGCGTGCAGTGAATCAATATAAAATATCCTTAAAAAAGCATGTTTGTTTGTGTGTAGGAATCTGATAAGTCTTATTTAAAGTATATCTCCTGAATTTCCAAGCCTCCTTCTGGTTCCATACATTAAAGGGTCACTAATGAGATCATCATATGGCTTGTCTCATTACTGATGTAGAGCCGTGTTTCTGCTGCACGGTACGGCTGTTACTAGGAACGTTGGCCAAGGTGGTACCAAAAAGCGAGCAGTTCTATTGGTAACATCCAAAACGTTTTCTAATGGAAAATAATCGTTCTAACGTGTGAAGAACTGAACTGAACTGGAGTGGACTGCTTGGTGGAAACATGAATAGTATGACATTAGTGCTCCAACAGAACCTGGAAATCAATTTGAGGTAGCCTACTTTAACTTGAGATTTTGAGTCCAATTTGAAATATAATATACTTCTAGCAGTTGATGATGGTCAACTGACCTGCCTATCATGTTATATAGATGATGTGTTCTGCTGGTTTTTAATGCTTGACCAGCTATAGATTTATATATCTACCACTTCAATCAGCTTGATCATCAGAGACCAGCAGCACAGCTGGTCTGTGGAGCGTCAGGTCTAGATTGATATGTCCACAGGACTTTTGGTCTCTGTCTTCAGGACCCAGTGATATGACTCATTAAAGTATATGCTATAATGTGTTAGCATGAAGCAAAGGTTGTTAATTACATGAAAAAAAACATTAAACTTTTGCAATCAACTGACTTTTAATTTACTGTACCTTCTTATGTTCATTCAATCATCACTTATTTAAGTTCAATATTCCAAATAAGAGCTTTGATTGTAAGCTGATGATAACTTGCTGTGAATCTGGTGTAGAGAAGCTGAATAGACTAGTAGCATTTGGTCTTAATGTAATTACATCGTCAGATCTCAACAGATGGGACTTGTGTCAAATTATCCCTTAGAGGTGCAGATTGTCTTACAACACTAACATTCTTTGCAAGTGAAATGTTGTCATCCTGGATGCTCTAGTCTGCACTCAACTCCAAAAGGCATAAAAAAAAGCAAATTGATGAGTGTGGGCATGAAACCAATAGTCTTGTCATGTTTGTTACAAAACCATGAAAGATTCCAACATGCAAAAAATTATTTTTAATTATTTTGAGGTTTACAATATTCTATGTACATTTCCATATTATTTTCTACACATTACATTTCCAGGCAATATTTTTGTATATAGATTATATGCACCACCATTAACGTTCTGGTTATTCCTCTCTATAAACATTCAGCGTTAAGTCTGTTTTTTCCATACAAAATACTTGCAGGTTTTAAAACAAAAAAGCCATAATTTAGTGTCAATCACTTTTGCACACTGATTCCCAAACTTACTTTCAAGTTTTTAGATTTTTAGGTTAGCATGTCTATGCAAACTATGTAAAGAATACAGGGATGCTGAATTTAGAGATGTGGCAGGTGTCACAGGTAAACAACAGCTTCTTGCTAATTCATTCATCAGCTCGTTTAGGACTAGTGCTATCTATTGAACCCCCGTAATTATTTCAGTGTTATCGCACATTGTGAATTTTTGCCACAAATAGAATAATAAAACTAATTGGACTAAGTGTGCAAGTTTCTGTGCGTAACTACAACACATGCACAACAAACATACGTACTTGGTGTGTAAAGTCCTTTAAAGGAGCACTTTGACATTTTCCTGTCTTATACAGAACCAGTCCAAATATGTCTGTGTTCCACGTTCACAGATATTGATCTTCTCATCTGAATGTAGGTAAGATAACAAATAATATATCCCGAAATGTTGTAGTGTTCCTGAATAATTAAACATGAGAAGAAGTCAGTGTGTCCAGCGGTCATCTAGGTGTGTCTCAACACAGTAAAGACTGCACTCAATGTGTGAAGTGAGTAAAGAAACGACTGATGTGCTGATGTCCTCCATCAAACACATCGCAGTGTAGCTCTCTCTGAGCTACTCTCAACAGCCTCATGGGACAATGAGGAGTGTGTGTGTATGTGTGTGTGTGGCCACTTTGATGTCCAGTCTATCACCTGCTATTCCCTGATCTATTACAGGTCTAGCACTCACCAATTCACTAATGACTGTCCCAGAGGTGTGTGTGTGTGTGTGTGTGTGTGTGTGTGTGTGTGTGTGTGTGTGTGTGTGTGTGTGTGTGTGTGTGTGTGTGTGTGTGTGTGTGTGTGTGTGTGTGTGTGTGTGTGCGCGTTATGTACACATCCATACATGCATATTACCTCCCACCCTCATACATCCCCATCCTCCTATTCAGCCTCCAGCTATGGCCTTTGAACCCAGTCCATTACTGTGCCGCACACACACACTCACACATATTGAGAGGCCCTGGCAATAAATAGCTCATGCACACACTGGAGGTCACAGGTCACATGCTAAAGAGGTTGTGAGGGAAATGTCCGTGTGACAATGACATCACTTCCTTAGTATTGATGATCTTTAAAGGGGTTGGCATAACAACCACTCTCAGGAGCTCATGGGATAATTGGTAATAGTGTGGGAGCAGCTTGGATCATGTTTGTGTGTAACATCATTATACAGGATGATTCAGTATACATTGTTTCCTCAAACTTACTGGCAGCTACTGACTTCAGTTCATTTAGGAAAATAAAAATCAGGAACCTCAAACATGCTTTCTGCATTGAATGTATTTTGTGATAACAACTGTGGCAACATTATTCATGTATGGTGATGCAGTTGAAAGCGTGAACTCTGACTTGTGATGCATTCATGTGCTGGTGGTGAGTGTCTCTGAAGTCTGAGATATGAGAGTTTCCTCCTGGACAGCTCTGTGTTAGTGAGGGCGTATCAGATCCAAAGACAGACAATAAGCAAACATGAACTCTGCTGTTCACAATTCAACATGTTCAATTCTGATAAAATACAAGCATTTTAATTCTCAGCAAATACACTAATGTTTGTCACTATAAACTGTACTTAGTTATAGAAGCAGTGATAGTTTTAAACTGGAACGACCAAAGTAATCCTGAAGGTCTTTATTGTACCATCTGTCTAAATGCTTTACTCAAGGTTCCCTTACTGTCTTTTCTGGCGTGCTCGACGGCAGCTTACTATTATTATTATAAAGGAAGAACTGGAGATGCTTTTAAAAGCTCAGGAAAAAGCTTTATACTGGAGTTTTCTCCATCAAACTCCATCCCCTGAGGAAAACTGTGGGATGCATTTGAAAGCCCAGGAAACAGCTAGTAAATGGACATTGAGTGTAAGATATTATGTTTGTTAGTTTCCAAGGTCTAAGATTTTTTAATGTGCTGTCTTAATGCTGTTGCTGAGGCTTTGCCCTCCTGAGACAGATAACGGTGTGTGTGTGTGTTAAGCTGGGAATGAAAAAAAGTTGTCCTCTGTCCTCTGCAATGTAAAGTCAAAGCTCACGGTTTATGTGCTCACACTGTCGTCGTGACTATCGGTCGTGACAGGAGGAGGGGGAAACATTAAAGAGGCACAAAGGCTGGTGCCACAGCTTGACCAACATGACCAACACCGACTCGTGGCTCAGTTTCAACTGAACCAAAGACGGCAGACCATATTTTATGTTGTGTCCGAAGATTAAGCAGAGAGTCTGATGCTTGATTGGAGCAGCACGGTCGGTGGCCTGATTATTTCACTTTAGAATGTTCGTATTAGATTCAGCATTGAAGACTGTCCCCTGCCACTGAACATCTATAGAAATGTACGGACACATTATGTATGTATGTGTGAAATGAACCTTCCTTTCCTCGACAAAAGACTGCTCAATTAACCCTCCGTTCCTCTATGGAAGCAGAGCAGGGACAAAACACAGCGGTGTCAGATTGCAAACCCAGCCCTCTGCATTGAGCTCCACCCCCAGGGAAGGTAAGATGGAGGGAATGAGGGATGGAGGATGAGGGGGGGGGCAGGGCGAGCGTGTGGTTGCCAGGCGATAACGTGTGTATACGAGGATGTCATGCTCGGCAGGAGCTGTGGCTCGATGTTGCAGAATGACCTACTTTTAATCGACAGGGAAAGAAAGAGCGGGCAGAAAGAGAGAGAGTGCGGGTGAGGAGACAAAGTGGGGATGCAGCGGGAGGACGAGCGTGTTCACTGGTTATGGACCGGAAAGAAAAGAGCAGGAGGTTGAAGACAGGGATGGACAGAGGAAAGAAAGACAGGTGATCAAGAATTAAAAGGATGTCCCAGAGGGTCAGACAAGAGAGGAGAGATGAAAATAAAGAAACAGCAGGAGGGAGGTCGTAAAAGGGAGAGAGGACGGGTTGATTTAGTGCTCAAATATATGGACTGAGGCTGATATTTGTGCTTTAATCCAAATATCTACAAAAAAAGTGACTCACCATCAGAATGATACTGATACTTACACTACTAAAAGCATGCACGTGTCACATTTGGGGGCATCCATTGGTTACAGATCACTGAGTACAGGGATTACTTGGAGGCATTTCAATACTTATTCATATGCACAAATTCTCAAAAATTACAATACCAGTCATACAAGACATACAGACCATTTATGGGTATAGGATTATTGATGCACAGGCATTTTATCTCTCAACCAGCAGCTGTCTGACTCAACTACACCACATATAGATCCTTTAGTTTCTTTCCAACGACACATCAACGGGGGCTTTTCCATAACCTGCACTTTGAAGAACCGTGTTTGAAACAGCAACGGGGCTTAGTAGTATCACTTCCACTGTATGTAGTAGTAAAATAACCAACCCTGTCTCCTAGAACTTACATTTACAGAATTATTTAACAGTGATTTGTAACAGTTTTGGTCTTTTAATCTGGAGGACTCTGGAGACTACAGCTACAGTTTGTGAAGTGAAATGGAGAGTAAAGGTTGAGTTAACGCGCAAACCTTTCTCACAGCGGACATTTTGACCCGTTAAACACAGGTGTAACTACTGACATCCATCATGGCTGCATTCCATTCAGGTGTTTCATCTCCAGGGCTCTGCAACTATTCATGCTGGATCACTGAAAATGGTTTCTGGTCTACCTAAATGAAGGTCTCACAGAGCCATTATAATGCTATTTGATAAATATCGAATCAGTCATATGCATCCTATCAGATGCTGATCTTTAATAAAAAAACAATATGATCAGTCGAGTCCTAATGAGCAATATGTGTTTCACATGATGCTAACTAGGTGACCTTATCTAAAGTAGCACTATAGGTTTATGAGTATTTACACACAGAAATACATCATCTCCATCCATCCAAAGCCTCTGCAGCTCACACTGTCTGAACAGGAAACACAAGAGGCGGGGGAACCCCAATCAGTTCGTTACCCCTTGTCAGTTTCTCCCCATCACACCCGAAATAAGACAGGATGGGGGCAGGCAGGCAGAGAGGGAGGGAGGGAGGCTGGGGGAGGAGAGGGACATCAGCAGATAAGACCAGAGAATAGAGGAAGAGGAGAGGAGAAAGAAACACAAAGTACCAAGAACGGTGACTAAAGAACTGACATTTATTACATTAGTTCATTACCACTGCATCAATTCAAATAACATAACACATTGCATTTGAACATGGCTTTATGTGAGCTGAGAAAAAGTATCCATATAACATATATTGGTGTTGGAAGGTGATGTTTTCTAGTTATATAAGTGGTCTTATCTAGTTCTCCTCCAGTGTGGGCTGAACTCTTTGTGCTCGTTACTTCGTCCAATGAGGAACTCTAAATGGGACCATCATTTACTAAATGAACATCATGCTGTATTGAAGAAGACTTGAAACTAGAGATTGAGACCATAAACTCATGTTTACAATGTTTACTGAGGGAATAATCTAGAGAGAAGTCGAGTAATTTTTTCATAGACTTCTATACAATCTGTCTTCTTTTTGCAACCGGAGGAGACACCCCCTGCTGGTCAGTGGAGATAATGCAAGTTATAACACTTCTGCATTAACTTCACTCGGCAGAACTGGAGGTTGCCGCCTCGCTCAAACACAATAAAAAACTACAACCACCGGGAGCTGTTTGCAGCCAGGCTTTCCTGACAGTTTTCTGCTTTGGTGTGTCTCTACAGGTCTTAACAAAGAACCATCCTCCTCCGCATGTCGTCTGAAATATTGAAGACCTCCCACCGACATCCAAATCGAACTAAAGACGTCCTCTCTTAACTTCGTCACGACATCACGTATTCATGACATACAAAGAGGCTATTTAGTGATCCCTGCTGGCACAATGTTTTCCAGTCCAAAGCCACGCCCACCCACTGGGAGCTGCCAGCCACCCAAATATGTTAAGCAGCAATGTAAAAGGCTTTCCTATATAGGATACATAATTTATTTAATGTATACTTACTTGAACCATGTGTTTATGTGCTGTTGTAGTCATAGTTATATTTCTGTATTACTTTAATGTGGCCATTAACATGTTTTATTTTTCCAGATGTGATGATGCTCTTTGTGTTGTCCAGTATTTAGCCTTGAATCCACACAACCAGGCCGTCAGACAGCGGTGGTGAATCAGTGAGCGTGCACTGATGGGAGGGCTGCAGCCAGCTGGAGGTTAAATAAATGTTAGGTCGGCTCTGAGGGCTCAGCCAGAGGCTTATGACAGGACCACTGCAGCTCTGCTCCACTGGAAATGGCTTATTAAGGCTGATCCTCACTGCAGCCTGCCTACCTGTATGTGTGCGTGCGTGCGTGCGTGCGTGCGTGCGTGCGTGCGTGCGTGCGTGTGCGTGCGTGTTTCCTGCTGAGGAGTCAATGTCCTTACAAAGGCAGAGAGGACAAAATGGTCCATGCCGAATCAGGACACCACCGCACATGTAAAGGCTGATAATGCCTGACAAATGATTTCTATGATCATGGCGAGTGTGGACTGGTCTGTGCTAAACAGAGCAGGTCAGCGTGAACAAAATGTCGCCATGAATGACATCATATCGTAGCTCACAAGAGTTTAGGGTTCAGATATTTTGCCACACATGTTTACAACTGGAATTCAGCCCCATCTGATCATGATCCGATGGTCCGAAACCTGGATGTATTTTCTGCTTTGATATTGTTCTACAAAACGCTGCATCATGTTCAGTGACAATCTTCATGATGATTAGTGCCAAAATGTTTTAACATTCAATCCCAATGTTTTTTATTTTACTATTTATTTCTATACAAATACCTGAATAGCAGCTACAGTGTGGGTAGAGTATGGTTAAGGCTATAAGATCATGGTTCTCGCTATCAGACTGTGGTTTAGGGTTAGGGTTAATCTATGGTTCAGTTCTGCTTTATAAGGTTAGGGAACTGGTGTGAAACTCAAATGAATCATAATAATAAATAATTTAAGTCAAATGTGCCAAATGCCCATCCACCTCCTCATCTTTACCTTCTGTCTATGTAACCATACAGTGTAGTAATATCCTTGCTTTGTTAACATAGCCGGGCCGGCCGTGCATGCCTTTTAGTACATGTTAGTGACATGTGAGCATAACCCGCTGGCTGAGCTCACTCTGCTGTTACAGCAGACAACGCTGTCTCAACCGACGCCGTCGTCATGGTAGCGTAGCAACCTCCCACTGGTTCCCGCTCAGGTAAACACTGTTAGCTCTGTCGGCAGCGAGTTAGCACCGTTAGCTACTAGCCGCCAGCTGAATTGTCGCTATGTCGAGAGCGGTGTGGAGGCAATCACTCAATCATAGATATGCTCTTAATTCTGTATTGAGCACCTTGTCAATCTACAGTCTGACCAAATGATATGATCATCACCTGATTTCATTACATGAAAATTCAGTTCACTAAAAAAAAAAACATTATTTGTTAATCTTCCAATTATTGTCTTCAAATAATTGATTCAGATATTCAAAGTAAAATGAGCACTTCTGTGTACTAATATAAGAAGGTACTTTAAGTATAACCAAATTGCTGCTTCGGAGGTAAAACAGAAACGTGAACTCCAAAGAGGCTTATAGGACCTCTCATGTATAGCAATACAAGAGTGTGTGTGTGTGTGTGTGTGTGTGTGTCCAGAGGTAATGTTCCTTTGTGCCAGCCAGAATAAATGAGAGGGTACAGTCTGGCACTAGTTCTCTCTCTCTTTCTCTCTCTCTAGTTCTCTCTCTCCTCCACTCACACTCCCCATCTTGCTTTAAATTACCTCCCTCTCTCCTCCTCTGGCCTTCTTCCCTCTCCTTTATTCTCATCTCTGTCAATCCTTTGTTCCCTCAGCTGATATGATCACATCATATCTGATCGTTGTTTGTCTCCATCTAATGCTAAACTCACTCTTCCCTCTTTAACTTATTTCATCCCTCCATCTTTATATTGTATCACTTCTATCCCTCCCTGTCCATGTCCTCTCTACTCCTTTTATCAAACCTTTCTCTCCTTCACTCATCCCTAAGTTTTCCATCCATCTATCAATCCATGCATCTGATCTCTTCCTCCATGCCTCCATCACCACGCTACCTCATTAGCACATCTGGATCTCAATTTGTGCTCCTCCTCCACCCTGGCCCCTCCAGCAACCACCACCCCCACAACACACACACACACACACACACACACCCTTACATTGCCCTCTCTCCATCCTCCATTTGAACTTCCTCTTCTCTCTTTCCCCCTCTCCTCCACCACCATTCCTCCTCGTCCAATGAGAAAACTCCCCGCTCACCATGGCTCCTTAGCAACAGCCCCACAAGGGGTAGGAGTAGTGATGGAGGTGGGGGAGGAAGATATGATGGGGGGGTAAGAATGGATGAAGATGAGGAGGAGGAGGTGAATGGAGAGACCAACCCCAGCGGGAGTGTGAGGCGGGAGGTGTGTTTGCCATTATCAAAGCATTGCATCTGAGGAGTGTGTGTGTGTGTGTGTGTGTGTGTGTGTGTGTGTGTGTGTGTGTGTGTGTGTGTGTGTGTGTGTGTGTGTGTGTGTGTGTGTGTGTGTGTGTGTGTGTGTATGTATGTGTATGTGTGTAAGGGAGGGAGGGGGAGAACACACAGGCCTGAATGGGATGGAACTAAAGTGCAACCGCTGTGTTTTATCTCAGTGTGTGTGTTTGTTTTAATGCAACAAAGGCTGGATTCACAGAGCAAAGCAAAAAAAAAGGCAACATATATTCCAGAAGGCATCGTTTCAAAGTGTAGTCATATTTCATCATCTGGCTAACACGCACACCAAAACAAAACCTTTCTCAATAAAAAGCTAGTGTTTCCACTTTATATTCTAATTAACAAAAAAACGCCTAATAGCAAAGTCAAAGATGGGTATGAAGAACAAGCAGGCTGCATGGTAAGCTCCCAAGTGACTTCATGAAAGAGTGAATGAATAAACATGAATCTAGCATGGTGTTGTCTGGATTCTAGACACTCATAAGGGGCATGTGTTATAAATACGTCCTTTCATCAATGACTAACATTAACCTTTCACTTCATATGGGAAGTCACTTTCAGCTAAATCTCACAGTGTGAATCAGTGCTGGCCTGACTCTTCATTTGGACAGAAGCTGGTGATAGTCAACGCCACCATCACGGCATGAAGCTAAAGGCTAATGTGGAAGTATCTTCAGCTTCAGTTTGGAGCCCACTGGCATTAAATAGAAATCACAATTCAAATTATGTTCAAATACAACATAATAATAAATATATCAAACATGTCTTGTTGTGTGAGCCAGTTTGAGTTGAAAGTATCAAGTATTTTAGAGGAATACAAATCTTAACTTAGTTAAGTCATGTGTGTCATGACAAAAAAACATAATGCTTGTACTGATAAACATATCAATTCTCATTTCAGCAACAAGACAAGCCATTACATTACACAGTGTGTGCTGTGCGTGATGTGTTTCCTCAGTGGACAGCTGAGGTCATGTGCAGGGCTTCCATTAATATGTCATGAAGAGGCTTCATGCAGGACATCCCTTTCATATCTGGGACAGTTCCTCTGTAAATGTGTTTATTCCACAGTTCAAATGTCAGCTCCCCCCTGTTGTTGTATCTTAGCGATTTCTCCCCACCCTTACTGTGACTCTGATCAGAACTTGTTTCAAATCCTTTCTCATTTTTTCTAAAATGCAGTGAAGTGAAGCGTAAGCCTTACTGTTTCTAGGATATTATCTTGGCATTAAAATGTATTGACTGTGTCCTTCTGTTGATCAATGCATAATGGTGTTCACAACAAACACAAAGAGCACTTTTTGCAAAAAAATACAATAATGTAGTTGACGTATTACTTCAATTACTTCACCTTATTTTGGGTTCATACCGCTGTAGTAAACCAGACAAATCAGCCGACATGTGACTTGCTGGATACAGTGAATACAGCTCCGTGAGATTCAGCCATGATGTTAACACCGACACGACAGCGTTTTTTCCCACATGTATTTGAGACTATCAAAACATGTACAAAGCAGCAATAGCGGTTAAGTTAATGATAGTTTGTCTGTATCCATGGAGGAAGCCCCTCCTTCTCCCAGGCACGTCTAGCGCGAGGGACGCAAATGAACACTTTGTGCTCTTGCGGTCAAACTCATGCGAGTAACTTCATTGGTGTTAACACAGCCTCACTGCTTTGAGCTGTAAGAAAGGAGGCCACACTAAGATAAGACTGAAAAGGGGTCCAACCTTGGCAGTCCCTCAAATTTTTTTATTACTTCGTTTTTATAGTTCACTTTTGTTAATTGGACAGTTAAGTACCCACAATGCAGTTCATTGTGACACTGTTTACCCTGCCCAGTGTCTGTTGGCTAACATTAGAGGGGGGTTGTGTTCCGTTTAAACAAAAACAAAATATATTTTACTTAGTTTCAATATATTTCAGTGGACTTGGATTTAGCTTCAGAGCTAAATCCAAGCTCTGAAGCTTGGATTTAGCTCTTAAATGACTTTAATCACCACAGTGATTAAAGTCATTCTGCAATTGGCTGGTCTGTCCTGCAGCACACACACACACACACACACACACACACACACACACACACACACACACACACACACACACACACACACACACACACACACACACACACACACACACACACATTGTCCTTTCTAATTCCTCTGCCATAATTAGGCAATTACAAAAAATCATTTTCTCAGGTTTCTGTCTCTCTTCCTCTCCGCTATTTTTCTCCTCCAGCTGTAAAATGACATTAAGTCCATTATGGGATGTGTGTGTCCACTTCCTGTAAAGGGACACAGTGAACAGACACCTCCCGTTCTCCATCTCCGTCTCCATTCATTCATTATGCAGGATGACATTACATCTGTCCCTCCCATCTCTTCCTGTCAGAAACACAGCTGCTGTCCTGTTATTAGTTTATGTCTGGTGTATTATATATAGATAATATACAGAATATCCTAACTTCATAGAGAAGAGCCTCATGTCCTCTTTGTTTCAGCCCGACTATTTCTATTTTTCTAGAAAAACTAACAGCTCAGTGTGCGTGTGTGTGTGTGTGTGTGTGTGTGTGTGTGTGTGTGTGTGTGTGTGTGTGTGTGTGTGTGTGTGTGTGTGTGTGTGTGTGTGTGTATTTGTGTATTTGTGTGTTTAAATGTTTGTGAGATGAGGTGCATGTGTGCGCATGCACATTTGAACGCTGTTAGGAAAGCCCCCACCCGAGGGAACCATGGTGTTAAAATGACTGACATGTGAGTGTGTGTGTAGTGATTACTGCTCTGGTGGAGTGGTTAAAAGGTGTGACAGAGTGTGTCTTCTTTGTGTGCCTGTGAGTGAGTGTGAATGGACACACATTTAAGGGGATTAGGCTGGTAGATGGTGTGTGTGTGTGGGTGGGTGTGTGTGTGTGCCTATAAAATAGTGTGAGGGCTAGTTGAGTGTTTGGAGCTGCTGACACATCTAATTAACACTTTGGAGATATCTATCAGGTACAAAATACATATGCACAAAACACACGCGCACACACACACACGCACCCCTTAGAGGAGACATGTGGGCTGTTTCACAGAGAGCGTGTTGCCTACACAAACCACTGAGTGTTAAATACAGAAAGAACTAAAGAAATAACTAGATTTATTGTTACGGTACAAAAAACTGTAGGAGCAGCAAGAGAAAAAAATAGAGAAGATCATATAAAAGATATAAAACAGACGTGTTGTGTGAAAAAAATGTCTCTCTCTAGATTCTTGACCAGTTGGAGCAGAGCTGGTGGTGATTAGGAAAGCTGTTCACATGTTGTGTTTAAAAACGCTTGTAGAACCTTTTTACGGTGCTTGGGAGGTTGAGCTCCTGTTGCGCCTGCTAATACTAAGCAAACAAACCCTGCGATGACGATGATGATACAGTTCCAGTTATTTATCAGTCAAGCATCACTGACTAAATTGAACAAAATCGAAATAAAGAAATATTGATTTCCTGCACCGTCAGTTAGTGAGTAAAGTAGTCCGTGGGACAGATGGTAAAGCTCTAGGTAGTCCTGCACTAAAATATATTTACCGTAGCCTGATATTTACTTAAGAAAGTAATTCAATCTTGATAATGTACTTTGTTATCTGAAGCATCCTGCTATCTAACAAACACAACGGAAATGAGAAGTGGAGATAAAGGAAGAGAAAGAAATCCCTCCAGATTGCTGGATGGAGTAGAGCTGATGCATGAATCCTCTCTCTCCACATGTCATATCTTGGTAACTGGGTAAGTTCATATCAAACACAGGCCATCCCAGCAGCAGCTCTGGTCACAAATTAACGGAACCATTTCACGACTGAGTGGAGCAATGGCCAATGGCAAGCTGAGCCCCGAGTCCTGCCAAATCAAGAGAGTCATCGAGTGGAAAAACACACGAGAACGAGTCAGCCCCCAAATTGCATTTTCAGATTGAGGGCAGCCATCACGCCCTTTACTCTGATGGATTTATGACACATATTAAAGAGAGTTGCTTTACTCCTCCGTTATTTACAGCGCTGATCTTCAAGTTCCCTGGTTGAGGATAGTCTCCGTCTTTGATTGGAGGCTCATCACTCACATGTGTTATTTCTACTGCATGTCCCTGAGATGAGTGTTAAAAAAGCTAAGGTAGTGTGGCCCGTACCGGTTACAGACAGGCTCGGTAGTGTACGACACGCTAACGTGGACATTTTTGTGCTTTTAGCTGAGCAGAGAGAAAGACCAGATAATATTTACACACACACACACACACACACACACACACACACACACACACACACACACACACACACACACACACACACACACACACACACACACACACACACACACAGATGGATGCCTGTGCAGTGATATAGGTTAAACACCTTGCTCACGGGCTCAACATCTGTATTTCCACATGGAATCAGGCCGTCTGGGTCTTGACCTTCTTAAACATCTTCTTCATCTTTCCACCTCTCAATCATCTCACCCTATGAGAGACTTTACCAGTTTTTTAGAATCACTGACTTTATTTTAGTGCATATTACATCTATTTTCTCCTGATGTCCATATCTATATTTCTTGACGGTAACATAACAAAGCTAATGAAGAAATAAAAATCACTAAAGACGTATGAGGTGTTTAAAAAAGTGAGAATATATCTACTTTAAACAAGTAAAACAATCACAGCATCACTTCCAGCCACAGAGTATAGATTTGTATCAAAACCCTCTTCTATTGTGTTCATATGATACATGATGACGGTCAGCAAATGAGATCACCTTCCTCTCTTTGCTTCCTGCTTAACTCAACACACAGACAGAATATTTCATGACAGGAACTTGGATTCTGCTGCATGCAATGTTTTTTTAATGTGAATATTCTGCTGATGAGGGCTTATCCAATGCTATCAGCCACACACACTTGCACACGTGTGGGAGACGCGCGCGCAAACACACACACACACACACACACACACACACACACACACACACACACACACACACACACACACACACACACACACACACACACACACACACACACACACACACACACACCAACAGATTATCTTGACAGGGCAGAAGAGAGTCATCTACGGCTAGATCTCTAGTTACGTAAATGTTACAGTCAAGCAGCAGCAATGGAGAAGAAACAAAGAGGGGACAGACTGAGGTAGGATGAAAAAATATGGTTTCATCATTCTAATATTGTTTATATAGAACCATCTGTTCTCTACTGACTCAGGTCTCACTGCTCTTGGCTGTATTCTGTTACTTGCTGTTTTAAGATATCACACAGTTGAATATAATTAGATCTCAACATAAGGGGAAACGACTTGGAAAAGTGACACATTTTCAGTATTGATGTAGAATAAAAAAAGTGCACTAACTCTGTCAGTGGACATAAGGAACTCTTTCTTCCTGTATATCGCAGTAACAAGTTTGGAGCTCATGATGTGACTAAACTCAAAAATGAAATATCCATACCAGAGTTTGTGATGTTTGCACATGTTTTTCAGGAACTTTTTGCCAAATTTGTCAAAGAAACGCATCTTCTACACTGTTATCCTCATAAATTTAAGATTGCATCAATTAAATAACCACCAAACATAATACATAAATAAATATGAATTCAATTAAAAGGCAATTTCTGAGCATTCTCCTTCAATAGCTTCACGTAGGTCACTAGAATGTACGGTTATATATTAAGTGGTAAATAAATCAAGTTTCGATGTCCTTTTTTACTGTGATGACATATACGATCCATTAAATTGAATTTATGAGTACCAATATACATTATGATTCAAATCTATCACAGATCCTGTGTGGCCGTGAATTTGCAACCTGGTGTCACTACTAACTTGTTAAATACAGATGCTTAGTCAGTGGGCCTCGGGTCTGGTACAAACGCACGGAGGCACCCTTCAGTGTCTGTATGAAGAGAACCTTTCAACTAAATCCAGTGTAAACTCATCCGCGTCATTGTTAAACATCAGAGAGTATGAGGGCACGATAGTAGGACACAGGACTTTAACCCAGGAGTCTGCTGTTTGTGTCCCATGTGAAACTAAGAATCGGCCGTGCCTTATTTTGTCAGTACGTGATGAGTTAGTATCATTGGCCCTGCCCTGTCAGTCACATGAGATGTATGTATGTGATGTAAGTGTGACAAAAGGTCTCATGCTATCATATAATAACAAGGACTCAATGCAGTGATTCTAATCTAATATAAGTTATCTCGATTAGTGTTCATGCAGTGTTTAACTGAAGAATGGAGGTGCTCTGTGTGCTGAGGACAAATCTCAAAAGGATCTATACAGATCCTTTTGAGATTAAACGATACATTAATGTTTTTAGTATTGCTAGATATCCTGCTGCTTAAATGATAAACAGAAATAAATTAATGTTTAGGCAAAGGGTCTGCGTGGTGCAACTAATGCAATTCATTTTCCCAACAAATAGTCTGAACCCCCAAAAATAGCCATTCAGAATGATACAAACCGCGAGTACACAACAGACTGGGAGTCCAACACTTGTGCACCTGTCTGCTTCCTTGACTTCACCTTGCACTACATGAAGGTAATACTACTAAAGCACTGCACATGGACACTGGATGTAACTTCCTAATGCTTCATCTTTGTGTAAGAACATGCTAAGTAGGAGGCAGGGCTGCAGCTAAAAGCTGATTTCTGATTTGATCTTGTGTTATTCCACAGAAAATACAATAACGTCTGTAAATGATTTACTGATGTCAAATTCACATCCTGTTCTCTGCTTCCCAGCATGATTGGCATCAGACACATGGCCTTGAGCATTGTTCTTTCGAGAAAAAATAAATCTGTGTAATGTGGGTAGATCACAGAGTGACAATTTGTTCTGATCTTTTCCCTTTGGCCATGAAGAGAGAGAGAGAGAGAGGGAGAAAGAGAGGGAGAGAGAGAGAGAAAGGGGGAAGGGGTGGTTAGTGTGAAACCTCTCGGCAAAATATTTGCAGAGAAAGGTCCGTCGTTGTCCATTAGGGTCCCTCTCTCTTTTTTCTCCCTCTCTCTCTTTCTTTCTGTTTTTCTGGGGGCATTAACCTCCTCTTCACAATGCTGCCAAACAAAGAAGGACTGTATTTGTGTATACATGTGAGAGTGTGTGTGTGTGTGTGTGTGTGTGTGTGTGTGTGTGTGTGTGTGTGTGTGTGTGTGTGTGTGTGTGTGTGTGTGTGTTGTGATGCTCTGGCAATACTGTCCACCCTCCTTCATCCCTCAACAAACACTTCTACACAACACTAACACACACACACACCTGCAAATGAATAAAAAATTAAAAAAACTCGAAATGCATTTATGTTCTAATCCTCCCACCGGTATGTGCCACACAAACACACACACACACACACACACACAAAACACAAACACACGCACACACACAAACACACGCACACACACACACACACACACACACACACACACACACACACACACACACACACACACACACACACACACACACACACATAAGCATGAGTAAAAGACCTGTCTGATAAATGTGTGTACTATGTTCAGTGTTTAAATCCTCCAACAGCAGGTTCAGACTGCCCTGCGTCATTACTGACACTTAGGCCTCCCACACACACACTCCCACACAAAACACCTACACACACGCACACGCTCACACAGTCCCTTATGTATGATTAGCTGTAAACATGTTGTACTGGAGAAGAGCAGCACAACATACCAAATCCTTTCCAATAAATAGAAGCGTACCATTCCTATTGATCTGACTCTTTGACCTCAGCGGAGGTCAAATGTCAGCGTCAACACTGCCAACAACACAGAGATGTTAGAAAATGACATTCACATCGGATACTTTCTACACGCCACATCATTCATAAATGAATGACGGGGGACTTTTTCTGTTTACGCACTGACTTGACACTAAGGACACGTTCCAACTGGTTCTTTGCTGATATGTTCATAGGAGAACCAAATCAGTACAGCAATAGATTAAAGGTTTACTTGATCATCTTACTGGTTTCCATCTCAAAAAGAGGAAATGATGGGCCATGAGGTGTATTAATCCCTTGATGGATCATTCATACCCATTCATACACTCCAGGAACATCCTGCGGGAGCACTTTGGGGTGAAGTGTCTTGCCCAAGGACACATCAACATGGACTACCAGAGCAAGACTATTGCATGGCCAAGTCCACAAATTTGGGAGTAACATGACAACATTTCCAGAATAGCTGGCATGTTAATCTGGTTTAAAAATCTGAGAGGAGTGTTCAACCAATAAGGTGCATGAAGAGCGCATGTTCATGTATAAATGAGTTATACCGCTGGCTAGAGATGAGCTAATTGATTCATGACATGTCTTATGAGCCTTGCCAGACCACACTAGGTCAAATAAAAACTGGTGCCAGGCTACAGACTTGAGTTAAGCAGTCTGTTGTCTGTAAAAAGATGAGAACTCATCAGATGAGTCAAAATGAGCTAAAAAACGATATATGATCATACTTGTATGGAATCACAAGCAAAAAGCACAATATTATTCAAATCTATCAGCAATGTCAATTAAAAACCCAGTCGCCATTATAAAATGTTGGATTGTACCATTGCAAACCCTCGAATAAGTTGAAACTCAATGTTTCTGATGCAAAAATAGGTTTCATATCAACATTTCTAGATACGTGTATAACAAAGTTACAGTGTTTTAACTGCTCGTGGCATTTTTGCCTTTCGGAATCTGTATTCTCAACTATTAATGGGTTTAGGCAACAAAACAGCTCGGCTAGGTTAAGTAACACACGGGACATGAACAGCGGTCTCCTGGGTGAAAGTCATGTAGACTTTTGCGGACTTTGATCAAGCTTATTTATAGATCAAAAACAAATATAATCCGGGAGAATTTACGTTTCGAACTAAACGCAATTGACAATGCAGTTTTGTTGTATAGGAACTTCATTTTTAGAAGACCAGGCTGCAATTAACACTATACATTACTACTAACAATAAGACTCAACTAATATGAGACATCAAATAACTGGCATGAGACAATTAGTTGCTGTCAACGAGCACTGGGTACCGCCAGTATGGCCGACAGTGGCCACATCCCAACATATCTTGAGTGATGTTAGTTATGCAGGAGCTGAATGAGGCCATTCACAACTAAAATAAAGAGACCGAGAAAAATAAAACAGAAAGAGCCTAAAATGCAGAAAGGCAGCAGCTTTAAGCGTAATTGTGGCCAATGAGGAAACATGCACACAAGACATAATCAATCATTTTCCAATCAACCGTGGCAGACTGACTGATCATTGTGTGTGTGTGTGTGTGTGTGTGTGTGTGTGTGTGTGTGTGTGTGTGTGTGTGTGTCTGCAGACTAGCAGTACAGACAGCTGTAACTACATTTATCTTCCTTCAGCCGAAATGATCACTATATCAGCTAACAGAGGTAAATATCACACACACCAGCGTAATATACAGTACAGCAGACTGTATTCCATTGATCCACATGCTGTCTGTTAAAAAGGACGACCGTCTTTGACTGACTTTCTCATTTTTGTGTAAAAGGTGGCTGAACTCTGAACTTCTGTACAGAAAATAAAACTGGAAGGAGGTTGGTATATTCTCCCCTACACACACACACACACACACACACAGAGTGTACAGACATATAGCGATACCTCGGTGGTCAGTGCAGCTCTTGGGTCCAGGTGAGCAGCAGTGCAGGGTGACTGTGATGTATCTCCATCCCCATCAATCCTTCAGCATCCAGGAAAGCGAAGAGAAAGCAGCCAACACAAAGACTGAGCGTCTGTCAGTCTGGTCCAGCACGGAGACACAAACACAGCTGATGTTATAACTGTAGAAACGGTGGAGAACACTACCACCTCGCCTTCTCTCTCACTCAGTCTATTTCCTCCCTCCTCACTCTCTCTACCCCTTTCTCTCCCTCTCTCTTTGCTCCCGCTGCTTCTCCCAGCGTACTCTCTCTCTCTCTCACACGGATTCTCCATCTGTCAACGCCCCCTCTCCTTCACCCCTCCCACCTCATACATAATTAATGAGCCTCAGACACACACACACACACACACACATGCTCCACTGCTGTCAAACACACTCACACGCACACGTTGCAAGCTACGCACAACTGTCCCTCACACATGCAAGTGAAACACTGCAGACAGCCTTTAAACAGCCCACCGTCATGTCTGGATGAGATCATAGAGCGAACAGAACCATGAATAAAATCTTCTTCAGTTAGCTGAACTACAACAACATAGAACAACATAGAACCACAGGAATGACTCAGCAACAGGTTTGAAGAAACAGTCGACCAATGGGACATGTGATCTGTATTCCGAACATATTCACTTTAGCACTTTTTTGTGTTGCACCCTTATGCAAAAATTGTTTAATTAATGTTTCCCTCATCAATTTACACCCGATACTCCATAATGAGAAAGTGGAAACAGGATTCTATTGAATGTTTTGCAAATATATGAAAAAAAAAAAAAAAAAAAAAAAAAGTCCACAAGTAGAACGTCTCATCTCATCTCATCTCATTTTCGTCCGCTTATCCGGGGTCGGGTCGCGGGGGGAGCAGCTCAAGCAGGGGGCCCCAGACTTCCCTTTCCCGGGCCACATTGACCAACTCTGACGGGGGGATCCCGAGGCGTTCCCAGGCCAGTGTTGAGATATAATCTCTCCACCTAGTCCTGGGTCTTCCCCGAGGTCTCCTCCCCACTGGACGTGCCTGAAACACCTCCCAAGGAAGGCGCCCAGTGGGCATCCTTGCCAGATGCCCGAACCACCTCAGCTGACTCCTTTCTAAGTAAAGGAGCAGCGGCTCTAATCCGAGTTCCTCACGGATGGCTGAGCTTCTCACCCTATCCCTAAGGGAGACGCCAGCCACCCTTCTGAGAAAACTCATCTCGGCCGCTTGTACCCGCGATCTCGTCCTTTCGGTCATCACCCAGCCCTCATGACCATAGGTGAGGATAGGAACGAAGATCGACCGGTAGATCGAGAGCTTTGCCTTGCGGCTCAGCTCTCTTTTCGTTACAACGGTGCGGTAAAGCGAACGCAATACCGCCCCCGCTGCTCCGATTCTCCGGCCAATCTCACGCTCCATAGTACCCTCACTCGCGAACAAGACCCCGAGGTACTTGAACTCCTTCACTTGGGCTAAGGACTCATTTCCTACCCGGAGTAAGCAATCCATCGGTTTCCTGCTAAGAGTCATGGCCTCAGATTTAGCGGTGCTGATCCTCATCCCAGCCGCTTCACACTCGGCCGCCAGCCGATCCAGTGAGTGCTGAAGGTCACAGGCCGATGATCCAATGAGGACCACATCATCTGCAAAAAGCAGTGACGAGATCCTCAGACCACCACGAACTGCAACCCCTCCCCACCACGACTACGCCTCGATATCCTGTCCATGTATATCACAAACAGGATTGGTGACAAGGCGCAGCCCTGGCGGAGACCAGCACCCACTGAGAACGAAACTGACTGGCTGCCGAGGACGCGAACACAGCTCTCGCTTTGGGAGTACAGGGATTGGATGGCCCTGAGGATAGACCCCCTTACCCCATACTCCCGCAGCACCTCCCACAGTTTCTCCCGGGGGACCCGGTCATACGCCTTCTCCAGATCCACAAAACACATGTAGACCGGATGGGCATACTCCCAGGCCCCCTCCAGGATCCTTGCGAGAGTGAAGAGCTGGTCCGTAGTTCCACGTCCGGGGCGAAAACCGCATTGTTCCTCTTCAATCTGAGGTTCGACGATCGGCCGAACCCTCCTTTCCAGCACCTTGGAGTAGACTTTACCAGGGAGGCTGAGAAGTGTGATACCCCGGTAATTGGCACACACTCTCTGGTCCCCCTTTTGAACAGGGGAACCACCACCCCGGTTTGCCACTCCTTTGGCACTGTACCCGAGTCCCACGCGATGTTGAATAGGCGTGTCAACCATGACAGCCCCTCAACACCCAGAGCCTTTAGCATTTCTGGCTGGATCTCATCAATCCCTGGGGCTTTGCCACTGCGGAGATGTTTGACTACCTCAGTGACCTCCACCAGGGAAATTGACGACGAAACACCATCAACCTCGAGCTCTGCCTCCAACATAGAGGGCGTGTTATTCGGATTCAGGAGTTCCTCAAAGTGTTCCTTCCAACGTCCGACGACCTCCTCAGTTGAGGTCAACAGAGTCCCATCCTTACTGTACACAGCTTGGATGGTTCCCCGTTTCCCCCTCCTGAGGTGCCGGATAGTCTTCCAGAAACACTTTGGTGCCGACCGAAAGTCCTTCTCCATGGCCTCTCCGAACTTCTCCCACACCCGCTGCTTCGCCTCCGACACGGCAGCAGCTGCAGCCCTTCGGGCCTGTCGGTACCCTGCAACCGAGTCAGGAGTCCTCCAGGATATCATATCCCGGAAGGCCTCCTTCTTCAATCGGACGGCTTCCCTGACCACCGGTGTCCACCACGGTGTCCGAGGGTTACCGCCCCTTGAGGAGCCTAAGACCCTGAGGCCACAGCTAGCCACCGCAGCTTCAGCAATGGAGGCTTTGAACACCGCCCACTCCGGCTCAATGCCCCCAACCTCCACAGGAATGCCAGAAAAACTCCGCCGGAGGTGTGAGTTGAAGATACCTAGGACGGGGCCTCCTCCAGACGTTCCCAGTTCACCCGCACTACTCGTTTGGGCTTACCAGGTCTATCCGGAAATTTCCCCCATTCCCTGATCCAACTCACAACCAGATGGTGGTCGGTTGACAGTTCCGCCCCTCTCTTTACCCGAGTGTCCAAAACATGCGGCCTCAGATCAGATGACACGATCACAAAATCGATCATTGATCTTCGGCCTAGGGTACTCTGGTACCAGGTACACTTATGAGCACCCTTATGTTCGAACATGGTGTTTGTTATGGATAATCCATGACTAGCACAGAAGTCCAATAACAAACGACCGCTCGGGTTTAGATCAGGGAGGCCGTTCCTCCCCACCACGCCTCTCCAGGTGTCTCCATCGTTGCCCACGTGGGCGTTGAAGTCACCCAGCAGAACTACGGAGTCCCCTACTGGAGCCCCATACAGGACTCCATTCAGGGTCTCCAAGAAGGCCGAGTACTCTGAGCTGCTGTTTGGTGCATACGCACAAACAACAGTCAGAGTTTTCCCCCCTACAACCCTAAGGCGCAGGGAGGCGACCCTCTCGTCTACCGGGGTAAACTCCAACACCGCGGCGCTCAGCCGGGGATTTATGAGTATCCCCACACCCGCCCGGCGCCTCACGCCCTTGGCAACTCCGGAGAAGAATAGAGTCCAACCCTTATCCAGGAGTACGGTACCAGAGCTGAGACTGTGCGTGGAGGTAAGCCCCACCAGATCTAACTGATAGCGCTCCACCTCCCTCACAAGCTCCGGTTCCTTTCCCCACAGCGAGGTGACGTTCCACGTCCCCAGAGCCAGCTTCTGCCGCCCGGGTCTGGTCCGTCGAGACCCCTGACCTTCGCTGCCACCCATGTGGCTGCGCACCCGACCCCAACGGGTCTTCCCACAGGTGGTGGGCCCATGGGATGAAGAGAGGGGGTGCCACGTAGTTTGTTCGGGCTGTGCCCGACCGGGCTCCGTGGCAAACCCGGCCACCAGGCGCTCGCCATCGAGCCCTCCGTCTGGGCCTGGCTCCAGACTGGGGCCCCGGGCTTCCTCCGGGCCGGGTCACATCTCCTCTTCTTTCGTTATTCATTGAGGATTTTTGAACCATTCTTAGTCTGGCCCCTCACCTGAGACCACTCTGCCATGAGAGACCCTACCAGGAGCACAAGGCTCCAGACAACACAGCCCTCAGGTTCACAGGGACACGCAAACCTCTCCACCACGATAAGGTGACGGTTCCAGGAGAGTTTAGTATAATATATAGCCAGAAAAATCTGTAGCATTTTATGTTTAGGCACGTATGTAGAATGCCGAAGTCACCAAGCCAAAAATACATTCCATATGTGCCTCGAATCAAGCTTGAGTTGGTGTTCAAATATTAATGGCAACATAGCATGATGACGTATCTAGAATAAATAAATTGATAACAACAGCTCCTTTCACACAGCTTATGGACAAATGGCCTCCTGGGTGAAAGTCCTGTGTTTGTTTGAACCATCCAACATCCAACCCATCCTTCCTAAGTGGACTTCTTGCTTGTTATACTTATTATTATTATACAACATAACTTTCCATGACTTTTTTTATACCACATAGCTTTCCACAACGTTATGATGCCAGATAACTTTCAATAACGGTCACTTGATCTGAGCGAACGTATCCCTGTTTATTAGAACTGTACAATGCCAACATTTGAAATTTACTTTAATAACTATAGCAAGCATTTCAGCTGTTCTTCAACTGGCTCCAAGCTAAATCACTGTTGTGCTATATCAACAGTAAGATAAGAAGTACAGTAAGATGATTAAGTTAATCACTCAACAGAATATGAATCAGTGATCATTTCATAACTAATAATTTATCAATTAAGACACCATAACACGCAGCTTCGCAAGCACGAGAAGATAATTTATATATTACTGTTGATACGTCTTGGCAATCTTGTAGTGATGATAATAAAAGCTTTTCATCTTATTCTTTTTTATGTACCTTACAAAGGTTTGGAGCACTCTTCCCTTGTGGGCAGAACTGAGCAGTCATTTGTATTGTCTTTGGTTTTTCTTAAAGACACCCCCCCCCCCCCCCCCCCACACACACACACACACACACACACGTACGTACATGTAACCTATAAAAGCTCAGACACACACGTCAGCCATGCATGAACTCATTCACACGCAAAACACACACAGGTCACGGAGAAGACAGGGTCGATCATGCATGAAGGCAGAGCATGCATGCACACACACGCACTAATCTCGCACACACAAACATATATAGTTACCCATGCATGCAGTGCAGGCGAGGAACCTCTATGTGAGATTTCTCATGGATGAGACATGGCTGGGAGTCAGAGAAAGGTGTGTGTGTGGGGGTGTGGGGTGTGTGTGGTGGGGGTGTGAGCAAAATGGACAGAAACCGTATTATACAACAGTACCCTTCTAAAAGTACTATGTAATGGAACACTCCAACATGTTGGTGTACACCCTTACATGCTGTCTTACCCAAAGCCAGATGAGAAGATTTATATCTAGATATCAAACCTGTCACTGATCCATTCAAGAGTCGTTTGTCTTTTCTAGATCAAGGGCAGAGTGCAAACCTGGCAACCGCACTATGAGGATTACAGCTTTAAAATGTTGCATGCAGTCACATCATCCAGTAGTAAAGACAAGTTGGCTTAGAGGATGATACTGCATGGACCACTTAAAAGTCTACAGCCCCCGTTGCATAGAATTAAATATATAAAGATGTACAGTGTATTGTATAGATTTGGAGCTATTTCCAGTGTCTGTAATGGTCATTGTTCTTCACTTTCAATTGACATTATTCTTTAATTATCAACACACATTCTTTGCACAACAGGTGAATAAGGGAGATGACCAAGCACTGTTTGTTTATCAATATGTCAACATTTATCAGTCAAATAGTTTTTTTAATTAGCAAACTCAAAATGTGTGATTGTACTTAATGCGAGAGGAAATCTAGACAGGGAGAGAGGAGGTGGTGGTGGGGGGGGGGGGCTTTGTGTCTCCCCGCAGTTTAAACAGGCCTGAGGCCTGGTGAGATACAGGAAGACTGAGAGATTTTCAGTTTTATGTATCTATGTGGTGTGTGTGTGTGTGTGTGTGTTTATCTAGGCTCGACCTCCTGACCCTGGCCAGCATTTTCATCTCCCTTCTGTCTCCAGCCCCCCCAAACAATCAATAACACCCCCCAATCCGCCGCCGCTAGCTGTGACATGCAAATGACCCTCGCATATAATTAATTAAAGATATGCCCTGACAACAATAGGATAACCTCAACCTCCCCTCTGCTTTTCCTTAAGACGTGCGCCAAGACGGTCACACACACACATACATACACACACACACACACACACACACACACAAAAAGAAGCACAAACAAAAGCAAAGACAAACATCAACTCGTGCCCAGATGGACTCCAGTCAGTTGACCTCAGCTCAGATCTGCAACAGACAAGCAAACAGACAAACAGACACCAAGATAAGTGCACTCGAGCCCCCTCATGCTCAACACACACACACACACACACACACACACACACACACACACACACACACACACACACACACACACACACACACACACACACACACACACACACACACACACACACACACACACCTCAGCCTGTTGCTACCTCAAAACTGAAGCTTGCAGCTTGGAGTTATGCCTGTGTCCAATAACTTCCACTTGTAGCACCATGATAAAGACTGAGGTTAGTATATTAAGGAAACTACATTAGATGTGGGTTTACTGTCTCTGAAAGCATGATGTGATATTAAATATTTGCCTGGCTTTAGATACGTGATTGTCGAAGGGCAGGTCCATCATTTTTTTATATCATATACAGTGGATATAAAAAGTCTACCCTGTTAAAATGCCAGGTTTTTTGTGATGTAAAAAAACGAGACAAAGATATCATGTCCGAACTTTTTCCACCTTTAATGTGACCTATAACGTGAACAATTCAATTGAAAAACAAACTGAAATCTTTTAGGGGGAAAAATAAAAAATAAAAAACTTACAATAACCTGGTTGCATAAATATGAACACCCTTCAACTAATACTTTGTTGAAGCACCTTTTGATTTTATTACAGCACTCAGTTTTTTTGGGTAGGAGTCTATTAGCATGGCACATCTTGACTTGGCAATATTTGCCCACTCTTCTTTGCAAAAGAGCTCCAAATCTGTCAGATTGCGAGGGCATCTCCTGTTCACAGCCCTCTGCAGATCACCCCACAGATGTTCACTTGGATTCAGGTCTGGGCTCTGGTTGGGCCATTCCAAAACTTTAATCTTCTTCTGATGAAGCCATGCTTTTGTTGATTTGGATGTATGCTTTGGTAGGTTTTGTGCCAAAATTGACTGGTATTTGGAACTGTTCATAATTCCCTCCTCCCTGACTAAGGCCCCGGTTCCAGCTGAAGAAAAGCAGCCCCGAAGCATGATGCTGCCACCACCATGCTTCACTGTGGGTATGGTGTTCTTTGGGTGATGTGCAGTGTTGTTTTTGCGCCAAACATACCTTTTGGAATTATGGCCAAAAAGTTCAACCTTGGTTTCATCAGACCATAGCACATTTTCCCATATGCTTTTGGGAGACTTCATGTAAGTTTTGGCAAAATTTAGCCAGGCTTGGATGTTTTTCTTCGTAAGAAAAGGCTTCCGTCTTGCCACCCTACCCCATAGCCCAAACATATGAAGAATACGGGAGATTGTTGTCACATGTAGTACACAGCCAGTACTTGCCAGAAATTCCTGCAGCTCCTTTAATGTTGCTGTAGGCCTCTTGGAAGCCTCCCTGACCAGTTTTCTTCTCGTCTTTTCATCAATTTTGGAGGGACGTCCAGTTCTTGGTAATGTCACTGTTGTGCCATATTTTCTCCACTTGATGATGACTGTCTTCACTGTGTTCCATGGTATATCTAATGCCTTGGAAATTATTTTGTACCCTTCTCCTGACTGATACCTTTCAACAATGAAGTACCTCTGATGCTTTGGAAGCTCTCTGTGGACCATGGCTTTTGCTGTAAGATGCAACTAAGAAAATGTCAGGAAAATCCTACTAGAACAGCTGAACTTTATTTGGGATTAATCAGAGTCACTTTAAATGATGGCAGGTGTGTACTGACTACTATTTAACATGAGTTTGAATGTGATTGGTTCATTCTGAACACATCCACATCCCCAGTTATAAGAGGGTGTGCACACTTATGCAACCACATTATTTTACTTTTTTATTTTTTCCCCTAAAAGATTCCAGTTTGTTTTTCAATTGAATTGTTCACGTTATAGGTCACATTAATGATGGAAAAAGTTCTGACATGATTTAACTTGGTCTCATTTATTTACATCGCAAAAACATGGCATTTTAACAGGGGTGTGTAGACTTTTTATATCCACTGTATTTTCTGTAGTTTCCCTGTGCTGTTCCTTACGTATTTTCAAACCTGAACATTTAAATATTGTTGGTAGTACGTACGTTTTTAGAATAAAAATGCTATTTTCCAAAGCCCTTTTAAAAACGTCCCCCCATGTGGACGCCATGTTAGCGTGGATCAAAAATCACACAACAGCAGTAGACCAGTAACTCCTGTGTTCTGTTTGGTAAAATGTATGTTTTGTGAAAGGAGTCTGGTGGCATTGAAGCAAGCATAGATAACAGTTTGAGTTCTCAGTCGGAAAAGGCAGTCTGACGGCATGGTAAAGCGGTGAAAATATTCTAAATATAGCCTACACTTAAACTGATACTATTTTCTTTAAGGTGGGCAACTTATTTGGTGGCTAAAATATGTTTTTCTGCTGCTCCTGACCTCAGACGCCATAGCTCGCTTTCAGACAGCTGCTTCTGACGGGAACTCAAGCAGTTATATCCATCTATGCTCCTTTACCAGACTCCACTGATAAAAACTGCAATTTCACCTCACAGAACACTGCAGTATACATACAACCCCACTTCAATCACAACTAACCCCTTCAGTAATTTCCAAGCTCAGCACGGCTAACGTTGACTCAGCTAGTGCTAGGGTTCACATTATTCAGAACCTTATTGATTGGCTTAATCTGCTAACCTGCGCCACTGCTTTTCACAGCTGAGTGGGCCTTTTTATTTGAAAAACCTGGAAAAAATAACTGATGGATTCCACTTTTAAATTAGAAAAAAAGCTTTATAGAAAAATGTAAAGTAAGGTGCTGAATTGGTTTCACACCAAATACTGAGTGAGCGAGAAATAAAGAGAAGTGGAAACAGAGTGAGTGAATGGGGGTGAGGTAGATGGAATTAGGACAACTTCATAGCTAGACAATAACTGGACTCATTACAGTTTATGCCACGGGGGGCCATGCGTTAATTAACTCTTCTGCTGACCCCTAAACACACACACACACACACACACACACACACACACACACACACACACACACACACACACAGAGTACAGCCATGTCCTGTGGTTATTGAACGGGATGTGTTTGCAGATCTCACCCTGGGCACTGGGAGACTCTTGTTTTCCAATCAAATGACAACAAATATAGCAAACACACACAATAACTAACAGTAGAACAAACTGCTGTATGAGTCAGTAGGAACCGGGGGTTAGAGGGTCACAAGTCGTGAAGATGGAAAAACGCTCATTAGCCACTAGAATAGCTAAATGTGTGTGTGTCCTCCACCTGCACACAGAAAAATACATTAATTGCAATCTGAAATGTCACCCATCTTCACATACACACACAAACACACAGACACACACACACACTCTTTGTGAGGTGTGCATGGGTGTGTGAATGTTTTTCAAATACGGAAAATTCCAGTTCTTCCCATTCTCATGTTAGGATTTGTGTGTGTGTGTGTGTGTGTGTGTGTGTGTGTGTGTGTGTGTGTGTGTGTGTGTGTGTGTGTGTGTGTGTGTGTGTGTGTGTGTGTGTGTGTGTGTGTGTGTTAGTCCAGACATAATCCATGGTAAGCAGATACAGTATGTGGGCTAGCATCACTAAGGCTTTGTCCGGTGGATGGATGATTGTGGATAGAGCCAAACAACATGGAGGAACAGACTGCGACTATTGTACAAACAGCGTCCCCCTCCTCTTCCCTCTCCAATAACACACAGCTACATCTCACTGTGGCACCGAGGACCAGACCCACAAGAAGCCCTCCTGTGCCTCACATCTATGAGGGCCAGTCCACAGACATCAAACAGGAGTGACTCGTCATCACGTCTGTGCCAAGAACATCCTGATTCCACACAGCACAACTTCAACACGATTCATCCTTTTAATCCTCAGCTGGTTTTGTTTGGTTCTCAGATGATTTTTTTCTGGCATGTGGCATAGTCACCACATGTCTGCTGGTGCTTGTTTTTTTCCCGTATGTCCACAGGTTTTCAACACAGAACAAATATCTGTTTGTGAATGGTTAGAGGAGCCCGTCAGTGTTCCAGGGAAAGAAGCATGTTGATTAGACATTCTGTCAGTAGCACAGAAAAATAAGAATATATATATATAACTGCTGTTGTTTTTCTTTTCCCTTTAAAGGAGGGATTTACGGTTTGTTTCTCATAGTAAAGGAACATTTTTCATCTTTTTCACATTAACAAGACAATTATAACAATTCTGTGTAATAACGAGAAGAAAAGTTTCTTGTTGAAACAATAACTTGGAATGTGTAGTAATAATGCAAAAATATGCAGAACAAAAACGTGAAAAGTTTTAACGTGAGAAGGATTTTCTCATTATAAGAAGAAACTGAGCAATTTGAATGTGTTGGCTATTCGTTGCTATGACAATTTGACGTTGTAGGAATTATTAATTATTATTTTTCTGTTTTATTTCTAACCAGTTGTATGGTTGTCTATCCGCCATAAATCTTTAAAATGAACCGGCTGTTTGTGTATGAGGTCTGATGTTCAAATCTGAAGTGGTATCATATGATGCCACCATATATGAGGGCACAAACATTCAAACCAGAACAACAATATCTCCAATAGACACACACACACACACACACACACACACACACACACACACACACACACACACACACACACACACACACACACACACACACACAACACACACACACACACAAACACACAGGGGTGGTCACACACAAACAGCCCCTTTCATCAGTATCAGGCAGCTGGCTAATTGAGCTGTTTAAAAATGTATAGTGACAGAGACATAAAGGGAGAGAGGGAGGGAGAAGGAGGAGAGGAGATTAAAAATAACTTTACTATTCACAGAAACAAAAACACACACACATTGAAAAGTAAGAGGGTGAATTAGAGAGTAAGACAGTTATTTAACTGCTTTAACTGCACAGCAGATCCCTGTTAGTGAAACATGTGAGGACACCCTGAACATTCCCACAATCCTCTGTTGTTTACTTCACTGATCAAGCGGCCAGCGAGCTGCTTCATTAGTACAGAAGAGTCTAGAGTGGGAGCCAGAAATGTGTTCTGATGTTTGTCTCTGTGTGTGTGTGTGTGTGTGTGTGTGTGTGTGTGTGTGTGTGTGTGTGTGTGTGTGTGTGTGTGTGTGTGTGTGTGTGTGTGTGACATATGTTGTGCATATGGTTGTAACAAGTAACAAGATGCGATCAAACCAGAAAAAAAGTTGTTAATAATTTGAGAAAACATTTGTTTTATTTAGACGATAATAAGGATGTCCTGAAGCTTCTCTAATAATGATCATACATTTAAGGACAGTGAAATTAAGTGAAACCGGTTAACTGAAGTATGAACCCATAGCTGGACATGTTCTAAAGCAGGGGCTGAAGCACAGCAGGGACTTCATGGCATCGGACAATGATTTAAACCAGGTGGACCATACAAATATATCAACACAAGCCCACACCCACACCCACACCCACACACACACACACACACACACATAGCTGAGGTGTTTCTGCTAACCTATATGTTCACTATCAGCCAGCTGGGACCGCTGACCTCCAGCCAGCCAAGGCTTTTGGTTGAGAGGCTAAGCCCAGGACTGAGTAGCCTGTGTGGGGATGGCAGAGTAGAAAGCTGGCCTCTCTGCTGGAGGCTGAAGCTGATGAAGCGTCCATCCACTTCCAGGACCCAGCTGGGTAAAACCACATTACTGGGAGGGCCAGCCAAGGGACATGTGGTGCCAACCCAGTTCTACGAAACCAGGAACTCTATGGTTATTTCCTCGTTTGGGAGGAGAAACTCTTTAAGCTAACTTTAAAGGGGTAGAACAACTAGAGTTGTTTTAGTTCTTAACTGTCCTTACATTTATGATTTAATGTTTAAATCACAGAATTCAAGGTTTACTTAATCAGAATGTCCGCCCGAAAGTAGCCCTGATACATCAAATTCAGCTGTTTAATGGTTCATACTAACTAGCATTGTTTAGAAGATAATGGAGGGATATTTCAAAGGGCAGCTTCTCCCCCTCACATCAGTAACACCATGTTCTTCACAGAGAACAAAACAACTAGAGGGTGTGAGAGAGAGAGAAAGAGAGAGAGAGAGAGAGAAAGAGAGAGAGGTCAATGATGGTCAACACACTTCTGAACCTGACCTACCCGAGCTTTTAAAAAAAAAACAGCACAGAATTGTAAGCATAGTATAGTATAATTGACCGAAAAACGACGGACCAGTTAATATGATGATGTTTATGTTCACAATAAAAAAAAGGGGGGGGGTCTTAGAACTATGAAAAAGTTAATCCAGTCAAAAATCACATGAAATAAGAACCCACACCGTCTGCCTCTGGCTGCAGATGAAGGGTGCTGTGTGTTCATATCATGCACAGAATCACGTAACATTCTGTTTCTGCACTTGCACATCTTGAATCTGTTCTGTTAGGGCCAGAGGAACCGTCCGTCACAGAAAGAGAAAACCAGGGATAAAACTACTGAGAAGGGGCAGACAGTGAGGGGAGGAAGAGTGGGAGACGGGGGAGTGGAAGAGGGAGCAGCTGTTACAGAGGGAAGAGAGAGGGAGGCTCGTTGTCTGGAGGTAAACAAGACAAACACTGGTTATTGAGCAACCGTTGCCATGGCTACATTGATACTGAATATCCGCCCATACTCAACCCCAGACAGAAAAACACAGTTTGTCACACTGAGGCTCTGGACAGCAATAAAAGCAGCACAGAGACAAATATGAAGCTGTACACATAATGATACAACCTGTACAGCCTTTAGAGGAAAATGAAACGCTTAAATGCATTTCACTCAGTTTTTGTAAAGGAGAGAATAAACTAATAATAATAATAATACTTTAATTTTATATAGCGCTTTTCTAGATACCCAAAGACGCTTTACATAGGGCGAAGACAAACAAAACAAAAAAAGAACACAAAGGAGCAAACAAAACAAACAAACAGAACATTTAAAAACATTTAAAAAAAAAAAAACTGGAGAAGCTGTGCGGAATGAGTCATGTAGTGGAGGGTAGGGAGGGAAAGGGAGCAGGGGTTAGCAGGTGAAGGCGAGTTTGAAGAGGTGGGTTTTGAGGGCTTGTTTGAATGATGATAGGGTGGGAGCCTGACGGATGTGGATGGGGAGGGCGTTCCAGAGGGAGGGTGCAGCAACTGAGAAGGCCCTGTCACCCCAGGTCCGGCGCTTGGTCCTGATGGTCTTCAGAGTGTTTGCACCGGCGGACCTGAGGCAACGGGTTGGGGCGTGGAGGGGGAGGAGGTCTGAAAGGTAGGGAGGGGCCAGGTTGTTTAGGGCTTTGTAGGTGGTGAGTAATATTTTAAAGTCTATCCTGTAAACTGATTGCATGTAAAAGCCATCCTACCCATTCGATTTATCACAGCTGTATGGAAGCCTCATCTTGTTACTCCCTGTAAGAGCATTTGAATATTCTGGAGTAGCTGAGCAACACACTTTAGCATCAGTGAATGATTCAACTTTCTAATGAATGCTAATGAATGCTAATGAATGCTAATAAACAGAAAGGCTTCATACCTGGTTGCTTCAGTCTGCTTTCAGCAATGTCAGCAACTTAGCTGTCTAAGTCCTAATGCTGCTACTTCTTTTATTTCTACCTACTGTACGAGATATCATTTAAATGGTTACCATGCTTGCCAGAACTTTTTAATTAATTAGTATATTATTTGTGCAATCATTTATAGAAAAAACTGATTGAGTTTCATGGGTATAGACCTCAGGCCCTAAATATGTTGTATCTCCAGGTTAACAACATGTATCAGAGATGTTAATTTTGAGTTTTTTTCCTGACCAATAGCCGAACCTCGTTAACCAGCGCACAAACAAAAGGTTAAATCCATCACTTATCACTAGGTTCACAATAGACAACCGATCCACCCGTCCGGGAGCAGACGCAGTGTTGTGTGTGTTGTCGTGGACACATGCAGCCACTTCCCCAGTGAGTCCTGGGAGGTTGTCAGCTGTGTAATGGACTGGTAAACACTGTCAGGGTTTCTGCCCGTTGTACTGCAAGGCCGGCGTAACCATAGCGAGTGATGATGAGTATGAAACAGTAACGTTATAGCTGCTAACGTAGCAGTGCAGTGTGTGTAGTGTTTATTTTGTCGCTGTGTAGGTTCTTCAACTCCTCAAGACCCAAAGTTCCTGTGTCTGGTTCCAACCTGCTGATTAAAGTGAGGGGGGTCAGCCCCGCAGCTAGGACAATTACGACTCAACTTTTAAGGTGGACCTGCATTATTCTTCTTCAAGTGACGCACCACTCTGTTCTGCTCAGCTTTTTTTTAATCTTTAATTACTTTTAACTGTTTAGCTGCTAACATTAATAAGTCTAAATACTTATTGTAGGTTAATTAAGATAAGATAAGATAAGATAATCCTTTATTAGTCCCGCAGCGGGGAAATTTGCAGGATTACAGTAACTGTTAAATAATGAATCATTAACATCCCTGCTGTAATGTATTTTGGCTTTCCCACATTACGTTTGGTCAGTGTTGTTTGTCTGTATGAAGTGACCTGATGAAAGTGTGAGGACTGAAACATTGTGAGTACAAGTGTGCAGGATTTATTTTTAAAGCATGCACAAACTTCAATAATGACAGTTTGGTAGTCATTCTTATATTCACTATCCTTGTCACTACCAAATAAGTTAAACCAGCCTCTGGGTTTGTTAAAAACTTAGCTGCTACTTTAACTTGCACTGTCCTACTTTGTTGTAAGAATGTTGCCACGTTCTCAGATCTCAGTAGACACCGCCGATAGAAATGACTGACCAAACTACACAAATAAAACCTCATAGTTATAAAGCCTGGGGTGTTTTGGAACTTTTTCTCAACTACTGCATTTACTTCACATGTTCCACTGACTGTGTTTTATAATGTTGTCTTGATGTATATTACACTTTTCTAAATATTGTTCTGTAATTAAAACAACAAGGAAAGAAACTGTACTTTTTGTAGCGAAGCTGCAGGCTGCAACTGATTACTTTTTGAATAAGATATAAAATAATCAGTGTTTGTCCCTCTTGCTGTGTGTATCTTAAAGCAGCAAATAAAAAAGGTGGTGAGTGTCAGTGTGTTGGCACTGGAATCCAGACGACATAGAGAGTCATGAAAAGGATTGAGAAGTGAAACAATGAGGGGGTAGGGGAGAAGTGAGCCCAGAGCAGACACAGTGACAGCAGGACGTTTGTGTGTGTGTGTGTGTGTGTGTGTGTGTGTGTGTGTGTGTGTGTGTGTGTCTCCAGAAGGCTTTAAACACTTCTTCCCTGATTGTCAAGTCAAATAAAGGTTGTCGCGCGCCAAGCCTATTGTCAATACTCTGACCCCCACTGCCTCCCCCCAAAAAAAACCTGCCTAACCACCATGCCTCATCCCTTACACACGCACACACACACACATGCACACACACACACACACACACACACACACACACACACACACACACACACACACACTTCAATCCCCCACGTCTTTGTCTCCTGCAACAGGAGGTGTGGTCGGTTTCCTACAGTTAATGAGTTGGCGGGGGCCACAAGGGCCAAGCGGAGGCACGGGTCAAAGATTCATTTAGCCCTTTAAGCTGCCTTAGCCCCCCCACACACAATCATATACATATACTGTGCACAAACGCACACAGTGTACACACCATAGCACAGACATACATTATGGATACTGCTGCTGAAGTGAGCACAAATTTTACTCATATATGAAAAAGCCATTTCCACTTTCTAAACACACACTGGCAATGCTCACACACACATCCATATACACTGAGACACACACACACACACACACACACACACACACACACACACGTATAGTCCTGGCGTCTGGTGACACAATAGCTTCTTGTAGCAGCTGGTCAGCAGTAGCTATAGGAGTCACACTTTGACACACACACACACACTTTGACACACATGCAAACATGCAACATGTACAAGCCCCTGCATGTCTAATGACGTGCCAAGACGACACAAGAACAAGAGAAGACAACTTGACTGGCCATCTGTGGCATGGAGGCCATGTGGAACATCTGCGCAAATCAATAACACACTCACTCCCACACACACTGAGGCGTGCATGAGTGAACACACACAACCATGCAGGCATGTATGTTGACAAAACACCTAAATCTACCTCTGTGTTTTTTGCTGAAATTAAATCGATATCAAGTATTTCTAAAAATGCGGCTGCTCATTTGCTAGAATACTGAGCCTTCCAAGTGTAAAGAGTACAAAAATAATAATAATTGGTGCACACAAATAATTAATTCAGGCCCATTAATGAATGTCGATTCAATGTAATGGAAGGAGCAGAACATACAGGCTGTATGTGGTCATTAAGGAGCATTCAGAGCGCCACCAGCGGCTGTGCAGCTGTAATTTGAGAAGTCTGCAATTACTAAATACATTACTTTATATTAATACCATTAGGCTATTTAATGCATTATATTTGCCTTTGTCCCCTGGACACATTTTTTAGAGTTGTGATGCTACCATGAACAGGGTTTAAGCAATACTTGCTAAGCTGTGGCTACAATCAGTTACCCGCACAGATAACACTGTGTAGCTGTAAAGTGCAACATAAACTGGCTGCCTCATGTAGCATTATGTTATTTGACATCAGGAGGCAACTTCCGGTTCTGAAATATATGAAGCCAACGCTGAAGTGCTTTTAACTTGCATTCTCTCTACTGTCCATCTGGGGGCGAGTCCTCTGGTTGTATAGAAGTCTATGAGAAAATGACTCTACTTCTCTCTTGATTTATTCCCTCAGTAAACAGTGTAAACATGAGTTTATGGTCTCAATCTCTAGTTTCAAGTCTTCTTCAATACAGCATGATGTTCATTTAGTAAATGATGTTCCATTTAGAGTCAAATAGACCATAAAGCAGGGTATGCTTTAGGGCGGGACTACTGTGATTGACAGGTCTCTACCAGAGACGTATACGGACGTCTCTACGTCACTCCTCCACAGTCTAAATATGCTCACTTATGTTCATTGGTTGCAAAAAGCCAAGATGGTGACAGCCAAAACTCGGATTCAAAACGGTAGTCGAGTGAGTGGCTGAAGCCACTTTCTAAATACATATCTATGTTTGACGTGCATCAATTGACACACACACTGTACACAACTCAGAGACAGAAGTAGTGGACACATCACCACACATAACCCCATGATGTGTGGGCTCACATAGAAAACAACCGTCTCCCGAAGGACAATTTAAATCAAACCTTGATATAGGAAATCAGATTTGGCTTTAAATGGGGCTTTATTTAACTATATGTTTTGATTCTTGACAACATTGTAATATCTTTAATATTGTTTGTCCACATACTAAAAATAGTATGTGGCCCGCAATGTTTTTTTTATATTTAATTATATTTGTAGTTGTTTCATATAAATTTAAATAACCCCTTAATATACAATTTAAATAAAAACTAAATTCTATAAAAAAAATGTACTTAGTTGGGTGGAAAAATAATAATAAAAGGTCAAACGTCAAAGGTCAAAGGTGACCACATGACCGTGCAGTTTTGGATTAGAAGAGAGCAGGTTACACGGGGCTTTATTAGTTGTTTGGCCAAGAACAACAAAGATGTCTCTTATAAACCCAAAAGGAAAGTGGATGATGAACACAGACAGTTTCAAGAAAGATGGACATTGCAGTATTTTCTTTGACAAGTGCCACTTGCTGTTATGCAAGGAAAAAGTCATTGTTTTAAAGGAATATAATCTCAAGCGTCATTACTTGACTGAACATGGAGAACGGTATGATAAGTACTAGGGAGACAAAAGGAAAAACCTAGCTACGAAGCTACAGAGAGGACTTAAGCCTCAACAAAGTATTTTTCATAAGGCCAAGAAGGATGGGGATGCTGCAGTCTTCCTTTTTGGAAGAAAATGAGACAACATATGGTGATGTACTTTACTTTTCTATGATGCTCTGTCTCAGCAGGCGGAATGTCCTCACGAGATCTTTTGAGTTAAAAGCAGAAGTGAAGAATTTCATGGAAGATGGCAGAATGGATGTTCCTAAACTTGATGATCCAGGATGGGTTATGGACCTTGCATTCCTAGTGGACATAACACAGGAGCTGAACATACTTAACCTGAAGCTCCAGGGCCCTGGTCAATCACTGCAACTTATGAAAATGTGAAAGCCTTCTCCGCAAAACTGAAATTGTGGAAAACTCAGCTCTCGTCAGAAAAACTCAGCTATCTCACAACATGCATATCTCTTGTGGAGGAGGGCACAGCCTTCAGTGGTGATGAATATGCCTGTGCTATTGAAAACCTTCTGCAGGAGTTTTTTTTATGAGAGAATTAGCTCCATCCTTCCCTGAGCTGAAAAATGTTTTCAGTCAGGTAATGTGTCTCTTTGGAAGCACATATCTGTATCTCGACTATGAACTTTATAAAATGCAAGTACAGGTCCAGGCTTAGTGATGCCCATCTTGAAGCTGTACTCAGGGTTTCTACTGTGACCTGGATCAGGGCACATGTGGCTCAGCTGTGTGAGCAGAGGAGATGCCAGGTGTCTGGAGTACAAATGTATTCAGGGATTGCACTTGTCGGTTCAGGGCAATGTTTCAAAAAGTTATTTAAAATAATGTAAGGAAAAAAAATGTATAGAAACTGCAGGCTTTTGTAAAGAATGACATATATGTTAGTAATGGAAGTAAAAATGTTAATTTTCAAATATTGCGAGTTTTTGTAGGTATGATATGAGGATACCAGCAGTGCCCCCCCCCAGACAAATAGAGTTTGAGACCCCTGCACTAATCAGTAAAATGAGTGCATAGAGGTCTTTGTGTTTTAGGATAATGCTAACTTCCTTTGACAGATTATGCCTTTAGTATTCCATGTGTAAGAAGCCTGATTTTATTTAAAGGAAATTTTGATTTCCTCACATTGTTTTCACATAGATATCAACACATATGCTATGACTGCACAGACAATCAGCAATCACACACGCAAACTCTGTGTGCTGCTGCTTATAAAGACATCAGGATTTGGTGAGGAGGAATTAGTTCACACACACAGACAAACACACACACACACACACACACACACACACACACACACACACACACACACACACACACACACACACACACACACACACACACACACACACACACACACACACACACACACACACAAACCTCCCCCACTTCTGGGAAACACCTGCAGCCATGCTCGTTATTCTGGGGAACAGAGCACATGTGCCAGAACACAGTTCACACATCCTTTAACCAATTAGACTGAGACTGCTCACACAAACATACACACACACACACACACACACACACACACACACACACACACCTCCTGCGACACTGCTTTTCTGCTTTAAAGGAACAACATGCATCGAAACCTTAAGCCATAGTCTCACCCTAATTATTAGGACTTAATTAAGACATCAACGAGAGGCAGCTAAGGGGAAACAAAGACACACAAACGAGACTGGGTTTTGAAGAACTGTTTTTTAAAGTGTCCAAAATGTAATGAATGCATCCTCTGGTGAGCGAGAATGTGCTAAATAAATTTCATAGCTTGTTTCATGTTGATATTTCTCAGGTGGATATTTCAGCCTGATGGTGGCAATAGAGTTAGGGTCCTTGGGTAACCAAAAACATGACTAATGATCCTCTGGGGACCATGAGCATGCACAGCAAATCTCAATACAGTCTGGTCAGTCGATGTTGATTGTCAAAGGTCTTGTTTAGACTGCCAGCTCAAATCCATTTTTGGGGGGATAACCAGATTGAATCCAGATAGATTTTTAGAAAGTCTGGATAGCAAGAGAACACCTGAAATGCAATTCTTACAAATCAGATCCAAACCACTTTTGGAGGCGGCTTGAAATGTGATTCCAGTCAGATTTCCTCAGGTGGGAATACAAAACCAGTAACCTTGAACTAATACCGATACTAACTGATAACTGTATTTCGTTACCCACCATGTGAATGGAACTGTGTGAGTGTGATTTTATGAATCTGGACAAAAATGTATCGCTAGCTGGCATTGTTTGACTGGAGAAGTTTCAGACAGATTTAAGATCTGATTTCAGAAACATATCAGATTTGCCTCCAGTTTGAAGGTAGCCAAAGTGTTGGACGGTAGGACAGACAGATGGACCGATGGATGACAGAACAACTCCATTACTGCTAAGGGCACAAATATTCATGTGAGGAATCATGCAGGCCAGGGTTTCCTGCACTGTTTTATAAGAAAGGTGGGCCACCTCAACTGCAGTAAAGACCAACTCCACACAGATTTACCGGTTAAGCTTAAAAAAAAAATGACATAAATCAAGTCCTGCATATGTTTTATAATAATAATAATAATACATTTTATTTTCTGAAAATACTTTTCAGAGTACTCAAAGACGCTTTACAGACATTTAAAATCATCATTAAGTAAAAAAAACTTAAAACTTAAAATACACAGCATTAGTCAGACATTAAAAGCAGTTTTGAAGAGGTGAGTTTTGATTTCTGATATGAACATTGAAAGATCATTGCAGTCTCGGATGTGTTTGGGGAGAGAGTTCCAGAGAGAGGGGGCAGCTATTGAGAATGCTCTGTCGCCCCATGTCCGGTGCTTGGTCCTGACTGGCAGAGATAGGAGGTTGGCATCAGAGGAGCGTAGCCGACGGGACGGAGTGTGGTAATGGAGCAGGTCGGTGAGGTAGGAGGGGGCCTGATTATGGAGGGCTTTGTGGGTGAGGAGCAGGACTTTGTATTGGATCCGTTGTGGGACGGGAAGCCATAGTCCCCACAAGGATGGCTTTGAATTGGGACGTTATGATCCACCTCAATCCACCTACTAATGTAGCCTTCTCTACATTCAGAGCAGTTTTAAAGTCTAAAGAGTTGAAGAATACCACATTAGATTTGCAAACAGCAGAGTCTGAACATAAATGGACTGAGGAGGAGGACGATGTGACGAAGAAGAGAAGAAAAACTGACAAAAAAAGATAGTGGACACTGAACTGTCAGGGATACTGGAGCGTCTGTATGTGTGTGCGTGTGTGTGCGTGTGTGTGTGTGTGTGTGTGTGTGTGTGTGTGTGTGTGTGTGTGTGTGTGTGTGTGTGTGTGTGTGTGTGTGTGTGTGTGTGTGTGTGTAGGTGGTTGGGTGACCTATATGTGTCAGTGCAGTGTGTAGGAGACCCCTGGGCTTGGGTTATATTTGGTCATCACACATGGTAACTTAACCGGTAAGGACACACACACACACACACACGCACACACACACACACACACACACACACACACACACACACACACACACACACACACACACACACACACACACACACACACACACTAGGGACAGAGACAGTATTATTGCCTTGATGTCAGTGCACTGGTATATTGAGGTTACAACGGGTTAAATGAATCCTCCAAAGATTAGTCCAATCAAAAGTGTCAATGCCCTCCTGAAATGAACTGTCAATCATTCTCACTTCATTCAGTAAGTCAAGTTACACGTTTGACCATTATCTGCCTGAAAAAAGACAAAAAATCCCATTCTCAAAATCAAAGCCCAACAACAAAAACCATTTACTAAACTGCAAAAATATATGGCTTCAGTCAGCCCTGCACCACCATCCCATAATGAGCTAAGCTAAATCTGTGGTCAGGTGAATTTTGAAATAGATTGGTTTTGGATCGATGTTCCATTATTGTCAGATAAATGATTGACCATCAGTCATAAGTCTTCTGATCTTTGAACAGAAAAAACAGGGTAGCTCTGAGTTAGTGATAACTCAGTGATACATGAATTAGGCCATGCTTCATTTTATCACCAGTAATACATCCTTTGAATAGATAGATAGATATTCCTTTATTGATCCCCATGGGGGAAATTCGGGTGTTGCAGCAGCTCAAGTACAGAGAAACAGATTAAGATAATAAATAAAACATATTATACAATAAAATAAAATAAAAATAGAAATGTACAGTATATCTACATGAGTTCTCATCATTATCAAACCACCAACTCTGAGGACACAGTGCACTGATTGGTCCAACAAGCATTTTTTTTATTTATTCAATAGCTATATACAGAAAAAGTACATTACATTTTTTTTATATTTTCTTTATTTGTAGTAATGGTTAACTGGTACAGTAATGTGACACATCAGCATGTTACTATAGTTAGCTGACCTTCCCTCATTTAGAATGCTCTTAGGTGCCCTGGTTTGTAATAAGAGACACCTGCCGGCCACAGAATAGGCCTTGGTGGGAGTATTGGAGCATCATTATATTGACTTTTCTTGAGGGTCACATACACAGTTGTACCAAAGGAAGTTGTTAGGATTTGCCACAAATGTTCCGTGGGCACACTTGGATTCACCGTGGTAGTGCTACACATCACAGAACTGCATTACGTGTGTTCCTCTGAATGGTATTAGGTGAAAGATCAGTCTATTGGGGCTGACCTCCATCACTCACACACTGTTTACATGTTAACACTGGGCCATCACTGTGTGTGTGTGTGTGTGTGTGTGTGTGTGTGTGTGTGTGTGTGTGTGTGTGTGTGTGTGTGTGTGTGTGTGTGTGTGTGTGTGTGTGTGTGTGTGTGTGTGTTGAAGGTCACAAGCTGAAGTGATTGTTTGTCTTTAATGTCCTTGACTCCACTCTAATCTCTACCTTGACATTCAATTCGAACCTGCCATGCTCCATTGCCCTCGGATTACTGTAGACACAGGGCTGCAGCAATGCAAGCACACACACACACACACACACACACACACACACACACACACACACACACACACACACACACACACACACACACACACACACACACACACACACACACACACACACACACACACACACACACACAACAGAAACAGATTACTTTGTCTGTACATTAGGAGTGCAGTCGAGCGTGGACTGAATGCATGTATCTTACTTTCCTTAGCATGCAGTGTGACTATGCAGTCAAAATAAATAGCGTCCATGTACTCAGAGACGTAGAGATTTTCTTTTAGGCTCTGATTGATTCGTTAATAAAGGTTACCAGAACACCTTCCCATATCGGGTGAAGTTAAGTGTTTTCCACAAATCCATAGATATTTTATAAGCTTAAATAGCTTGATTAAAAATGTATGTGTTGAAGCCACAAAGTAGTGCATACACATCCCAAAATGAAATCACTGGGATCCACTGATCAGAGGATCCCAACTAAAGGTACCACAGTTCTTGGTCAACTGGAGTATGAATTTAAGAAGACGTAAAGTGAAAAACATCAACAGATGGTTATGAGCATTGATTGATTGATAAATGGACTCTGTTTTTGTTGTTCTTTGCAGTTTTGATCAGGGAAACTTGGACATGTGACAGTAGGAGTCAGGGCTTAAACCGCCAACCCTGAGATTAATGCGCCCACATGTTGCCTCACCTTGAAGGCACTACAGAAAACCAGGCACTGTACTGTATATTGAAGCTGGTAAACAGTGGTATGCAAAATCTGTAGGCAACAGGACTAGATTTTGGTATCAGAAGTATTCTGGTTTCACTTTATATTCCGTTTATAGCCTGAGTTGACCAATCAGGTTTGAGCAGGCTTTGGTTCAAAGCAGGTAAACAGTCCGTGTGGAGAGCAAAAGAGGCGGAAGGGATTGGTTGAAATGCAATCTGGGAACCCACAGCCATCATCTGACGATGATTCAGCTTTAAAGCTATCTTGTAAACTTGCTACTTGTGAAGCATCAGAATGTTCATGTTGTTTCTCAACTTCAACTCCAATCACACTGTAAGCCATAAAAAAACTGCCGTTGTCCCCAGAGGATTAATCGTTCTCAAACTGAAAGCCCATGGGTTCTGAGAGCAGGGGAGACTGGTGAGTAAACAGCTGGACCATTATGTAGTATACCCATCTGTGGCAGTGGGCGTGGTCTGCGCTCAGCTGCAGGGGAGAGAGGTGTGGGAGTGGTTCATGGGAGCAGTGCCGTTGTGAGTTCAATCAACACAGCTGTAATGTGGTGCTAATTATGCCAAATCTATTTAAGCAGTAGCAGACTGGAGTTCTGGTGGAACAGTCACACACGCGGAACGAGGACTGAGACGAGAGCGTAAAGCCATCAGAGTGGTGGCGTTCCGGGAACGGTGGACCGAGTGCGCCCGAGAAGCCGGGCAGCGAAGCGGAGCGCACGACGGTCCGCATTTTGTGTTGCATTTTGAAGGAAATAGCCCCGTTGCGCCCATTGCCACTAATTGAGGTCCCGTTTGAGCACATTGGCATGGACCTCATCGGGCCATTTCACTGGAGCACTCGAGGATATCGCTTTGTGTTAGTTCTGGTGGACTACGCAACACGATATCCTGAAGCAGTGCCGCTGCGCACTATCTCTGCAAAGAGTGTTGCGCAGGCACTGTTTCAGGTCATCTCCCGAGTTGGAATCCCGAAAGAGATTCTGACCGACCACGGCACCTCGTTCATGTCACGCACATTAAGGGAACTATACGTTTATTGGGCGTCAAGGCAATTCGGACTAGCGTTTACCACCCACAGACCGATGGCCTTGTTGAGCGCCTGAATAAAACCTTGAAGTCCATGATCCGTAAGTTCATACACGATGATGTCGGAATTGGGATAAGTGGCTTGACCCTCTGTTTGCAGTGCGGGAGGTGCCCCAGGCCTCCACAGGATTTTCTCCCTTTGAGCTGCTGTTTGGCAGAAAACCATGTGGGGTTCTGGACCTAGTTAAGGAAAACTGGGAGGAGGGTCCGAGCCCAAGCAAAAACGAGATTCAATACGTCCTGGACCTGAGAGCAAAACTCCACACACTGGGGCAATGTTCACGGGAGAATTTGCTCAGGGCCCAGGAGCGTCAACAACGCCTGTACAACAGAGGGGCTAGGCTGAGACAATTTGCACCGGGAGATAAAGTACTTGTATTACTTCCCTCTTCCAGCTCCAAACTGCTCGCTAAGTGGCAAGGGCCCTTTGTGGTCACACAGCGAGTGGGCGATGTAGACTATGAGGTTGTGCGTTCTGACAGGGGAGGGGCAACACAAATTTACCACCTCAACCTCCTCAAAGCATGGAGAGAGGCAGAGCCTGTTTCTCTGGTGACTACCGTGAAAGAGAGGGATGAGTTGGGGCCTGAGGTGCCAAATTCCACCAATCCAGCCTCGCTCCGTTGTGAAGACCATCTCACTCACTCCCAGAGAGCAGATGTGGCTGCGTTGCAGCAGCGCTTTGCTGATGTGTTCTCCCCTCTGCCAGGACGCACCAACCTCATACAACACCATGTTGAAACTCGCCCAGGCGTGACAGTACGATCACGGCCTTATCGGTTGCCTGAACACAAAAGAAAGGTAGTTCAGAAAGAATTGAAAGCTATGCTGGAGATGGGGGTAATAGAAGAGTCCAATAGTGCCTGGTGTAGCCCCATTGTTCTGGTTGTCAAGAAGGATGGGTCTATACGGTTCTGTGTGGACTACCGCAAGGTGAATGACGAGTCACGGTTTGATGCCTATCCAATGCCCCGGGTTGACGAGCTCCTGGACCGGCTCGGCACTGCTCGATTTTTCACGACACTGGATCTGACCAAGGGCTACTGGCAGATTCCCTTGTCTCCAGAGTCCAGGGAAAAGATGGCTTTCTCCACTCCGTACGGATTGTACCAATTCGTCACACTTCCTTTCGGGCTGTTCGGTGCCCCAGCCACATTCCAACGTCTCATGGACCGGGTACTGCGTCCACACGCTGCTTATGCTGCCGCCTACCTGGATGATGTTATCATCCACAGCAACAGCTGGGCGGAGCACATGCAGCGGGTGTCCGCTGTGCTTGAGTCTATGAGACAGGCTGGGCTCACCGCCAACCCAAAGAAGTGTGCGGTTGGACGGAGGGAGGTACGGTATCTGGGGTACCACTTGGGTGGAGGGCAGGTTCGTCCCCAGGGCGACAAGACAGCAGCGATTGCAGCCTGCCCGAGGCCCAAGACCAAAAAGAGGTGAGGCGGTTCTTGGGGCTGGCAGGGTATTACCGGCGAAGAACCTCTTCTCCACACACCTAACTTCTCTCTCCCTTTTATCCTGCAGACTGATGCCTCGAACAGGGGGCTGGGGGCCATTTTGTCCCAGGAGGTGCAGGGGATCGACCGCCCAGTGCTTTACATCAGCTGGAAGCTGTCCGAGAGGGAGTCTCGCTACAGCACAGTGGAGAAGGAAGGCCTGGTGATCCGGTGGGTGGTCGATGCCCTGCGTTACTACCTCCTGGGACGCCCATTCACCCTCTATTCGGACCATGCCCCTCTACAGTGGCTCCACCGCATGAAGGATGCCAACGCCCGGATCACTCGGTGGTATCTGGCGTTGCAGCCTTTTAAATTCAAAGTGGTCCATAGGCCGGGGGTGCAGATGGCTGTGGCAGACTTCCTTTCCCGCTCACAGGTGGGGGGAGTAGGCTAGGCCGGACGGCTCCCGGCCTAAGTCGGGCGGTTGAGGTGTGTGGCAGTGGGCGTGGTCTGCGCTCAGCTGCAGGGGAGAGAGGTCTGGGAGTGGTTCATGGGAGCAGTGCCATTGTGAGTTCAATCAACACAGCTGTAATGTGGTGCTAATTATGCCAAATCTATTTAAGCAGTAGCAGACTGGAGTTCTGTAGCAGACTGGAATAGTCACACTCGCGGAACGAGGACTGAGACGAGAGCGTAAAGCCATCAGAGTGGTGGCGTTCCGGGAACGGTGGACCGAGTGCGCCTGAGAAGCCGGGCAGCGAAGCGGAGCGCACAACGGTCCGCATTTTGTGTTGTATTTTGAAGGAAATAAATATACCATTGTTGAACTTACCTGCTGAAGCCGTATCTGTGTTGGGGAGAACCTACGGTAGTCGAGAGTTGGCTACACCACCCTTTTCTCTTTAACACTGCAAGATTTATCTTTAATCCAGAGCCTCTGACCTTCAACGTTATGGCCGTGAACTTTAGCATGGTTAACCATAATACAATTGTCTACCATGGTCTTATAAGAAGCCACTTTAACACATCAGTGCTTTTTGTCTTCGTGCATGCTTTCACTCCAGCTCATCTTGTATCCATTCCTGTCTATCTGTGTATTCTAACCTCCCAATCATCATTCAACCAGACACAATTCTGCATACCCATTTTTCTCAGGAGGTTGACCTTTGAGGTGGTTGGCCTTCCCCCCCGACTATGGCCGGGGCCACGTCCAATCAAACGAGTGCATGGCCTGGGCTGACCTAATTAAGCACATTGAGATAACGAGGTCTAGGGGATTGGTGGAGGAGGACCACGGGAACAGACGGATGGCCTCCGCAAAACTCATCTGCTTTCATCTGTCATCTCTTCCTACATTGATCTTCCGCTGCCTCGCTTCTCTCCCCTCTCTCCATCACTTTATTCTGTCATTTATGTGTACATGTTTCTGTGTCTGTATATCAGCAGAGTAAAAGATTAAGGGATGTGAGCATTTTGCATAAGGTACATTTATTTTGGGTTGCCATTTTGGGTGTTTGGCAGTTTACAAGTTTAGTACTTTTCAAGGCCATTTATAAGCAATTTTCCAAACTGATTTATATAGACAGTTCCGTTCACCACAAATAAAATATCTGACCAAATGAACCGCCCTTACTTTCACCTCAGCTTTGTGGACTTACATACATTTTGTATATGCCAGAAAATCAATGGGCATTTTATGCATGTTTTACGGCACGTACTCACCAGCCTGACTCCATTTAATTCAGCTGTTTGGGAGAAGACGGACATGGGGACTGGAGCAGGTAGAGCAGCAAGACGCAGTTTACCATAAAGTATTGCCCAACGGAGGCACTTCAGGCGGAACAACTGGTTGTCTGAGTGCTTGCTGGGAAACGGTTGGATGAGGACTCACCACTCTGCTCTGACTCACCCTGATGGTCAGCCTGGGGAGATTGGATGACGACTGAATTTTAAATATGAGCTAAACAGTTCCTGTAAGACTATTTTCATCCTGAACACCAGCCTGAAACAGGATTATCAATGTCATCATTCAAGATCTTTAGAATCCCATTTGTGAACTGCATGTGTTCTTCAATGTTTGTAGTTATCAATAAATGTACACGGATCACATAGAGTAGAAGGGTTGTTCTTATAGTGTAAGAACCACTGATAATAATCATCCACTTCACAGTCTGGTTAGCATAGTTTGTTAAATAAAGTTTGAGTTTGAAAAAAAAAAATATTTGTAGGTGTGCCACTTTTCAAAAGCTTTACACATTAAGCAATACGAAATCAATAAATAAACAGCAATACATGAGATAGGTCTGCCCCCCTCTTAGTTGATGAGTCGATACATTGGTCATTGTGTTCTTAGTCGACTACGTTTTTTAGCCAATTAGAATTTCTTTGGACGAGGACAGCCCAAAAATGAGTTAACATGCCATCAGACACAGTACAATAAACAAGGTCACATAAAGATAAAATATGGATAATATGATACAAGTTTAATAATCAACATGATAAAATATTGATAGAACTGTCAAATAAGCAGTAAATTGTAGTGTTTTATTGACCATCCCTTGCCTTTACGCCTGTATTAAAGGAAAATAGACTTGAAGCGTGAAGAAACGCTTCAGGTCGCAGTTGCCTGTGTTAGACACAGCTAAGACGTCAGCCTGCATGAAAGCCTGTCTGTTGCGTCAGACATGCGAGTGAAAATCATGTCTGATACGCTCACGGCCAGGACACAGGGTTAGTTTGTTGGGGAAAGAGGTGAAGCTAGTCTGAGCAGAGAGAGCCACTGTGTATCCAGAGATCATCTCTGATCTCCAAAAAAATGTGCACAGCAAAATAAACTAAATACAAAATACATTTTTGACAAAGTACAAAATACAAAGCAACAACAATTTAGCAGTAAGGGAGAAGATAAAACACACGGCTAACCAATGTGAGCATGATACCAAGAGTCCATCCACGCAGATTGCCATGACAGCTCAGAGCCCGAGGCCAGACAGAACGTCTGTCATTCACTGCACCGATACACTCCCTGTGCACACATGAATATGAAATGAAGGCTTCACCAACAGCACGAAGAGGGCTCACATCAGCGCCCAAAGACCACGCTGACAGATTAGCCATCTGATCAGTTGCTGAGTGAATGAACCAGCCCACCTTCAAATTAGCTCAATGGCCTCTTTACAGTGAAGGAGGCACTTCAGTAATTATGCAGGTTTAAACTGGGATTAAGACCTTAATTAATCGTGGAATTATTGTTTGGCCTCCATGTAGAGCGTGGTGATTATGGCTATCTGGGGAACATTGTGGTCTTGTTTCAGATCAGATGTGTTCAGTAGCAGTAATGAAAATAAGAGTCTCCCTCTCGTACGCTGGGACTGAGAGGAATCACAGGAATTAAAGACTTGCTTTCAGCGATCAGTTGTTTTTTAATCATCACAACGCAAGTATTCAGAAATTACAGTACAGAAATACCAAAGAAAGATGTAGAAACAGTATTGCCAAGTTTATCCTCAATATAAAAATGTATTTTTGTAAATGTATATCAGTGGTGCGAGCTATTTTTTTCGCTCATTAAATATTTTTCTACTACTATGGAAAGAAAGATAATATGCAGCAATATCTATCCCATATTTAGGTTCAAGCTTACAATATTGCTTGATCACTAAAATCTACTTTCTCTTTGACTTTATTGACGCACTGCCAGCTAAAACTAATTAACATATTTTGGTCCCATGGTGCTGAATCCCACGGACTAAATGTTTATGATGTCATGTTAGTTTATCGTCTGTTTTCCCTTAAGACTGGTTTAAATATCAGGACTTGAGTTAATGTCTCCGTCTCTGTCTGATAAATGTACAAAATAAATAGACTGGTTCCTGACCCCTAAATCGCAAACAGATTCTGTACATCTCCAGTTTGTTTAGTGATTCTGAGGTCATGATCACTGAGAACCAATGCTCCACTCAGAGCTACGTATGTATAGGCAGGGTTAAGAACAGGGAGGTCCTCCTCCTGTACCAGAGACAGAAAAATAGCTAAGACCATTGAAATAAAATGGCCCAAAGCTTGGATGAGATCAACGCAGCTTATTGTTGTGTGTAGACTTACAAAAAATAAAGTCTTCAATCACGTGTTTCCTTGATTGCCATAAAAACGTTAACAATTCCTAGCAACCGCAACCACAGCTTCCATGTCAACTGAAAAGAAAATTGGCAAGTAGAGAGTAAAAGATTGAGCACAAACATATTTTTGGGGAAAAGTACTTTCGGCAAGAAACGGACTAGATGAACTAGTTTAAAATGTTGTACCATGGGCCTCTTACAGTAGACGTGTTTCCATTCAATTGGGGAGCGAATTTTTTGGGAACTCTGGAAACGTGACAGAAAAAATAAAATGCAAATTAGGTGGATTTCCTTCATCTAGTTTGGAGCGATTACCTCAGCTACAGAGTAGTTTGGTCATAAATTGGCGTTTTAGGCTACGTATGGCTGTAATCCACCAAACAGAGTAGACGAAGAAGAGGTTAAGAACCGGAAACAAAACAAGTCACCTTGGTTGTCCAATTCATCTACCAGAGAAAAATGGAGAGAGGCCTTCTGGAATTTGTTTAATCGTTCTTTAACCTCAGCTAGTAGTGTTCATGTTGCATGTTGTCCAGAGACGATGACTAGGATTTGCACACTATGGAACATCTGAGAAGACTCTGACAGCAGAAAAAGTTGATCAGTCATGTGACTTAAATGTTTGCAGGATCAGAATTTATTCGGCAAAGGCGTTTCCATAATCCATTAAGCACCTAATTTATGATGAGGGCAACCAGGTGACCAGCCAGAAAGCAGATGGGTTACCACGAAACAAATTATCTTTAAAAAATGGAAGTAATGTTTGCTTTCCGTAGTTTTATAATGTTTTCCCACATGATGTCACATATGAAAAGACCCAAAATGAAAACTGTAAGCAGACTTCTTGATAACAAAATTATTTAAACAGCATTTGTATTGAATTCATGGGTATAGTAGAATTTAGAGCCGTCCGACGTGCAAAAATTAGGGATAAAACATGATTTCTCAGAAACAAAGGTGTTCCTAATGTAAACCTATAGGATTGCTACATTATCCATGATAATGTCTTGTGTTTCTGTGATTAGAAACATTGAGGACATTGCTGAAACAAAAAGAGTGAAATGAGAGTACAGAATGGAGAGAAAGAGCCACCAGCAGCCCCTCCCACTCTATAGAAAACGCCTAAAATCAGTGTGAAGTCAAGCTGAATGAATGAAATGGAAATTCTGTCTGATTAGGCTATAAAATCAGCTTCGTAGTGAACAAAGACACCAATTTTCTTCAGCTAATCGTTTGCCATATTTGAACCAATCACACAATACATGTAAAAGACCTAACATTTTAAAGCTCCACCCACAGCTGAGACATTAAGAGGTATTCATACCGCAGAACAAACAAGTTAAATATGTGAATGAAGTCTAAAAAATATAATCCTGTACAGGCAATTATTGAGGCTGATAGTGAGCAGCAGGCAATCTAAATCATTTTCACTGCTGTGGAGCTATCACACGCTGCTTTAAGATGTACAATAGCATGACTCTCCACATCTGAGCACAAAGTAATCTGAGCGGCATTCAAGACCCTTTTCTAAAGAAGCAACCTTGAATGAGTTGAACAGCTGCAAAGCAGGCTGACGAACATCAGGAGGCCATCAGACCAATCCATGGATGTCATTTTCTGACCACAATGGACATTGGCTCTGATAATGGGTCATTAAGGCTTCAAATCAAAGCAGACAGACGTGTCATTTGATTTGGTTAAGTGTCGTATTTTCAGCCTGGAAACTACGACATGGCATACACACACACTCACACACACACAAACACTCAAATATTCAGTGGTGTGAGAGTTAAATTAAGGGGAAATCAGGCAAACAAATCAGGGTAGTAGTGAAAAGGCATTCAGCCTCAAAACACACACTGAGAGCTAATGAGCACTGCAGAGATGTGTGTGTGTGAGTGTGTGTGTGTGTGTGTGTGTGTGTGTGTGTGTGTGTGTGTGTGTGTGTGTGTGTGTGTGTGTGTGTGTGTGTGTGTGTTGTTTCTATGGTGTTTTTGTGTGTGTGTTTCTATGGTGTGTTTGTGTGTGTGTGTTTCTATGGTGTGTGCATGCATTTGTTAACAGAAACCCTTCAAGTCAGAGCAGCAGAAGGAAGCCGGGACTAACTGTATCATCAGACAATTCTTTTTATTCACAAAATATATAAATGGGTCATATTTGAACAATAAATCCAAAGATGTACCTTAGTTGAATTTGTTTTTTTTTTTCTATTAAAATGTGAGTAAAGTGCATCTATGGCCTGGACCAAACCTGACCTCTCATCATGAAAACAACATAACACATCACATCTGTACAGAACAGTGTGAGCAGCAGCCACAGCCTCACCTCCCTGCATATAGAGTCTATGGGATCCAGCAGAATGAAAGGAGTCAGTCATGATCACAAGTATTAGCATGTTTAAAGGAAGAATACAAACATAATAAATGAATGCACAAGGCTGAATTGATGTGGACCATCAAGATTAAGACATGTCGCACATCTTCACTCCAGGAAACTGCACTTCATTCACCGAACCTTATCAGCCATCTTGCCTTCGCCCAGGTGTCTAAAGTTCTCTATTCCTATTTCAATGTTTAAAAAAAGAAAAAAACAGTTGGCTCCCAGCGAGGACCGGCGGAGCAGTCAGGTGAAGCTCTGCTCCTGGCCGGAGGAGGTGAGGCTTCTGCTGGGGCGCTGAGCCGTCCTCCTCAAGCCTGAGCTGCTGGACTCTGAGCTGAAGGAGTTTCTAGTGAACCTGCATGATTTGATCTCATTTTGCATTAAGAATAACTATATACATATACATAAACTTCTCACTGATGGTCTGGTTTACTTATATAGAGGAACCAGTATTAAATTGAGTTAACAGTTAAAAGTTCTTCACAGTCACTTCAACTTCTCCCCAAATGAGTTGATGCACACAAGCTTATGACACAGTTGTGAATATTTTGGATTGATTCGACTTACACATTACCAACTATAAGAAGTACACGAAACATTATTGCAATATGAAACAAACAACATGAAAACCAACTTTAAAAAATAGCCGGTACAGAACAGGAAACACCCAAGTAAATATTTCAGAAGCCTTATTTCTCCTGTTCCCCTCTGTACGGTCATGACATTACTGTGATAACTTCACTCAGAGCATTTAAAACCACTATGGGCTGTTTGCTGTCTGATGAGGAGGTATCGCTCAAACTGAACTTCCTGGATCGTATTTCATTGTGCATTTATGACTCCGCGCGCCTACAAACTCTCTTCTGTGGAACTTTCCAACCCTCTAAATCCATTACTTCTGTCTTTGACTTTATAGGTACAGTAATGAGGTATATGACATGAAAAACCACCAGCACAAAACCATCTTCCTGATGTCTGTCACCACTCTAATCACTGATCACCTGCCTCTCTGTTCTCCAACTCCCTCCATGTTTCCATTAACCTCCCTCTGGCGTCCATATCTCATCTCTCCCCCAATCTGTTTCTTTTTTACAAATCATCCCCCCTCCCCTTCATTTCATCATCTCCTTGTCTTGTATTCATTTAATCCGACACCTCCTCCCCTCCGTCTTGATTTGGTCATTTTTCCTCTCTCTCTTTCAGCTCTCCTCTGTGTCTCTCGGTCACTATTCCCCCCCCCCCGTCTTCCTCAGCCGTCCGTCCCTTCTGTCCTCTGCTGCTGTCTCTCTTAACCCACTTTCAAGGCGGAACAATGGACACAATGGGGAGTGAGCCCCTGAGGCGATGGGAGGGGATGTAGATGGCAGGGCCGGTACAAGTATCAAAAGACCGCTCCCCACCGAGAGAGAGACACAGAGACAGAGAGGGAGCACTACTGCCCATCTGCTGAGGTGCTGAGAGGACGGGGGGGGTAGAGGGTGGTGACAGACAGCAGGGAGAGAGTGAGATGATTGTGGTGTGTGGACAGCGAGACACTCCGTCCTCCCTCTCCCACTCCTTTAAGGTCCATGGATGTTGGTTTGGGAAGTGGGAGAAGTTCCTGGTTCAGGAAGTTTATTACCACTTTCAATTACTTTTCACAGGGGTTTTCTTTGAATAGAATAGAATAGAATATTGAATATTGAAGAGTCTCCTGGATAATTTGAAAGGAAAATATTTTGCAACCTGAGGGCTGCACGGTGGTGTATTAGCACTTGAAGAGGGACCAGGGTTCAATTCCCGGGCTGGACAACCTTCTGTGTGGAGTTTGCATGTTCTCCCTGTGTCAGCGTGGGTTCTCCGGCTTCCTCCCACAGTCCAAAGACATGCAGCTTAGGTGCATTGAAGACTCTAAATTGCCCGTAGGTGTGGATGTGAGTGTGAATGGTTGTCTGTCTCTATATGTCAGCCCTGCGACAGACTGGCGACCTGTCCAGGGTGTACCCTGCCTTCGCCCATTGACAGCTGAGATCGGCTCCAGCACCCCTGCGACCCTTAACTGGATAAGCAGGTTACGGAAAATGGATGGATGGATGGGAAAATCCGTGTCCACAACAACGCATTTAACACTGTGGCTACTGACTCTCTGAGACGGGTGAACTTGGGACTCAGTGGCCTGTTTTGTGCAAACACTGCAGCTGGTGATGGGTGATAGATTTCACCTGTTTGTAGATCAGTTAACTTTGCAGCTGGGCGGCTTGTCAGCCACTTCAACCACAGCTCCCCTACATGCAAGGCCCTGATCACGTCGGTTAACGATTGATGATCGGTTAACAAGGGTAATTAAGGCTAATTAAAATAAGCTCCCCAATCAAATATTTATTAAATATATATATTTTTTTTAAAAGTCAGACAGTGCTGTAGCAAACGGGAACAAACATGTGAACAACGCCGGAGCTGTTGAATTCATTCAGTCTGGACTCAAATCTGAAAGTGAAATGATTGAAAGGAAAACTAGTTTATTACAACTTGGTTTTAGGGAATTTATCTCTCTGGCCCTGCATCCTATTGGTTACAGTGTTCAACCAACCAGAGATCATGTCCATCCCATCCCAGCCGAGGGATGTGGACAGTTCTCGGACAATCTTCATGTCTTGTCCAATAAATAAATCCAGACTTTAAACCTACATGGTTTCTTATTGAGGCGATATGGCTAAGTGGTTGAGGGGGTCGCTCCCAATCAGAAGATCGGCTCTTCGATCACCGGCTCCGCTACTCCATGGGCAAGACACTTAATCCCAAATTGACTACCATAGGCTGTCGTGTTTAAATGGGTACGAATGGTAGCATGGTAGCCCCTGTCATCAGTGTATGAATGGGTGTGAATGGGTGAATGATGACATGTAGTGTTAAATCGGTGGTCGGAAGACTGAAAGTGCTGTACAAGTACGAGTCTATTTGGTGGTCCCAAATCCCTCACAAAAATCAGTCGCCACTTCTGCCTCACCATTGACAACTCCACCCTGTCTCCCTCCCCACACATCCGCAACCTCTCCTTTGAACACCATGTTAACCAAATCACCAGAGCTGCCTTTTTCCATCTAAAAAATATAGCCCGTCTCCGCCCATCACTCTCCCTACCTGCTGCTGAAACCCTGATCCATGCCTTCATCAACTCCAGAATCCACTACTGCAACAGCATTCTTCATGGCACATCAACCAAAGTCCTAAATAAACTCCAATACATCCAGAACTCTGCTGCTCGTCAGCTCACCCACTCCCGCTCCCGTGATCACATCACCCCTGTTCTTCAGAAACTCCACTGGCTTCCCGTCCCACAACGGATCCAATACAAAGTCCTGCTCCTCACCCACAAAGCCCTCCATAATCAGGCCCCCTCCTACCTCACCGACCTGCTCCATCACCACACTCCATCCCGTCGGCTCCGCTCCTCTGATGCCAAAAAATGTATAATATGAAAAGTACTGAACAGCTCCAATGGGGTTATTTGAAATAACAGCATTACACTGCAGCGACCAAGCAGGGGAGCCAGCTATTTAGTCCTGTCAGTGGCACTTCTTACCAGATGATTATTGTAATTATTTTATTTCCCAATGAAGAATCACAGAAAAGGAAAGGGATCAACACAGAAATGTAATGGTTTTCCTATTAATTGTAATTTTAGGGAAGGCCAAAAAAAAACGAAAAAAAAACTATAAAGGTTAAGTCCTTAAAAAGTGATATGTAAAGAACGTTTTGGAACGTACTCACAGTGGCGTAGACATGATGAGTTTCTCTTGTTCCCTTCCATGCCATTGTTACACATGGAGCATATCACGGCAGTCTCTGTCAGCTGGACACACACACACACACACACACACACACACACACACACACACACACACACACACACACTCAAACAATGCATTCACTGCTCACTTTTCTCTACAGTATATGGTTCTTTCAAATCGCTGCATTGAACAAAAAGAAAGAACCACAGTATATCTCGGGGTTCAGTTGCATTGTGGGTATTGTACCGCTCGTATACGTGCATTGTATGTGTGCGTGTATTGTGAGTGCATTGTATGCGTACTGTAGCGTATCAACGCAGTAGAAGCCAGCGGAGGCGGCGGGCTACAGTTAATGTATGCCAGCAGGAACACAGGCTCAAGTGTTAACGTGGAACAGAGCTGCGTCCTATTGGGGAGACCCTGCTGCGTCATCACCCTAATCTGAAGTTTGCATGGTAACATTCATATACAATAATAGTTGTCATATTTGTATTAATAATTTGATCTTTTGAAGCAGGAAACAAAAAGTATTTTCCAAAGCAATAGACCCAGATTTAAATGACAAACTAGAAACCAGGTGTGTCTATGCAACCACCACTGTTGTAATGCATGATCGAATGAATACAAACCACAGTCGCTCCACGTCTAGCGTATCAGGCACTTTTTCATGTCAAGTGAAACAGAAATCTGAATTAAAATAGAATTAAAATCCTGTCAACTCATCGTAATCTGATCCAACAATCACCAACTCTGGTTTGGTCAAGATACTGTCCAGTTGCTGCTTACAGCTAACTTGCTTTCCTCTTACCGACATAAGAGGACGGGCTCCATTGTACTCAGCACGCTGGGTTCAGGTTGTGATTTGCTAAGAGATAGTTACAAATACATAATAGTCAAACCTTGGTATGCAAATCTAGTGAGTAATCAGTAGCAGAAGCAGCTGTTGATCACTTGCAGCTCCAACCGGCCAGTTAAGGGCAATGAGGACCCAAAAGTCAATGAGGGTATAAAACCATCAATTAAATATGTTGTCAATAAAATCATTTATAAAAAGTGTGAATCATTGAGAGGTCTCTCAGCATACCGTCATAACTGACCATCAAAAATATTAGGCTGATGGGTTGTATGCGACACAGAGAGGCACAAACATGCACACACACAACCAAATACATAATCCCCCGGTGGAGATAATGATCAGGTATCAATAAAATAGCACAATGTACAAAACAGGAACATTGGAGGAGCTTATTGGCTCTCCCTAGGCTATTGATATTACAGTCAGAGGTTAGAAAAAACGTTGATATTACTGCCTGAAGCGACAAAATATCTGTGGGTGTTATTGAATGTGCATGGTGAAAAAAAACTGGATTAAGTATGATAGCAAATAAGAGTGGCTCTGTTGTGGAACAAGACACACACATGGGATGGTTCATGTATTAATGGGTTCATTTAAAGCAGAATACACCTTGAACCAATAGGTTCTATGACACGCAGTCTACTATCACACCACAATGTTCAAGTGTTAACCTTTAGGAACCCATCAGCTACCGGTCTGACGACAGAGAAGCCTCGGGCGGGTTTTTGTTTCAGAGTAACCAGCTGATATCGAGGCCAAGACTTCCTGTTCTGTGCGCTGCTCATTATTTACGGTCAGATTAGCTACTTGAGATGTGAGACTGGAGTTGCTGTTGAGAGACGACTTGTAAGGCTGGATGTTTCACTAGTAGCCAGTTTAGAGATAACTTTGAACCATGAAAAGTTAAATCATCCCCGATAGTAGGTGGGTTCCCAGATCGCCTTTTGGCTCGAGGTTTTGAAACAGCAGAGAACTAGATACCATATTTCGATGGCATCACACCAGCTTTGACTCCAAATTGACCAGGGGCATGAAGTGGGAGGGGCCAATTGCCACGGCTGGTAATCATAAAGGAGGGTCATTTACCATTAATACAGAGTCAAAAAGTCCATTTGATTAATTTTATATCTGTTGTGTATAGAACACCCATCCAAATACAGTCTTATACACGCAGCGTTTTAGCACAGTTTTGTTTTGTTGCATCATGATAATGAAACACACCATCCGCTAAATGTGTGTGTGTGTGTGTGTGTGTGTGTGTGTGTGTGTGTGTGTGTGTGTGTGTGTGTGTGTGTGTGTGTGTGTGTGTGTGTGTGTGTGAGTGTATCTAAGACAGAGAGTTCTCCAGGCCCTAGTTAGTTTAATCACAGGGATATTTAACTAATAATGATGGTCTTTAGGAAAAGAGGATTTAAGAAGACAACATACACACACACATACACACACATATCTCCATGCTAGACCGAGGCTCTCTAATGGAGAAGCAGATAACCTCTGACCTTCTCCCATTAGTAGCCATTAACACTGAACGCTAATGTTCTCTGTGTGTGGGGCAGTGGTTCTACTGATCACAGTGATCTCAGATATAGCATGTGGTCAAAGAGAACAAACTAAAGGCAGAAAGAGCTTTTTAAACATTCTTTCATTATTTACATTACAGTAGTTTATAATTCTGAGACGTCAAAGAGGGGGCTAAATACAATGTTTCCTTGGAAATTACCAAATAACGATTTCCCTTTTCCAGCATCAACCTTGCTATATCATAATTCACTGTACTCTGGCTTTAGTCATGGAGCTGTAGTTCAAGCTGTATTCTGCAAAACCAATAATGATGCTAAGAGTAAGTACTCATAACTTATACCTAACAAGTATTATGTGTGTATCAAAGCCTAATATATCTCTTCCTCTGTGTCATAGAGCCTCGATTTTGGCTGTTACCATCTTGGTTTTTTGAAACCAAGATGGCTGAACAAGACATTTCCAGGCGACCAAAATTATAAATTTTATTAACTGAAAACATACTCTGAAAGGGTTAAATTTCTAAGACCAAAACACGGACAACTGCCAGACCAGACAACGCCGTGGTAGAGACCTGTCAATCACTGTGTAGCCCCGCTCCAAAGCATACCCTGCTTTATGGTCTGTTTGACTCTAAATGGAGCATCATTTACTAAATGAACATCATGCTGTATTGAAGAAGACTTAAACTAGAGATTGAGACCATAAACTCATGTTTACAATGTTTACTGAGGGAATAAATCAAGAGAGAAGTAGAGTCATTTTCTCATAGACTTCTATACAACCAGAGGAGTCCCCCCCTGATGGACAGTAGAGAGAATGCATCTTTAAGGCACTTCAGCATTGGCTTAATTTTTCAGAACGTGAACTTCTCTTTGTTTTGTTCACATAGCCGGGCCGGCTGCATGTGCATGTTAGTGCATGTGATCGTTCTCAACCTGCCCCTCTCCCATCATCTATCGGTCTGACGACACATAAGCCTCTGGGGGCAAGTGGCTATGTTTCTGGATATTCAGGTCTAGACTTCCTTTTCTACAAACTACAAAAATAAATCAAAAAAATCTCTTCCACCCAAAACCTTGTCCTGTTGCCTAAAATTTTTACATGTAAACGCAGATTCGTTTGACATAGATTTCCCCACTGGCTAGCTCGTACGGCGCTGACAGCAAATTAGCTTTTATCTCTGTCTGCACCGTTAGCTGCTAGCCGCCTGCTTAACCATCAGCAAAACATATGCTCAGAATTCAGAATTTTGCACCTTTAAACCAATCATCCCCTTAAAAAAAACTGAACTCAAAGAGTCTTAAGAACGTTTTACATTCTGTCACCATCAGCATCATTGTTGTCCTCGTCCCTCTCTGTTTTTGTCTCCCGTCTCTCTTGAACTTAACAGCCTTCAGGTCACAATCATCAAGTCTCTCCTATTTTAACCCAACAGACTTAGGAGTTGTCTGGGTATTTGTGTATGTATGTGAGTGTTTGTGAGAGTCAAACCCCGCCCTGGCACTGCAGCTCTAAGGTGTCAAAGCCAATCATATCAGGTGGCAGGCCGGTAACAGTGTTATTGATCCAGCGATGGTAAACCGTGATCAATGGAGCTGTGACAGCCAGTCAGAGAGCAGTGGGAAAGCCCCGCAGGGTCACCACAGCTCGCAGCAAGGCTGTCCTTTGTGAAGAGGTTTTGGTGGCTCAGCATCACAATGAAGACAGCCTTTGTGCTGCAGACCCTCCTCACCTGCCTGCTAGACGCAGTCAATCAGCTGTAGGAAGACACACAGAGCGTCAACAGATGGGACATACATGGTGGGAACAGCCCTGTAGGCATCCAGCTTTAGTTACACTCACACAGGTTGGAACAGAGCTGGATGATCTGGATAGAAACTCACAACTGTTTCTATCATACAACATCTTTTCAGGCTCATTTCGAGTGAAAGGACACAGGCCTAACTCTTTACATCAGTGTTGATGACCATGCCAGCTACTATTATCCTATGAATACCAGTAACAGTGTATTTAGCAGCTATTGTCCACAAAAGCAGCAGTATAGCATCTGTAACTGTATTAGATGACATTGTGGGAAATTATAGATCAAAGAAAGAATGCAAAAATATGAATAAGAAAGTAGACTTGGAAGGATTTAAACACCATGCTTGAATTAGCAACAACATGTTAGAGGCAATGAAAGAAAACTGTGTGAACACTCAAAGTGCAGAGCCCCGCTGGTGACCCTTAGTGGCTGAGGTATTCATTACACCAGACTCACAGAGGTGGATGGAACTATTTCTACAGCGTTTTGACGCTAGAAGAAAGACCACGGAGTCATTGAATCAAAACATTTAGTTGAACTCAAATTTTAAAAAATTTAACTTCAAGATGTGGATCAAACCAAAAAAAGAAGTTTACGTTTTACTATTTGGACTGTTAAAACAGGGTTTGTCCACACATCTTCTAACAGTATGCAGCTGGTTCAGGTGTTCTCAGTTCGAGGACAGCAAGGGACAAGTGCACAATGTTCTAATTTCCTTTAATTGTACAAACAGAACTGTTACCATTTGTAGTATGGATCATGGACCAGTGCAACAGGCCTCGCTGCACCTTTGGGTGTCCTGTAACGATCAGCGTGTGTATTTGGTCGCGGAAAGTCACACAGTGAGCAACAGAGAATAGAAACTGATTGATCTGCACTCAGTGGGACAGGTTTGCTCTCCACTAGAGACTGAGTTAATGATTAACCATGCAGGCTTTTTAATGGGGCTCATTTCCTCGCCACATCTGCTTCCTCTTTATAGCCTGAAGCAGTTCACAGACACACACACACACACACACACACAGTAACAACGTTTTTGTAACCTCAGTCTTATTTCTCTAGTTTCCACCATCGCTCAGCGATCAGTAAGATTCCTGTTTCCTCACCATGTCACAGCATCACCTGCCCTGTTTCCAGCCTCATGACCTCTTCCTAAAGCTGCACTTTCATAGACTTCTCCTGGCCTTGTCATCACACACCTGTCTACTAGATGTCCTTATAGGCTACATGCCAACGCCCTTATTTGATCTTTCCCCCGCTCCTCGTAAAGGCCGTTCCATTGCTCAAGGGTCTTCAGTCACTGGAGATGCTTTTCTCTTCATGTTCTTTTTTTTTTACCCCTCTGATATGATCCATGAATAATATAGTCAGGAAGAGAGACTGTTGTCTTTCCCCCAATAAAAAAAAAAACAACATTCTAATTATCTATCAGCATTTCTGTTTGGTCACTTGTGAAGCTGTAAATACCAGCGAGTTGCGTAAATATATTACATTTACACTTTGTCTAAAACATTTGGGCTGGTAAATCTTTTCTACAAAACATAATTAAATTCTAATCCAGACTTGGATATGATAGTATTGAATGACTATAAACAAAACATGAATCAATAAATGAAGATGCAAATAACTTCAACTGATCTGAACAGTATAAATACAATATAAATACAGAGTGCAGGTTTTAATACATGTGCAGATGTTTGTTTAAATGTATTCAGACACATAGATAACACACCTGTCCGTCCTGAGTATTTGGACAGTGCATGTATGGGCAAACACAGAACAAGCAGACTGACAGCTGATCCAGCTGTGCCTTCGTCATAAGAGAAAAATACGGCTCATTTCTCTAGACACTTTTCCTTGATTCCTCTCTCCTCACACTTTTTCCTTTGCCGCTAGTAAAGTGCTTTTAATTCAACCTGATCTACTGCTCTACTCTCCATTATGTGTGGAACTTTTTAACAGAGTTCAAGCATGAAGTCTATGGTTTTGCCAGATGATTTAAAACACTTCTTTAGAAGTGAAAGCAGAGCTGATCCACATGAACGGGACGAATGAACAACAACACTGAAGTTGCAGATTCATTTGTGCATTCATGCAACTTATCAGAGGAGAGCTTCTCCACGTTTTTGAAAAGGCCACGTGTCACTTCTGATGCATATGCATGGCCTAATGTTGTAGTGCTGCAAGGAACACTCGCACACACACAGAAATAGAGGCAATACTACTGAGTTCAAAATTGCAACAGTGCTACATAACTGATCGATGATTAAAGTTATATTGGAGCATCATAAGCAGTATTTATGGTAGTGACACAACACATAAACTTAACCATTATTCTACTCATGTACATCCGTTCAGCTTCTGGTTACAGCACGAGCAAGAGACGAGTGCTTAGAGAAAATAATTTAAAGGGCAAAGACTGGAATCAGCAGGTCGGACTTTTAAAAAGTCTGATACATCCAATCAGTGCATCCCTAGAAAGCAACAAATTAGGAGATGCAGAGAAATGATTTCAAATGGAGAGGCGAAACACACAAAACAGGCCTAAACTTGAATTATCCTGATAACATCCGTCTGTGGAACAGCCTCTACACCATCAGACGGTCTGTCTCAGAGGATCCGATCTGCTGACTGCATTCTAATCTTAGCCATGGAGCAGCTACATTTGGAGGGCTGCCTGTGGCAAAGTGTTGTTAAACTATCGTCAGTGTGCATCGACTGAGCAGAGCTCTGACCTTTGTCTTCCATCAGGCTTTCCTCACCGCCCCTGTCTCTGTCTCCTCCAGCGGTAGACTGATACATGAGGCCGATAATGAGGATTCAAAAAGCCAGATTTGGTCCAGTCAGTGAGCTACACCTCGGATATGATGTAGTCTGACTGATTCAGAACTGATCATCTCAAACTGGCTGTGTGAAATAATCATAACATAGGTTTTAAATAGAAAGACATTTCTCACATGCTGCCACAGCTGTAAATTCACAGTCTCCTGAGTGTAGCTGGTGGGAGATCAACCTGAACGTCTGAGTGATACAACCTGGGTTTCATTTCAACATTTGGACCATTACAGTGTACCTCCATACAAGTTATTCCATGGTCGTTCCCAATGATAGTTAGCACAATTAACAGTTTCTAACTTGTAATGTTCCCATCAACATACAAGATGTAATTAGAATTGGCAAACTCCAATACATGAAACTTGGCAGTAAACAATACATAAGTGCATGAAATAGAAAAATAGGGCTGCTTGACAATGGCAGACATCATAATGACAGTTATTTAGTTAATTTGAGATCATTATATATGTATATAAGGAGTGGACGTAGTCATTGTGACGTCACCCATTTGTTTGTTGACTGCCGTTCGAAGCCTCGGGTTCGGCAATTTTGCCGTCGCCATCTTGTATTGCGGCTGTCACCATGTTGGTTTTCTTGCAGCAAATGAACAGAAGTTACCATATTTGTGATGCGGAGGAGTGACGTTGAGAAACTCTCTACGGCTCTGGCAGCGGCAGTGACCTGTGAATAACAGTAAGCCCGTCCAAAAGCATACCCTGCTTTATGGTCTGTTTGACTCTAAATGGAGCATCATTTACTAAATGAACATCATGCTGTATTGAAGAAGACTTGAAACTAGAGATTGAGACCATAAACTCATGTTTACAATGTTTACTGAGGGAATAAATCAAGAGAGAAGTAGAGTCATTTTCTCATAGACTTCTATACAACCAGAGGAGTCGCCCCCTGGTGGACAGTAGAGAGAATGCACATGTTGCCACCTGGTGATGAAACAAAAGCTTAATTGCAAAGCCCTAATAGCAAACCAACATGATGCCAAAAATCCATGTTCAAGAGACAGACTTCAGTTTATCGGTGTCTGATAAGTCCTGATAAACTGATGGACCTACTTCTATACAGGACTTCCTGGATGGCATCTCGTCTCTGCACCAGTACCTTAGTTGTGTTAACGCACTGCTGTTTTCAGTCTGAAGCCTGGTAATGACATCAAAGTGGTATTACTGTGGCGATCTTTCCAACCGATTGCAAAGACATGAACAAATGAAAGGTTGTTCCCATGCACTGTGCAGATAGTGGAGCTCATACTGTACAGAGAGCAGTGGGGCAAATAAAATACATTTTGTAGGTGTAGCCTGGTCCTTACCCGTGTCACACATCTACCTCAGCCTGCAGGTTCAACCTGGAAGTTGCTCTAAAATTTATAATAGTAATAATAATAGACTATAATTTAGATCTTCAATAACACTGGCTTTGATAGAGCTTTAGATGGCCATATATTCTCTTGGACTAATTAGACTCTGTTGTAAAGTCTGTTTGCAGAGAAACCCTCATGTCTGCTGTCTGAGCAGACGGTGGGTTTGAATCTGTGAGATCTTATGGTATGTCATTGGTCCTGTTTTCATCTCAGCTTGAAGCAGCATTAATCCACCGATATCAGAACTGGAATCATATCGGTCAGACACACTCTCCTCCTGTTTCCTATTCATCCAGTCGGTGGTCTCCGTAGAGACCGGGGCCTGGAGCAGTACCAGACTCCAGGACGCTCCCTCCACCCTCTATTTACTCTCTCCACCTGGCATCCCGCCAGACAGCGCTGTGCCATCGCCCTTCGCTCCAGACGCTCACATTATTCTATTTTCATCCATCCATCTCCGTCTCCTTTTCCCTCCCTCGCTCCTCTCTTTCCCTCCCATCTTCTTCTCCCATCCTCTCATCTCTCCCTGCCCTCTGAGGAAACAGCAGCTTCTGTGAGGAGGAGTTTAGAAATAAAAGCTTCTTAAAAGTAAATAAAAAAAGAACAGTTAAAGGCACAGCTCAGGTAAGCTGAGAGGAGCTGCAGACGGATGGAGGAGAGGGGAGAACAGGTTTTCCATTGAAGGACGGCTGTAGAGTGTGATGATGCAGGGCATGCAGCAGGGACAGGCCACAGAGGTAAAGACAAACATGTCTGATTACGTTTTGAAACGTCAGAAAAGATGAAGCTTAACTTGTGAACAGTTATCATCTGCATCAGCCACATAATAAAAAGATGGTGTTCAGCCAGAAAAGCAGTGGGAAACGGGATAAGTATTCCTAAATTGATTAGTATTGGTTCATCCTGCTGTCCAGTTTCATAAGTAATTCAGAAGTAAAAAGTTACCTTAAAAGAATAATTCAATCACAAGATGACCAATTTGAAGTGATATTTTGTGGATAAAGTATTCCTTTAACGTGCACTCAGCCTTAGGTAACAGTGAGTGTAACAGCAAGCTAATCAAAAATGTGAATTTTGTTCTAAAATTTGGCATAAGAAAAATGTTCCCTGACTGACTGAAAAAAATCCATTTACATACAATATACATAAAGTATGTTAGATAATAAATGCTAAGATTTCCAGAGCTGCTGTAATCAGAAAATACAGAATTAAAAAAACTACAACTACCAATATATCTGTCCATCACAGCAGTGATATCATGATGATATCATAGTAACTGTTTCTCCCTTGTCTTTGATATCCTCACACACTTTACGTTTACAATCCCTATCAATGGACATACACGACATACTGTTGAGCAGGGTTGTTGTTGGGCTAGACTTTTAGTCATTTTAATGTCATTGTGAGTTTTCTTAATTGTGGATCATACTTTCCAGTCTGGTCCTCTAAAGAACCAGACTGAAGCATCTCTCCTCAGATGGAAGCGTAGCTAGTGTTAGCAACACAAAGACGTACTTAGAGCAGCCCGCCTGGTTAAACTGGTCAAATAAAAGTCTTTCAGCAACTGTGGATTAACGGAAACCAGCTACAGACTGGTGTCTGAGTGCATGAATCCATAGCAGAGTCTGACTGGATGCTGACCTGCGGTTTGATGCCAGCTAAATTATTAAACCCAACATGCATCCCGTAGTATCCCGTACTGTATCTCACGCCAGGTGAGCATCATACACACGTGTACCTAGACGGACACACCGTGCCAGGAGATCATGGCGATGCCAGCGGCCTTCTCTAATGCAGAATTAATTTACCCATAGCTGGGCACCGCCCCATATTACCCACAATCCACCTGGCCTGGCCCATCTGCACTGGCTGCTCCATTTAAGTGAATGGGAGCCAGGTTCAGTTGGAGAGCAGCCATACGGCCTGCTGCTGCATACTACCTACTCTCTGTGCCGCGCTTTGATCAATAAAGGCTTTTATTTTTTGTAAAGTATTTATTTGTGTTGATGTATTCAGCCTGTGCTCTCAGTCTCTGAAACAGCAGACACAAAAACTGGTGCAATAACTGAAATCCTGTTCAGTCCTCCACAGTTTGAACTGGTTTTAATCATAGCAGTGTGTATTTGTAACACAAAATATTCTAAAAAAGGGAGCAAAGAAGCAAACCTAAACAGCTAATGGCTAACTGTGTTGTTTGCTTGACGACTTTTTATTTTATGTTCAGTGTGGCAGGAGCTCAGTCATTAGGGACTTGGCTTGGGAACTGAAGGGTTGCAAGTTCAAGTCCCTACACAGACCAGGGACGGAACGTGGACTGGTAGCTGGAGAGGTGTTAGTGTGACCTCCTGGGTACCCTTGAGCAAAGTGTGACATAATAATTGACTTACATTTACATTACTGGATATTCTAGAGATCTGGACTGTGGAATCCTGTTATGATTGCTCTTCACACTAGCATTTTGGAATGCATGTTATATGAAACATTTGATAGTGAAGAATTATGATATGAAGTGATGCAAAAAAGAATGAGACCAGCTCAACTTAGCAGTGGACCTCCAGTCTAAATGTTCCCTCTGTTGAGCAACACATGCCGGCTTGTTAAAGAGAAAGTTTGCTTGCTTGTTGTCTGACTGTAACACGGCTTGTGTGTGCGTGTGTGTGTGTGTGTGTGTGTATGGCGGAAACATGTATTGTAAGTGACAACACTGACATCTGCTGGCCAAAACCCTGAGCTGCAGCTTCTTTTAATCTCAACAACTTCCCCAGGCGCCCAGGGTTTTCCCAAAGAAGCTTTAGGGAAATTATTAAAGGATTATGGCTACTTAAATGTTTTTCTATGTTCTTTATCAAAGATTACCAAATTATGTCATGTGAAAGACCGTTAAAATGGATATGGTTCAAAGGCCCAACTCCAAACTGCTTTATGCCCATGCATTCTAGGATAGCTGAATTTAGGGATCAGGTTTTTATAAACTTTTTTATAAACTAGAGTGCCTTGGTAGCTTAATGGTTACAGAGGGTGCCACATAGGTGCACCTTGCATGGTAGCCCTACTATCAGTGTATGAATGGGTGTGAATGAAGCAAAGCGCTTTGAGTGGCACGCAAAAACGAAAACATGGAGAAAGTGAGAGGATACATTGGGATCAGTGGGATGTAGGCAGGAGGAGGCTATGACGGCCTTTCCCAACATTGAGGCCAATCAGAACAGGAATAAACTACTTTTGCCGTATTGGCACAGCACATCATACACCATAGTCGTGTTTACTGAGGCTCTTAGTGTCCGGCCTGTAGAAAGCCTGACATATTTGTCTCATGCCTCTCAGCTTCCTCTCCTGTCATTCTCTAGAGGAAGTCAGTCAAACCGCTGACACCCGACACCCTGGAGTCAGATTTCTGGATAAAGAAACATATCATTCTGCGTCTGGTTATGGGTTCGGTGCCCTTTAAAGCACGCCGTGTTCACCTTCCTTCATAACCCACCAGATCCTTTTCGATGCAGAATCCCCATCGACCGTGAAACACCTGTCGATGGATGACACGAGCCCACTGGAGCCCACCAAAAGAAAGCTTGGCTCCAGGTCAGCTGTTCTAAACCATCATCTTTAATTCATAATGGAAAAAACATATTCCATTCAGAAGCAGGGCATGCTCTGGTAGATCTAGATGTGCAGATCCCAGCGCACCATGGCTCATATTCAATATGGAAGCCAACAGCAGTCAGGGCAGAGGAGAATTCACCTGTTTGTTACAGTGTGTCATTTAGAAATGAGATGGTCATCTTTTTGCCAGGTAGAGTCTTTTCTTGATGGTGTATATTTCTTGTGCTTACAAATGTAGTTCAGTGACGTTGTAAGCAAAGGAAATGTTTGTATGAACCTCCATATCGCCTTCACCAGAAAGGAGGAAACAACTTGTTAGCTGTGTTCAAATTTATGAACTGGATCCTCTGAAGGACAAAGTCCTCTGAAGGTGGGTCCTGAAGTCCTGAACCTCCTCCTCAAATGGGAAAGCCTACATGGCAGAGGCAAAAACGAATGGTGCATTCAGGCACTTCTTGTCAACTTGTTATATGCTAACTTCTAAAGTTTACCACCAGGAAGTTGCAAATACCCGCGATAAACTGATGGGCACACAGTGGATGGTGGGATAGCGAGGGTCCACAAAAGATTTGGCCAAAAGAAGGCTGCTTTTCTTGGCCACATGCCTTTTAGCAGGGCACGTTCTAGGCCAAATGGAAATGTGGTATTTTCATTCATTTCCTTCAGAATGTGGCCATGATTTATCTCTACCGTGTACGTCTTGCCGTAAATTTGGACAACTCACAAGAGAATCAATATCTGTGACTTCATCAGGGTTAGTGTTTTAAACTTTAAAGGCATCTCTCCAGAGCCACAGAGGACATTATACATTAGTACTCACTGTGTTAGTAAACTGAACTCAATGTGTATTGCACCTTATAACTAAGTCCTTTGAGTTATGTTTCCAAAACTATTGGAAATTACATTTTTATTTAGATTGAATAACCAAATTGTTAAATATTCTTTACTTACAGTATGGCAGATATTTTTGTGAATATCATTTATAAATGATTAAGCATTACTCTTATCTTTATGTGTGCATTATAGGGGTTTTACCTTGACAATATTCATTTGTTCTGATTCACTTTAATGAATCAGAATTGCTGTGTAAAAAGTACATCCGTAACAGGAAGCCATAATACACAATTGAGACAATATAGTTGACAGACTGTATATAAGAAGTGGATGTAGTCACTGTGAAGTCACCCTTTGGTTTGTGGACTACAGTTTTGAAGTGTTCAGCGTTTTGGCCATTATTGGAATCAGAAACAGTCATGGAATCTCAGTGTTCCAGACGCTGCTGCCTGGATAGAAATGACAACTTCTCCCCAGATCATCAAAAAGCAACAAATCCCAATCACAGCTAGTAAAAATCTAATGATCTCATAATTAGTCCTGTTTAATCGAATGAAGAGAAATTCACTGATGCTGATCCACGCTTTGCTGATGATTGAGGGAATGCTGGTATAGTTAATGTGTATGTGGAGCCCTGCAGCCTAACACAAAGCTATGCTGAACGCTTATGTGAATAGTGCTGAACTGCCATCTTTACCTTTGTCAGTCCTCTACAGCAGCAGCCTGAGAGCTAACTCACTGCCACACTGCTGCTCACATTCGCTTAAGAGCTAACTGACTTCTCCACACGTCTCTTTGGTTTGTGGTTGGGGCTGATTGATTGACCCATTTTCACAGAAGGATAACCAGATTCATTAGAAGAAGGAGACTGGTTCAAACTGGGTAATCCACATTGTATGTTCCCACAAATTAGGAGGTTGTTCTTTTAACATCAGCACATTGATTAAAATACTTTTAGAAAAATGCTAAATGAGCTTCTAATTAACCCTCAAATTAAGTCATGTGGAGTTTAAACTGCAGTGTGTTGCATTGCAAATGGTTTTAATTCATCAGATGTTCACCAATATGTTTGTGTTATTGACTTGTTTTAATCAAGTTTCACCCTATTTGGTATAAACATTTGAATAAAACATTTATGATAAAAACTAACATTCAGACAAGCTAGTTTGGTGGGCGTTTGGTTTTGGTCTGTTTGAATTTGTGCTTTGCTTTGATTTGTGGATTGTCTTTAAATGTACTAACTGAATAAAAAAAAGAAGAACATCTGGCTTTTTTCTGTGTGTGTGTGTGTGTGTGTGTGTGTGTGTGTGTGTGTGTGTGTGTGTGTGTGTGTGTGTGTGTGTGTGTGTGTGTGTGTGTGTGTGTGTGTGTGTGCGAGCGCGAGTGTAAGGGGAGAGGTGGGGACATTATATTCTTATGTAAGACCATTTAACTGTTGGCCGAGGCTCTGGTCACATCCACACACACAGTGGTCAGTATGTTGACATACTGATACACAATGTGTGAAGAATTGCGGACAATATATATAAATATATCATGGTAAATGGTAAATGGACTGTACTTGTATAGCTTTTCTAGTCTTCCAACCACTCAGACTGTTTAACACTTATGTCATCATTCACCCATTCACACCCATTCATACACTGCTGACAGGGGCTACCATGCAAGGTGCCACCTGCCCATCAGGACTACATTCATACCCGCATAGACCAAAGGCCAGTCTTCGACAGCAATTTGTAGTTAAGTGTCTTGCCAAAGGACACATTGACATGGACTAGCTGAGCCGGGAATGGAACCGCCGATCCTCTGATTGATGGACGACCCTGCTCTAACAAACTTGTTAAGGAGGAGGAGATGAGAAGTGCAACATCAATCAACGGAGAAAAATGTTACAGTAATTTCCAAAATATAAATTAATTTCCATCATAATGTTCTCATGTAATTATTAACATTATTATTTTTTTGTGATATGTGATTCAACATTCTTCATAGAACATGTTTGGAAGATGAAGTTTGAACACACTGTTGTAGCTACAAACCAACACATGACATCAGTCACTTCAGCACACACTGTGAGTCCATTTTGAAGCTCCATATTTAAAGTGAATGCAAAGTCAACCCAAAGCATCGTTTGTAGATTTTCATATTGTAAGTGAGCCGTGGATTTCAGGAATCAAGGTAGAACTATAATTGAGGTTGTTTGTCATTCTCAAAGCTAAAAGCACGCTTTCAAACAAAGGGTTTACTCTCAACATTGATAATTCATTTGCACTTGAAATGCCCTCTGCTGAGAAACTGAGTGTAGCTTTATGTTATGAACTCTCACTTTACATGTACTCACATACTCTCTCCTCTTTCTCTGCATCTTCATGCATTAGGCTCTCATTACACCAGTCAATAACAAACCCTTCTATACAGGCCACAGCGGCTGTATGAGAACACTATAGGAATATCAAAGCTCTATATTAGGAGGTCAGTACATTATATAATAAGTCAAGGAAACTCACAAGTAAACACCATGGACAAGTTTTTATCTTATGGTTCCTTTCAAAGACAACCACTAAATTAAATATGATGACAACATGTCAAAAAAATTTACTCCAGTAATAAAGCTTTATGCTCTCACTCTCTCTCTCTCTCTCCGGCTCAGTCATATGACTTGGGGCCTTTATTCTTTCAAGCTGAACCAATCAGATTTAGCCACGATCTCCCTGTGACAATCGTATCGTTGTTGTCAAACTTTAAAACTTTTCCTGCCGCAAGTCCCATCATCCCGATCTTCAGCAAAGTGATCACTACCACCAGTGTCCAGACTCCATCAGGGGGGAATATTCCTGTACTAAAATGATGACGTCACAATGGAGTGTACTCTCCAAAGACGTTTCACATTTCATAACGTCAGTGTACAGCTGGTCAATAAATGTATTTGATCCCTCTAAAAATCGTCTGTCTCCTCTAGTTGAACTGTTCTTAAGTACAGTATTTGTCCAAAGATAATTTTTCTTTACCAAAATATTTCCATACTACTTTATAATTGTACTCCTCTACATTTTTAAGGGAAATGTAGTCCTAAACTCTAACACATTGGTTTGACAGCTATAGCTACTCATAATGTGCAGATAATAATTGTATATACAAAACATGTGGTGAGCTTATAAAGCATACATTATGTGTACTAGATTCAACTACATACACACTTAAAAGTAACTACAGTCACTACACTATGACATCAGTCAGAAGAAGCACCAGTATCACCCTGCAGGTCACTATGAGCTCACTATCTATGATAAGCATTCTGACTGTAACACTGGGCTACTGTTGAGATTTGTAGACAGACTGTATGGGACTTATACTATATTGTATATATATATACACAACATATGTACTTCAGTGCCTTGTGATCTTAAAGACATCATAAAGTACAACAAGGTCACCATGTAACGTGTTACAAACAAGCCGCTATACTAACACTGTGTCCATTGGGTGACAAGACATAATGGACTATAAATGCTGTGTGTGTTAGTTTTTGAGTCGTCCCCCCCCCCCCACGTTCAGACGTGCTCTGATCCACATCCAGCCCGGACACAGACCTGACTCACCCTGTGTGCAGCCCAGGCTGCAGCCCCGGGGCCTAACCCAACAAGCCTAACTTAACAGCCCTTTAAAATGTCCCCGTTTGCTCGTCCTCTGCAATGACACTCCTCCTCACACACATCACACACATCACACACAAACACACACACACACACACACACACACACACACACACACACACACACACACACACACACACACACCTCTGCAGGCGGGACCGGGGCCCGGTCATTTCTCCCCGGACTTTGGTACCTTTATATGCGATTTGCGCAGAGCAGCAAAAAAAAAAAAAAAAAAAAAAAAAAAAAAAAAAAAAAAAATCCCAGGAAACCGCAGCATCATCCAGAAGATGCGCAGAGAGGCGGGGGCTCTTGTGCACCGGGTACCCGGAGAACACCGCATTGAGAATAGTGTTCCGAGCCTCCTGGACGGGACCGGAGCTGCATTCTGCACCCGCCGTCATCATTCACATCCTCGGTTCTCGTCATTGCCCCACTGGTCTAGCCCCGCCGGAACCGGGACACCACCCGCTGCGTCAGTGCGAGACGGGAGCTACTACAGCTGCAGAGCATCACCGGAGAAAGTAGAAAGTGTCCGCTTACCTGTGCTGGTCCGCCGCTCTTCTCCCCTCTGCTGCACCGGGCACCGTCAACTCCGCAGCGGCATCAGAGGAACTATCCACCGCCTCCTGGGTGCAGCTGTCGGCCCTACCGGAGCTCTGACTCCGTGATTCCGTCAATGCGGTGCAGGTCTCTCTCTCTCTCTCTCTCTCTCTCTCTCTCTCTCTCTCTCTCTCTCTCTCTGCGCGCGCTGTCTCGCGTGTGGACTTGATGCACTCTTCCCCTCCTTTCAGCTGTTCTCTCTCTGGTCCGCAAGCGCGCATCCCCGGTTGTTTCGACGCGTGTACGCGCTCCACACGTCACGTAACAGGGTTTGGCGGGCGGTAGGGCGGAGAGCGAGGATTCCTGTGGCCAGAATGTAGTTATGGCGGATACTTAGATTATGAAATATAGTTTGAGCTTACATTAAGTACCAATTCATGATAAGACACAATAGACTACGAACCAAAATCACATGTGTATGATTACATAATAGGCCAAGCAACATTTTTTAGTAGGCCACATATGGGGAAGACCATAAAAGTAAAATAAAATTGACCAACTGAAATCAGTGGAGAAATATGGCATTGAATCACATGTCAGTTTATCAGAATATGACGTTGACTTGATGAAATGGCCTGTCAAAGTTGTAGCTTGCTATTCTTTAGCTAGGCTGGATTGATGTGTTTTTAAACCCAACCTGGTTTCATGATGGAGTCATGTTTCAAAGTATGAAAACATGGATAGAACTTCTCTCTCATTCTCAGCATTTTTCCAGCTATTGTCTTTGTGCCCAAAATATGGCTAAATACATATTGTCCCTACAACACAGTTAGCTTAGCTTCTAACATGTTAACAGCTATTGGTTGTTAAGAGCCACCACTTGACTATAGTCACAGGATACATAGCATAAGTATAGTTTTAGTTTTTACTAGCCAGCATAATAAATAACCTGTCACCACACAGAAAGCTGTGTCTTGTCAGCGTCACATCAGACGGAGCTCTACAGGCTGGTCAAGTTAGGAGAAAAGTTATTGCAAGCCAAGCTAGCTAGGTATTAGCCACAACATGGCCACGGCCCTGTAAGCATGGTGGGTCAGTGCACCATTCATGTTATAGGAGAACAAGCTCTGCACTATTATTTAACTTTTTGTAACTTAATCTCTCTCTTTTATGCATGTATCGAATATTTGCTTTCTCGGGTTGTATCTGTGCATTAATCTGGCTTTTAAGGAAAACTGTTTAATGGATTTTGAATAGTGTTTTCAAAGTTTTATTTTTATGATCAAGATTAAGAAGAAATGGAGTACAATGGAAATCAGTAATTTATAATTAATAATTTCTTTTTCAGATATGACACCTGCCAAGGCCATTTTGTGTGTTACCAAAATACTGATATGAATACAAATATGAAGTTATTTCTACAGATTTTATGGTTTAATGGCTTTTGCATGAAGCCATTAAACCCAGACAATAAAATATCAAACAAAAATGTTCAGAGCCTGAACACATTTCAGCCTAAACATTTCAATGGGCTTAGTACAATACTGAGTCTACAAAGTATTGGTATCACAGCCATAAAAATCCCACAAACTACCATCATAAAACACCATGATTTCTGTGTTTCAATAATTCAATTTTTATTCCTCATTACCTTATTCTGCTCTGACTTTATTGATGTATGTGAAAACAAAGCCTATATAAGATATTTACCCATAGTTCCATCAATACAACATTTTTAAACAGAAAAACACATTTTTACCTTTAAATGATTATGATCTGCCGAGTTATAGCTGCATAAAAGTTGAGTTTTTATTTCCTTCAGCTTTGGGAGACAGTTGCCAAATACTATTTTAAGAATGTATTAAAAGTATGTTTCTTGATTCCTTGCTTCACTTTCAAAACTTCTAAAAGTCATGTATTTAATGATGCCAATAATAATTGCAGCAGTTTTACCATCTTTCAAAATCGGAACATTTGATTATATGTATATATATATATATATATATATATATATCCTGAACTGGATTAATCTATATCATGTTGTGTCCATCTTTCAGTACTGGGACAGAATCCATATCATGTTGTGTCAGTACTGGGACACACACACACACACACACACACACACACACACACACACACACACACACACACACACACACACACACACACACACACACACACACACACACACACACACACACACACACACAGAGCAGGCCTGGCTCCTTGTCCCACTTCATACCAGTGCTGGCTTTTCAATTTATTATCCAACTATGATGAAAACCTTTAACCAGGCAGTTCTTGATGCCTGCAACCCAACAATTACATGCGAAAGTCAGTTTATTTGTCAGGAGTAGTAGCACTGAGCCATTTTAACCACAATCAAACATTCTACAAACAGAGTCAAGGTGAGGTATCAGTCTCTTGATAGTCCAGGAATTATGCACATCTAAGCTAACAGCTCTGTGAGAGATCTGCCACATACCAACACACATTAGGCTTTCTGATGTTAGGAACCAATGATCTCAATGATGAATATCAACAGCTCCAAAGCCTCTTCTTATCTGAGAACCAGAAAGAACCTTGTGTCTTACAGACTGTTTCCATCGCTTTTTTTCTCTGGCACAAAATGACAGCACACATTGTTAGCCAATTGCAGGGCTTTAGCTTTACTTCTGTTGAAATTGAAACTGAAGTGTATTTTAGCCTTTATTTGTAGACTGAAGCTTTGTCTTATTACAATACATCATATATAGGGCATAATAAGTTGCAGTAAATTCAATTGTTAAATTACTTTTTTGACCAAACAATTCCTTATTCTTGCATTCAATTATTTGTAACCATTTTTAAATTACACGGTATGCTACCAATGTAACTGACTTCAACTGCTCCATTAAGGCCCTCTTCATCATTGTATACAGTAACACAACTTCTCTTCTTCATTCATTAAACTGCTCTTTTCTTTGGAGCCACTAGAGGGAAGCAGAGTCAAACAGCTGGTTTGAGAAGAATCTTCACACCTAAACAACAGGTTGATGGAATGAGCTTTTAGTCCAGTGTGGATGAAGAGAACCACTGAAATGAAAAAAGCAGTCCAGCAACCTGAACCTGACTTAAAGGGTCCAGTCCACCAAAGCACAAGGAAAACCCTTTGATAGGACTACCTGTGTCATCGTGGTGCTGCAGGGGTTAACACTGTTGCCTCGCAGCAGGAGGTGACAGCAGAGTTGACCCGTCCGGGATGAGGTCTACCTCTCAGTCCTCTGTGATGGACTGGTGACCCGTCCAGGATGAGGTCTACCTCTCAGTCCTCTGTGATGGACTGGTGACCCATCCAGGATGAGGTCTACCTCTCAGTCCTCTGTGATGCTATAAAGTAGATAGTGAAGTCACTAGATTATCCAGAGTTTCTATTAAATTAAAGTAAATGATTGATGTGAACAGCACCAACGCAATTACATTCTGCTCTATCAATATTATATTATTACGTGTATTATTATTATAATTATTGTTATTATATTATGCTACTGGGGTGCAGGCAGAACTCTCAGAGATAGACCGCATGTCATCAAATTAATCTATATGGTAGATACACTAAGGTGAGTAAAGAACAGAGTTTTATATTTTGGTGAACTGACCCTTTAAAGCTACAGCAGGCAGATAGTCTGAACTGTCCACCTATTTTAACTGACCCTGACCTTCATCTTAATTCTGGTTTACCAACCAGGAAACACAGTAGATAACCATGAGGCCACTCCATGCTGTCTGTGTGTCAACTGGTTTGCAATCTACTCACAGTTTGCTGGGTGATAAGCACCACTACATCACTGTATCAGCCTTGAGCTGCTTCTTTTTATCACACAATCAAAATCCAGTTTAAAGACCTTCATTACTTCTTACGAGGCATACGTGGGGCTAAAGGCCACGGAACGTCCAGCAGACTAATATTTCACTGTGTCGAATGCTGTTTCTTCAAGAGTTTAGACACATGACTCATGGCTGCTTTTATTTCCTAATTATGATCCAAGTCCTCAAAATTGAATTTATGATCATTATTTAGCTCTCATAATTATGCTTCAGGGCTTTTCCATGATGTAGTTTTTATTCCCGTAATGCAAAGAGTGAACAGTGTCATGAGCGTCAAGCTGAAAGGAAAATCCCATAAATGACTTTCTGATGAAAGGTTCTTCACTTCAGTGATTCTATCATTCCTGATCGTTCAGAGGCAGACAGTTGTGTATTCATCTCCACATCACTCTTCTAGTTGAGTTTGTGAAAGAATGACACACTTCTTTGTCTCTGTGTGTGGCACGTCTTTTTGCTGTTGTTGTTCTGAAGACACAGATGTGATCTACTAGTCACAACACTCACTCCTTATCAGCCAACACATTCTCACTCCCAGCTCATCCAATCCCGTCGCTTGGTTAGTGACCCTAAGCTCCAGTCTACGACGCTCTAGGTTCCCTTCTAGCGTCACTTTTGGACGTGTCAGGGACGGCGTCTCAGTTTCCATTCCTTACATGCTTAGCTTCTTTTCAAAATAAGCTTGCGCCTTCAAGGGAAGTTTGTTTTAGGTAACAACACTATTTAGTCAGTTTTAGTTAAGAGCCTCGTTGACATTAACTTGACAGACTAAAGTCTCACCTCACAACAGAGTGATGAGACTGATGACCGACGTGACAACATTTCAAAGTTAACTTTTAGTTTCACACAGGACATGCGGTCTCCTTGACGACAGTCCTTTACTTTACACACATCAGTGAGCATCACTGTTGCACTGGGTGACATGTTCCCTCATCATCATGAACACTGAACACACACACTTTAGTTTATTTTAACCAAAACCCACACACACCGTCCTGTTGCCACAAATACTCACTGAAGCAGTAAATGTGTATTAATCCGCTGCTGAAAATAGTCCCCATTTATCCCTCCTGATAATTGATTGCATGAAATCAGACAGAACAGTCAACTAGTTACACTCTGTTTAAACTTGTATTTAAGGTCTGGACCCAGGTGTGGTTTCACTGTAGTGAATCCATCTAACTAAGTATATTTCCTCAAGTCCTGTATTTAAAGCTCTAGGCTACTTGTGTACACAACAGCACCGGACCCAGATAGAAATACAAGGCTGCACAAAGAGCTGTCACCAGCACAAACAGGGGTTATTCATATGTTATGTGAGCTGGTGTTTACCTCTCCTCTCTCCCTCACATTGTTACATGTCAGCTAATTCATGTTGAACATGAACTACCACTGCAATTGATTGGCTTGATGTCTCCCTCCAACTTCCTCTTTGTGGGTGGGAAGCCAGTGAGGGCTCTCTTCCTTGTCACTCAGTTAAACATAGCAGTTACTGAATAAACCCACACTCTGTCTGATTGTGTTGCGTTCCATGTCTGCGCATCTAAGATATGAACTGCAGGTCAAAAGTGTCACAAAAGTGTCCCTTTAATTCCTTTGAGAGTGTTCAACAACACAATCATTGGAGCGTAAATGGTCATCATGTACCACACTTTATTGCAACAACAGACAAGACACACAGTCAAACACCATTACAGTGCACTGTTTGCAGCCGACATTTGGCCAGTTGTCGGGTTAGTCTCCAGTCTTTGCTCACTTGGGGTGCGGCGCTCGGCCCCAGCCGGCCCTCTCTCTGGTGTGCAGCCTGAAGTGGGTGTTGAGGTGCGCCGATTGGTTGAAGCATTTCCCGCAGACGTGGCAGCGGAAGGGCTTCTCCCCCGTGTGGATCCGGTGGTGCCTCTTGAGCATGCTGACCGTGGTGAAGCTCTTCCTGCACACCGCGCAGCTGTACGGCTTCTCCTTGGTGTGCCAGCGCATGTGGACCTCCAGCTGGCAGGCGAAGCTGAAGCCCTTCCCGCACTCTTTGCAGCTGTGCCACCTCTGGATGCTCTGGCTGGGGTGAGAGGAGCGAGGGGGCGGTGGCTTCAGGGACCTGACGTTCTTGATCTGCAGCACGTGCGCGCTCGGTTTGCCGTTCGAGCGCAGGAACCCTCTGGCCTGCTGGTCCGTTCTCAGCGTCCTGTGGCTCTTTGTGGTGCCGGCTCGAGAGTCGCCCTGAGCCGCTCTGCAGTTCGAATGAACGGTCACGGAGGGCGGTGACCTGCCGGCCTCCCCGCCGCTCTCTGCCTTCACCTCCCGGGATGTCCGTGGAGCTGGGGACACACTCTGTCCGCCGCATGCTGTTGGTGCCGGCGGAGTTTGGGACCTCTGCGGGGGCTCCACGCGACTGCAGCTTCCTTCCTCCGAGTCGCTCGCTTCTTGAGAACAATCCGTCGGACAGGTGTGGAGGTCTGGCTCTTCTTTGATTTGCGGCAGCAGCAGCAGCTCCGCGCCTCGTCTCCACTCGGTCTCCCGGGGCTGAGCGTCGTCCCGGGGCTGGACAGAGAGGGGCTCTGAAAGATCACAAACATCATCAGTCATGCTTGGCTGTGTTTGTGTTGCTGTGATCTTTTTGCAGGGAAGACCAAAGATGAACTGCTTTCGTCTTTTAGCATGACATGACTTTGTTTTGCTCTTTGTTTCAACCAAACTCCATTCAAAGAAGTAAAAATGAAACACTAAAATATGGTTTACATTTTTGTACCATCTTGTCATTTGCAATGCCTTCATCATTTTAAGTGCTTATTGTAAAAAGATTGCAGATTGAACCTTGAGATCACGCAGGCTATTAGACTTTCAGACCCTGCTCATATGCAGCTTTTCATGGGATTTGTTGACAGTAGGGAACTAAAACATGAGAGTAGTGTGGATTCATCTGCTTATTAAAGATGCTCACTTTACCAGACTAAACAGTGAAACATTATTTAGCCTCAGGGTCTGACCTCCAGTGTTTTAACATTGGCTAGCTCTCTCTTCAGTTCTCAGTCATTCTAATCCATGTTTCTGTTTGCTAATGAGAGCAGAGGCCCACCATTACTTCAACGTGTCCTGTTCTACACAGAGCATTAAGATACCTCCTCCAGCTGATATTGTAAAACTACAATATGTGATATTACTCTGGAATGTGTTTGGACATATGGATGCTACTTGAGAAGTATTTAATTACCCATAAAAAGATAAAACTATTTTAAAAGATCATCGATACATTAAAATGTTATATAAATTTTGTTTCTGTGAAGCCTATACTGAAACAGGGTTCTGTCCATACAGATGGGAAGTTGTATCTACATTTGTTCTTGAAAACAACAAAATGATCATAACAAACTATTGGTTTCTGTAAATTAAAACTGCCTATTAATGTATTTTTCTAATATTTTATTCACAGTGTTATTATTTTAATTAGTTTTGTTTGGTTGTGTTAAAGCAATACAACTAGTGGTTAAAGAGAAGTAAGTACTTTGTTAGGTAAAATATGCTTTGCCTTCAGTAGGCTACCTATATGTGGGCCTGGGTCAGGGATATACACCTGCATGCAACTAGTGTTGTTGGCTCCCGACACCTGGTGGCAAATAGCATCTGCCAAATAAATACACTATTATCACAGCATTATTGCAACATTGATATGTGACATGATTTGCTATCATATCCAGTCCTAAGTCATCCTATAATATCATTGTTTTTAAATAAAACATTCCTGTTTTAAGTATTTGTAGTGGTGATTTGTCAAAGAGAAAAAATCTAATCAAAAACTTGCATAAAAAGGCCACTGATGCACCTTTTCAGTCGGATTTTACTCAGGCAAGAAGTCCAATGTCCAGTCATGATTTGTGGTTAAGGTTGATTTTATTGTAATGATCAAAAGCAAACATTTTTCCCCACAGTGTCTCTTTATCTGCTCTCTTGGTCTGTCATCTTACTCTGGTAAAAAAACAACAACATGTCCCTTCCTTGTGCATCACCTGACACTGACACCCTCCTACCTCTATGCCCTCACCTGGACAAGGGCCCCTTGTGTCAACAAAAATGAATACAAAAATAACAAATAACAAAATAATCACACTAACGAAATAGCTCCAACAGTATTTCAATTCCACTCACATGTTGGAACAATTTTGCGTTTTAACCTGCGTGTAATTTGTAAACCACATTATCTTGTTTCGATGTCTCACAAGACTTTTTAATAATAAAACACTGCTCAGCCTGAAATATTCTCATTGTTTAAGATATGAAACCATCAGAGCCACTCTATCCACCATGTACATACATAAGGTTGATCATGGATCGTTATTATTAACATAGTTTGTAACCCGGATTCGTGGCTGTTCAACTTATGTCTCGTGGTCTGTTTGTATTATTATACTTTAATTATATTATATATACTGTTATTACTGTTGTTGTTGCTGTTGTGCTCCGTTTCTTCAACAGTTGTAGAGAGTTTCCATTTAATAAAAAAAATGAACAAGATGTAATAATAATAATAATGTATGCCCCATGCTGAGCGTCCGGGTGTCAGCTCCAACACACAATCACACCCGTTAGCGACGCTCCGGTAAACCGGACATATTGTGAACGGGGTTTGGCGTGACATTCAGCGCTCGCTGAACAGAGCGTGTGACCGTCAGCGGCTGCTGGTCCTCACCTGGCTGCAGCAGGAGCCGCTGGACGGCTACGTTGAGGAGCCGCTTGAGTCGCTCGTTCTCCTCGTTGGAACGCAGGATTTCGCTCTGGTACTCGGCCACCGTGTTCTTGACGGCGCGGAAGATCTCCTCTGCGGCCGCGGTCAGCCTGTCGTTCAGATACGCGTTCAGCAGCTCCAGTTTGGTCATGTTTTCTGCTCGCTGTCTCCGGGAGGCGTCCTTCTGTTTACATCCAAAACTAACCCGGAAGTAGACGTGTACCGGCCTCTGCGTCACGCTTACGTGATGCCGTGCTGTGTGTGTGTGTGTGTGTGTGTGTGTGTGTGTGTGTGTGTGTGTGGGGGGGGGGGGTCTCCTGCTGTGGGGGTCTCTCCTGCTGTGGGGGTCTCCTGCTGGACCCCACAGCACTGTAGATCCAAAAAACAATGCAGAGTCAATGCATCAGTAGTGAGTGTAATGTATGGATGAGTGAGGAATGTGCAAGTGTTGGAAAAAAAAAAAGCTAAATGTTTATACAAACCAAAACACTAGGAAAGAGGAAGAGTGACGAAGAAAAGGGGCTGATATTTGTTGTCTTTGTGGAGACCAGGTGGAGGGACCAGGTCCCACCAAATCAGGATAACGTCCCTACTGACTGCAGGCTCCTCCAGGAGCAGATGAGTTAGTCCGGAGCAGAAAGGGAGTGGTTGTATCAGCCTATCACTGTATAAGGTTGTGTTTAATGAAGATAGCAGAGACACTATCTGGGACTAGGTAGGGATAGTTCAGCATGCAAGTGCTGGTTTGTGGCCTGGGCATGTCTCAAAGCTGCCATGTGTAGTCTGCTTTGTGTATTCAAGGTAACTTGGGAAGTGACAGCATGCAAACAGAAGATAGAACGCTTCAGTAGGATCTATGTCACTGGTCTTTGATAACAGCTTTTCTTACAGAATAGTCAGTCATATGCATTATTCCTATGTTATCTCCTACTATTACTTTTTTCTGAAATGTGTAAAAAAAAAACTGATCGTTCAATTTAGCCTTAATTTGTTTGTAAGCTTTTTAACAGTGAGTTCTTCTCTTTTCCCAACAGGTGTCGGTTTGGTGTGTTCCTTTTTTTTTTTTTTTAATATACAGCTTTCTTTTAAGGATTAACTGGAATTTCACCCACTCAAATATATACTTTCTACAGTTGCCAGTTTATTAAGAACACCTCGCTGAAACTGCAGTAATGAACATAAACCCTGCAGTAAATCCTCCTTTATGAAGGTTAGAACGCTGTTTTTTTGTTGATGCTTTTCGACAGGTGTTGATTAAACTTTTTGCTCTTTTTGGAGGCTGCAGTTCATGGTGCTTTATAATTGTAGTACAATCTACAAAGAGGTGTTCTAATATTTTTCAGATTTATGTCATCGTTTAAAATCTCATCTAATTAACATACCATAGCTCATATTTACACATACACAAACTGTGATATTTGTTAGTCACCAGTTATACTTTTCTGTTACTAATGAAATATCAACATCTGAGGCTTATCCTCAAAGCTGGTAAAAAGAATTGGCTGAATGCTACTTTAAATCAGCAGTCAATAATTGATCTAGCTGGTCATTAAAAGCATTTTTTTATTACACAGTAATATGTACAAGTGACTTTGAACAGTAAGCTTGCTGGAAAAGGTCAGGACAGAGCCAACACGTATTAAGTCCAAAAAAATGAGTTGATCTTTTCTTGGATCACATTCATAAACCAATGCCAACACAAAAGAAAAGAGGACAACCAAAGTCAGCGTTGTTGAGTTCAAACACAGTGTTTGTCACATTAGGAACATAGAAACATCAGAAACAGTACCTGAGGTGTTCATTAACAAAGCCCAAAGAGCACGCACACATTTATCCCAGAACAGTTGTTTCAAGGGATACCCACTGAATTCTGGTTTATATCAATAAAAGAAACACGTACATTTCCGTCAAACATTATAAAAACAGTAACGAACAGCCACTGGCAGGAGGTGCTCTCCATGAGATCTGAGTGGGAAATCTATAAACCCCATACACCTGATGAATAGAACGACCCCGGCAATAACATGACTGATTAACTTCATGGTGACTCCCCCTCAGACTCTGACCGGAGCTCTGCTGACTGGGTCACCATTTAAATTAAATTTTTGATAGGGTTAACTGTCATAATCTGGGAACTAGCTGGGCATTAGCAGCGTTGAACCACTCAGATATAGAAAAACAAAAACACAAGCAGTATTGGGGCACTACAGGCTCCTGAAGTGCAGCAGGATTCATTATTTCTGTTCTCAGCTTGCTCTTCCCTTTGCATACACAGTATACAGATAGGACTTAAAAGACACGTTCATCAAGATTTAACGTCCTCAAGGACCCCTGCTGAAGTGATGATGTTCTTAACATCTCCCAGCACCAAAGCTTGTCTTTCCACTTTCTCTTTTCAGGACCTGAAAAGTTTATAATCATGAACAGACATGATAAAACAATAATCTAAGCCCTGCAGAAGATGTTGGGGTGAGCAGATGATCATTTGGGCAGGAAATGAAAAAGGAGAGAAGATGTGTCTAAAAGGTAAAGTAAAACAAATATGAACCCAAAGCTTAAAATAAATTCTTTTTTTTCTTAACACTCTGTAGTGGGGGGGGGTCTTCACTTCTTGTGAACAAGACAAGGTTGTGGGCGAGTAGTATGCTGTGCTGGATGGGGCCCTCAGCTGTCAATCATCTCGGACAGCTCCTGCAGCAGGTCGTCCTCTCCGATGCCAGGGTCCACGTCTTCCTCCAGGTGGTCGTCGGTGAACTCGTTGATGAGCTCCTCAAAGTCGTCCATGGCTGAGGTGGAGGCAGCAGTGCTGGAGGTGGAGATGGTGCGGGTCCCGGCTACGCTCAGTCTGCGGGACTTGGGCTGAGTGGGGGTCTTCGGGACTGGGCTGTGATGAGAGAAATGGGGCGTTATTTATTTAGTGACCGACAATGCTGCGTTCATGTCAGATGAATAAAAAACGTCAGAACAATTACCATCAACTTTCACTGGGATTGTCTCATTTTCTAGAAACAATTTCTAAAATGGCCAAGGATTTTTACAATATTTTTATTACTGTGAAAATACAGCTTTGTAAGTAAAAAGCAATGTAAAGGATGTGAGGTAAAGTTGTGTGGGAAAGGTTTTGTTGTCTTATGACAGCATTAAACACCGATGTATCGGAGACCTTTATGTTAAATAAATCTGTAAATATTTTGGAAGAAAGCCTGATTGGACTTCAGAATCAGAAATCCATAGCCCTGACTTGAGGGGAGATCATCTCATGTTAAAACTTCAAGTTCAAGCCCTAAGCTCTCGGCGAGCCTTTACCTTTGGGGGACTGTACAGGCCTCACTGGCGGCAGCAACATTGACGGTCTGCTTGGTGTCTTGGCTCAGACTCTGTTTGAAGACGGGGACAGTCTGGAGGTCCTCTCTTAGTGGGCTGCAGCCGGAGCCTGAGTCCAACAGGGTGCTGGGACTCCGGGGAACAGCAGAACTCAGCTGAGCTTCTGCATTGGAGGACGGGAACTCCTGACAATGGAAGAAAAGTTACCAGAGGTCAGTAACAGCACTAGATTGTTTAGTATAAATTCTTCTTTAAACTTAGGATACATAAGATAAAAATGTAAAGAACTGTTTAAGTGGTCAAAGAATAAATAAACATGTCAATGTGTTAAGGACGTGGTGAGTAGAAATGTTTAAATATAAAGTGATTAATAAAAACAATTACCTGTCTGTCTCTGCACCCCGTCTCCTGCTGTGGATCCTCCAGCACTGTGGAGGCGCTGTTCAGAGGTTTGACAGCAGCGACAGCAGATCGCTCCGCTCCCCTCCTCTTCTGACCTGGCTTCACCTGCACTGCAGGCTTCACGACGGACGGCTTCACGTTCAGCTTGGGCCTCACTGAAAAGGAGGCAAAGTCTCAGTGATGAATAGAGTGCTCTGAGAAACAGGTCCAAATCTACAGTGGGTCCAAAAAAAAGCACGGGTTATAAAATAAAATAAGCATGATTGTTAAAGATGCAATACCTTTGGTGTCTGCAGAGTGTTCTGGAGATGTCTTGTGACTATTTATCAGTGTTTTATTAGAAGGGCGGGCCTGTGCAGCGGGACCCTGAGGAGCCGCTCTGTCCTGCTGGGCTGGTGACAGTGCGGTGGAACTGCTTGTGTTTTTGTCTGGGACCTCCCTGGAGCGGCTGGGGCTCTGTGAGTCGGACTCAGCCTCCGATGAAGAAGAGCTCTGCTTCACAGGGACTGAGGTCGCAGCTTTGGCGGCAGCGCCCCTCGCACCAGGAGTGGTGCTGTTCAGAGGGGAAGCAGCCTTGGATTTGAGGAGGATCGGTTTACCAACGGTGAGCTTTTTGGTGGAAAGGGTAGAGTCAGGGGCCACAGTGGTGGAGGAAGGTGATGAAGAGCCTGAGAACGTCAGGCTGACTTTGGCAGGAACCTTCCTCTTCAGGGTTTCTTCATCGCTGTGTTTTTGAGCAGGCTCTGCTTCTGCTGACTCTCTGGCCTGCTCCTCCATTTCCTGCTTGCGGAGGCGTTTTCCCGCATGATCTCCTCAAAGGTCTTGACCTTGACATTGTTACTGGTGGCGGCAGTGGTCTAGAAAGATACAGGAATATTACCATCAGGTATAGTCAACACAATAACAAGCAAACCACAGGCAATACTGCAGCGTCAGTTACCTCAGGAGCAGCAGGAGTTTTCACCGGCTTCTCTGTCACTTCAGTACTCTTCTCTGTTGTGACGTTGCCTGCTGAATTCAACATAAATCTCATGTTAGAAATTCAAAAACATGGCATGTAAATGCAAATTCAAAATGTACTTAAATCTAAAAAGACATTTGTCATCACATAGGGAACAAAAGTATAACAGCATAGGGTGCTGTCTTACTTTGGGATTTGAGTTTCTTGACGCGCAGCAGGCGAGGCTTCTTAGCATCGTTCTCAGTATCAGAGCTCTTCTTGTTTTCAGCCTTCAGGGTCTGCCGAGCCTGGATCTTTGCTGCCTTCTCCTTGCGGATCTCCTCCAGTGTCTTCACTCTAACCTGACCCACGTTTGTAGCCTCGGGATCTGGACCCGCTGTGTTAGACTCTCCCTGGCTCTTCTTAGGGTCGGGGTCCTGTTCTTCCTGCCTTTTCTTCTTGGTACGGGGGATCTCCGAGACTGTCTTGACGTGGCTGATGGAGTCGTCCCTGATGGTGATGGCTCTCTTGACACCCTTGGTGGTTTTGGTTTTGCTGATTTCTGGAGCCACGGCTGAAGGATTTTCTTTCTGGCTCTGGGACTGAGACTTTGCAGCCTTCTCCTGTCTGATCTCCTCCAGTGTTTTGATGCGAATCTGCTCAGGAGCGTTCTTTGGCGCCCTGTCGGTCTCAGCTTCTGGGGAAGATGGAGGAAAACAATTAATGTTATAGTCAACATGCATGCACAACATCTTTCCAAAAAGAATTATGGAAAATGTCAGCCTCTCACACAAGTGAAACTTCTTACCTGGTTGAGTGGAAGCAACAGACACCGGCAATCCAAGTCTGTCCCTAATAGGCTTCAAAGCTGTAAGAAAGAAACGTAAAGAAATATTTTTTTCCTTATGAGCTCCAACCTTAAAAACAACAACCTGTTTATACACACATTTCACCCAATGATCATCATCAGGATCTGAGTAAAATGCTACAGGTGGTGTTCAGTGAATACCAATGAACTAAAGCCCCAACTCCAGCGTTTTGACTGCAGAAATCGGGGTCCAAATTAAGTTCTGGGGAGATATTAACCCCCCCCAAAAAAGGTCCTGGTTGGGGGTAGACCCTCTGAAGGTACAGATACTTTCAGGATGGGGTTCATACAGATGACTCCTGCTGATTGGTCAAACACACACAGCGATGCTGCTTTAACTTGTGTACCACTTCATTCATTAAACTCATTAAAGGAAATACTCAAGTATTGATTTAGGACCTTTTTAGGGCGAGGGGAGAGCATTATCTTTGTTTCATGACACTTAAAGTAAAGTTTCCCAACTAAGTTTTAAAAATCAGAGACTTTACTTCTGGGTAGAAAACTGCAGTTTGATGTGTGGATGACTGTTGATGTGTCCTGACACTCACCTTTCTGAGGGGGCATTAATGGCTCTTCTTCATCTACAACTCTGCCCAGACGCCCAGCCAGACCCCTTCTTAGTGGGCCTCCTTCACCAGATATCACATCTACAGCGAAGACAAGTCATGAGCTTCTAATCTGTGCAATCACTGCTAGCGCTGGCAAATCTGTCGATAAAATGGAACAAGAGTGCACACTTACCGTTGTTGGGCATCTTCCTTCCAAGTCTTTCAGCCAAACTCCCTCGTGGTCTTCCAGTTTCTTCAAAGATGAGTGGGCCTACATTAAAAGGGTGAAAACAAGGTAATCGTGATTCAATTTCTCTTTAGGACCAAAAGTAACGGTATTTTCAGAATATCAACATTAACATTATTCATTAGTTATCATGAGTGGAAAATCCAGACCAGATCATCAGATGAGAGACAGAGTCTAGTAAGATGCTGCTTCAAAGCAACCATGAGCAGTATATTGCAGTGCAAAAAGCCTGAAATGAAGCTACCATGATCCAGGTTATCTGGATTCATTTTTAGTAAGACCCCCAGGCACTGATATTTCTTTAAAACTGATCATACATTAAAATGTTTATGCTAGCAGTGTCAATGTGAGCAAATTCCTAAAAAACATTATCCACACTACCCTAAGAACAAAAGATCTAATATGAAATGAGTAAATCTGGGAGGATGAATGACTCAGAGTTGGGTATCCAACTCCCCGCAATTCTGACATTTCACATATTCCTGTTTCTTTTTGTTTTTTTACCATCTCCCGCCTCGTAGAGAGTTGGTCGAAACAATGACTGGATGTTTTCTTTCTCGCCATTGGCCGAGGCATCAGGACTCTGGATGGGGTAACCAGCTCTCTTCATGCTGGCCTTCAGAGCCTTCCTCAGCCGAATCTCCTCAAGGGTGCTGACTCCAAAGCTCAGCGAGTCATCTGTAGAGACACGACATTTCCCCATCAAAAACACATAATTCCATAAGGGTCATACCGGATTACGAGATGTACAGCTTCAGTTATTTATTATGACAAATCATGTTTATAAAATGTGGTCTCACCTGATTTAGCTAGTTTCCTAGGAGAAGGACCGACCTTTCCGTCCTCTCCCTCCTCTGAGAACTGGTCTGGAAACATAAAGTCTTGTGAGTGGTAAAGACCACAGAGAATATCTGTCTCAAAATAAGGACTAGACGAGACAGAGAATTCATTTTGGGATCAAATCTAGTTTACCATCTTCATCCTCGTCATCATCTGCTGGATTAATCACCACTGGTGGGTGGGTGGGGCTTGGTACTGGCTCCTGAGCTTCTGTCTTGATGACGCCTCTGATCTGTGGATTGGCTGCTGTGGGGAGAGGGGCAGCGGGCGAGGGGGCTGGTTCTTCATGTGGCTGTTCCTCTGTTTTGCTTAGACCTGAGAAAATAACATTGATTTTCATACTGGTTTTTTTTACAGGTGGCTTAAAATGATCTTAAACTCTCTACATCTGAATTATTAGTGCGTTGACAAAGAAAAGTCTCCTCACTTTTATCAGGTGGGACAAACATGCCATCGATGCAGCGCGGCCTTTCATGGAAGAAGGCACAGTAAGGCTTCTGGCAGCCGGCTGGCTGGTTCTCCCAATAACAAGATATCTCCTTTCGGTTTTTCTGTTTTGATGAAAGAGATAAACAACATGTTATAGCATGCATGGAGGACATGGACTGATCACATCTCGATCGGATCATGTTATTGCTTTAAATCTGTGGCTTTTGACTGCAATTTATATAATCTCCGATAACATGGAAGAAGAGCAGTATTTCAATTAGACCCATCTTTAAGGCAAGCACTCAGATTACGTATCTACAGTGGAAAAGCAGCTTGACTTGATTAAAATGTATTATAAATAACAGATGAAGCTTACCAACAATGTACAAACATTATTTTTTTATTGTAAGTAACAACTGTTTATGTAAGTAAATAATAACCAAAGTCTTTAATGGATGGTGTTCATTATAATGTAGCATAGTGACAGGCTTTTGTGTGATTGCCTTTACAGTACATGAAGTGTTCCTCCCAATAGGCCCAGGGGCATGAGTCTCCCATTAGCCTGGGCCAGGAGCTCCTTCTGGCCCAGGCAAATGGGAGACTTTTTCTACCCTTTGTTAATGAACAGTCAAAACACACACACACACACACACACACACACACACACACACACACACACACACACACACACACACACACACAGTCTCGAGTGGGCAAAGCTTGAAGGATACATCTGAGCTTTCTTCAGTTTAGACATTTTATTCAAACAATGCATACCGTGATCTCCATGTGGCGAAACTTGCAGACGGTACGGAAGCAGCGTCCCTCCTGCCAGAGGTTGCAGACAATCTCACTTCCCATAGCTGCCTCACAGTGTCTGAATGGGCAGCTGTCTCCCTGCACGGTAAAAGAAACACACTAAGACCTCGCTCTTCCTGCTCACCACCAGTCACTTTACGACTGGTTACACTATGTGTGAACACATGAGCTGTGTGCTCAAACATTGCTTACTTTGGCGCAGGTGGAATAGTAAAAGAAGTAGCAGTCGTCTCCATGGTTGGTCATAGTAATGCTGGTCTGCGTCTTGATTGGCAGAGATGGTGAGGTTACGACCTTAAACCCAGCAGCTGGTTCACTTCAGGGCAAACAGGACAGAGCACAGCAACACATCACTAACAGAAGCATTACTAACATGTCTGCACATGCACAACAAATACCAAGAAGACTACATGTAGTTACTTTTTTCATTCAAAATAGAATGACTTGTTCTACTTGTACATTTGGGACTCTTACTGGAATAAAGTACAAGATCATCCCTACTACTTACTGCTCATCTTATTTCCAATGAAGATGACCAGTAAACCTTTACACATGTATTTTTGAGACTTAAATAAAAACGTCATCGGTACAAATAAGCTACTGCTGATTTTGTTCCTACTATTGTGCGAAATTTACCTGAGGTGGCTGAGAAGTTGTCTCCCTCTTGAGTGCACTGCTGGTAGGGTGTCTCCCTGGTGGTATGGAGTCCTGAAGGAACACTTGATCCGTGAGATAAGAGGAAAGGGGGGGCGGGTCGCCCAGAGACACTTGTCTTCCTACGACATCCCTTTTCTCAGACTCTCTGAGATATCTTTATCTCCGCCAGACTGCTAAACATTACTGATGGTGAATGCAAGAGTCCTTTGGATATTTTTTTTATTATTTTTTATTAATTGGTGAGACTAATGAAATAAAGAAATAGGGGGGGAGGCATAAACAGCCAGAAAAGCAAAAAAAATGGATCCAAAAATGCTTAAATTGATGTGGCCAAAAAAGGGATGGATGGTAGGTGGAAAAACAATCCTCAGCTTCTTCGTGGACTTGATGAAATTTTGCACACCTGGTAACATGTGGGTGAAGGCAGTAGGGAAAAAAATATGGGCAGGATATTCAAGCCTCTAGAGATTTTCAGCCATTGCTGAAAAGAGAGAAAAAAAAAATCTTCTGCCACTGTATTCTCATGAGGGGCAAGCTATCCGTATCCAGGGATCCCCACAAAGGGCCAAGTGGATGGTTTTAAACCTACAAATCAATCAAAAACACTCCCCAGGGAACTGAAAAGGTGTTATTAAGAGACAGACAGTTGTGCACAAATATATAGGAGACAGTTGGACATTTCAATACAGAGGTAATGTATAGTGAGACAGATATGCTCTCAATCATGGCTCCCGAGCGATCTAGAATTTAGTGCCAACAGGGCTCCATGTCAGTGGACAGGCTCATTGTCTTTACACCATCTACCCATGGTTATATATATATATATATCTTAAGTATTTAATTCAGAATAAGTAACAACTAACGATAACTTTGCGCTGTTTGGGAGTCCAGACCTGGGTTGTTTATCTTTCCTAAACATGGAGGCCTTGGTTCGACACTGATGATCCGCCTGAAGTCCAGCTCTGGCTTCCATCTTAATGAACAGGACAATGCTCTCTACGGACACAAGATAGCACTTACACTGAAATAAGGATTCACAAAAGGTTCTAAAGTTACTAACTCGCTAAACAAGTAACGTTACAACAAATAGTTCTCCTTGAGCCAAAACCACACAGTCGTTATTCTGACGGTACAGGCTACAGGCACAAACATCCGAGTAGGCTGACGTTAACCAAAAGCGGCCAATAACATACTCGGCAGGTCACCTTCAGTGTTGGTTCGAGGTGTGTATGGTCAAAGCTTAAAACCCCAAGACAGTCAAGAAAACAATCAGATACTTACTGTTGAGTTATAAAAAAAAGTAGCCCAAAGTTAGCAGGAACGAACTACGAGCGACGCCCCGCCGTGTTGGAAAGACACTACAGCTACTAAACGGAGATCAGCAAATATTAGATTACGTTACATAAAGACACCGAATGATGTTAGCTACGAATACAAAAGCGTGACTCTGGATTGGATTGTCAACCTGGCCAATACTTGATATATCCTGCTCATTTAGTTTAGGGTTATTTTAGCTCTAACGTCCCCTAGCAGAGGCCTAGCTGAACCTCCTCGTTAGCGTTAAGTTAATGTTAGCTAACCCGAGCTAATTGACGGCTGTTGACGTTTGCATTAGACGGATTTCATTGGTTTAACACTACAGTGTAACAGCTGGAGGAATTATGTTAACAAAACAACGCGGCGTTAATTACCAGTTTCAGTATTTTAAAAATATTTAAAAGTTGAATAATGTTGGAAAGATCCCATCCGGGTTCGTTGACTGCCGCAGACGCACGACGAGACCACAGTAAAATGGCGGCGGCGGGGATGAAGCAGGAGGAGCTCTGGGCCCGTGCAGTCATGGGCGGGCCCGCCACTGTGCTGCTTTCAAGTCCAGTGGAAATAAATTTCATTAGAGTACTTATTAAAAAAAAGTACTCTAATGAAATATATTTCTGTCACCTTTACCTTGATCATATAGGTACATTTTTCTGACAAAACTTCATTGGGCCACACAACAGCTGAATGCAAGAGTTTAAGAATACCTCGTTGAGTGATAGTGATTAACAAACTATGAACTAATAAGAGAGCTAGGCCGCCTCAACTCCACTCATGATGCAATAAATACTGTTCACACGAGGGTGCAGTGTGAATTCATTTTATATGTGGCTGATGTGCTTGAATTTGCTTATTCAATAATCTTATTTTTTATTTTATTCTATTTTTATTTTATTTTATTGTATAATATGTGTATTTATTATCTGTTTCTGTGTAGTTGAGCTGCTGCAACACCCGAATTTCCCCATGGGGATCAATAAAGGAATATAATAATAATAATAATAATAATAATAATAATAATAATAATATATATTTAACGTTACATCTATGACTATAAATCAGACCTAGTAAGTAATAATGGTTACTAGGTACATTTAGTTATTATTGTGATAAGTCAAAACACCGTCCCCCCGTCTAAGAGAAAACTTGTTAAAAATTCATAATATTACAAAGGCAGAACAGTCATTTTAGTAAATTAGTGGGATAAAACTTCAATCGATTTGAAGATTAGGTCGTTTATTGATAAAATCTGTTCGGTAATAGATCATAATAATTATAATATCTTAATAAAAGTCGTACGTCTGTTACATTGAAAAGACTCCCACACACCGCCTTGCATACTGCTGGTATACATTTCATAAACACATGTCTTTATTACTTTCATTAGAGATGTGCTTCACTCCGACACACCTGTCACATAATGTGTGCTACAATAAAGTATCTGATATGAAGGAAGCGCTCACAGACTGTTCTTTTGTTTACTCCAGTTGGAATAAATCCAGGAATTAATATTCTGTGGTTGAAATACGGCAACTAAATGAATAAATACGTCACGTGTATGTAGTTGGATACCATTATTTTGAAAAGTAACAACCGGAAGTTGATTAGTTTGACAGCGGTTCTGTCGTACAGCGTTTGACACCAGTTTTATCAGTTGCCTGGCTGACTGTTACTCTGCTGCCTGTTGATAGTCAGTAGTCATCGTATCGCTTCCCACCGGTCGAATGCAAACTGAGTAACTTCACAGAAGCTTTGCAACGAAACTGACGACGTGCGGAGTGAAACACAAACTGCTCTCTGACGGTAGCTGCGCGCCTCGATGGACACTGTTCAGGTAGGCGAGTTAGCTGAGTACCCAGGATGACATGAGTTAGCGTTAGCATGCGGCTAGCGGGGGTTGGCTAACAAGGGCAGGGCCACTTAGCCGCAAGGTGACGAACAGGTAACGATGGCTCGCTGTTTGGGTCCTCATGTGAACGCTGGTTAGTTTACACCTGGCTCACAGTATTTTAACACTGCATGTGTCATTGCACGTCTTTTTACACGCATTGTTTGTCATCCTCAGAAGTTGATGTCTGGATTTTCTCTGGACCTGGGACCATTGAAAGAACCTCTTGGATTTATTCGTGTCTTAGAATGGGTAAGCGAAATACAGTCAGAAAGTACTTAAATGTCTCTAAATTAGATACCAAACCACGTTAACGTTGCAAGTGATCCTTATCTTTGTTCCGCCGACATATCCACAGTTACTCCGCATTCCTCACACTGATCCTCGTGATGTTGACATGTCCTGGGCGTCCGTTCGCACTAGTCCCATGTAACGTTACCAGTCCTGAAGTGTCTGCTGTGGTGTTTGTCAGTAACTTTGGAGTCTTCGATTTTGACCTGGTTCACGGGGTCAAATAATGGCACGGCTTGTGGATTGACAATGCATGTAGCTACTGAAACAATTACCAGGAAATTCTCAGATATTGTGACTTTTTTTATTGAAATAGTTAGTTGTTACACAATTTGCATAAAATCCCACTTAAGTGTTGTTGATGCCCTGTGTTCACATCAAACATGAAAGCAGAGGTCTGAATCGGTGCTTCTGTGAACCAGCTCTATATGTGGCTGTTGGGAGCAATACCAGCTGTTGAGAATCAAATAGCTAAGATGTGCTGCTGCTCAGTAGAGCATGTTCTAAATATCACCACCCTGTGAGTCAGTGAGATTGACTTGGGAATGAGTCATTTAAATTCACCTTTATACCAAATAAATAAAGAAAGCAGTTCAGGAATGCCTCCTCTAATGTGACTGCTAATGCTCGTAGTGCTCTGTATTTCTGGTTGACACAGACTACCGTTCTGACTGCCCCATTACAGCAGGCCATGCCGTGTGTGTTTAAGGCGTGTGTTTGTGTAGCAGCAACGTCTAGTTGGTAGTTAACATATACAGCAAGTATTATCTTCCACTGTGCTGTCGAGTTTCACTCCAGGGAGGTGAGTTAAAGAACCTGGCTTCTATTCAACTATCAACGTTTATTGCCCAATGCTCACTTTGTCACACCTAGTTAATACATTCAATATCGGACAATTTATGTGTATTATTTTCTCACAAGAGTCATGAGAAGTCAAGTTTTGCAGAATTATAAAAATCACTTTATCTGAAGGTATTACTTGAAGTGATGGGACACTGTTTGGTTCTTGTTTTTACATGCAGGTGGACATGTCTCTACCATTTCCGATCATTTTTCATCAAAAGATACAAAGCACATTTGTTTTTTTCATTCTCTCCTCAAATCTATTAGTATTGCCATATTTGGTCTTATGCTAACTGTAAACACATTTGTAACCACATTTTTAGTAATTCCTTAATTTAGTCACTGTGTGCACAAATAAATTGGTTTGCTTCATGGCCAGCTGGGGTGGGTGGCAGTGGAAGTTTGTGGTTCGTTCCTGATATACAGTACCAGTCAAAAGTTTGGACACACCTTCTCATTCAATGGTTTTTCTTTATTTTTATTTTTATTTTTTTCTACTTTGTAGATTAATATTGAAGACATCCAAACTATGAAGGAACACATATGGAATTATGTGGTAAACAAACAAATGCTCAACAAACCAGAATATGTTTTATATTTTAGATTCTTCAAAGTAGTTGAATGAGAAGGTGTGTCCAAACTTTTGAATGGTACTGCATGCCAAAACATGACCTGCCACTGCAAGAGCATTTACATTGTGCAATGCTTTTTGGTGGAAAAGAAAAGATTCAAAACGTCATGTTGGTGAAGACCACACTTGTTGAATTCTGGAGGAACAATCTTGGCAGATGGGGAGAGTGTTTCATAATTGTATAATCAGCCTGATCAATACACTAATTTGCCCTGCCTATTATGTTTACACTGTACTTGCCAGTTAGCCATATCTGTAGGCAGAGTAAAACATAACTCTATTTTCCCCGTTGGAATGAGCTGTTTGACGCCAAGATAAAGCGGAGAATATCCTAAATATAGCGTAGACGTAAACTGACATTGACACTGACATTTTGCCGCTGACCCCGTCCACAACAGTACTTTGCTTTGCTCCTGTTCTGGTACTCCTGTCTGTTTCTCACAGACTGCTATCACTGACTATGGAGAAGTAGCTCATACCACCCCACTTCAGAACACCTGACCATCCCTTTTAAGATAGTCACTGAGCTTTCAAATCGGATTTTCACATCTGCAGACATTGTTGTTCTGAGTTTTTAAACTTCGCTATTTCCAGTTTCTCCACACAGTAATTCCAGCAAGTCCAATTTGTTGTTAGTCTGCTTCAGTCTTACGGCTGAAAAAGACAGAATTCTTTTAGAGTGTAGCATTCTTGTTATTCTAGTGCTGTCTGCCGGCCTCCTCTGCCGTAATGCTCTCAGACGATATTTATAATTGATACTACTGAATGTCAAACTGGTATATATGCTCCAGCCTGTAAACATGGACTTTGGCCAGTAACAAAAGTTTTTCAGTGTCAGAAGGGTGGTCATCACTGAGGGAGGTGGGGGTTTGGTCATTGCCTATGGGTCACTATTGTCTTATGTTCATAACACTAACCATAACACACATTCATGTTCAAGTATGTGTAAAAGCACCACTTTAAATCTTGTGTTTACCAGACATGTGCCTATTATTTTCTTTGATATTAGTCACTCAGCATGAAAAAAAGCATAAGAACGACTTATCGTCCCAAGAAATCTTAGGCAGCCTTTATAAATGTAACATTGCTAGTGTCAGAACCTTGTGACTGGCTGCTGCTATCCCTATCTGCCTTGCCACTCCCTGACCAGGAGAGGTAGTTATGGAATGCTTCGGTGGGAGGCTGGGTGGAATACTGGACTCTGGACAGAGAACTTCCCCACCCTGTCTGGTGGGTTTATTTGGGGTGCTGTCAGATTGACCTGGGTGGGTCAAACAGGGCCAAGTTGAAAGCTGAGAAATGTTGTTGAGATCCAGAGACACCTGAAAGATGAAACCCATTCCTGAAAATCCTGAGTGGGTGTGAGGCTTTCTAAATACTGCACTCCGGTCCTCTCCGTTTGTTTTTTTTGTTGTCTACCCTGCCGTCTTTACTCAACCTCGGTGCCTGGCTCGAGGATTTGGCCCATTGTATACAAATGGTACGTAGCGGAAAAGGACCCTGATGATTTGGGAATGTGCTTTGGTAGATGTGGGCGTAAGTGAACAAAGGACATTATTCTTTAGAGAAAGTACGGAAGCAGGAATCACATGCTCTAATCAGACACTTTTCATTGGTGGAAGGACGTCCCTGGTCGTGGAGGGGGGTGCCCTTTGTCAGTGTGTTCCTAGGTACTGTAGTGCTTATTCATACTTTATAAGACAGTTGGTGCAACACAACCATTTGTTTATGAGAAGGGAGGAATATTCTTGTGACCATATCACCAAGTATCACTATGTAAACTATGATACTCCAATTCAGTTGCTGCTTGTAATTCAATTAGCATATGTGTAATTTTCCAACCCTTTTGGCTGATAGGGAAATCTCAAAACACTTTGGATAATACCATAAATGCATTGTCATCAATACTATATTGGAAATTGCAGTACCAGATGTGTTTGATGTAGAGGTTGACTGATCAATTGGGTTGGACGATGGGGCACTCCAACCATTAATGCATTGTACATTGTGTTTTAGACATTTATTGTTGAGATACTTTTAAGTTTTTTTTTCTTCAGAAAGCAATTCTCCACTAAACCTTTTATTGTTTGTCAGAAAAGGTTTCTCTTGAATATATGAGGCAACACTATCAGCTCTCTGTCCAACATACAAGACATGCAGACAGAGAGGAAAAGAAGTTCAACTGTCAATTTAATTTATTTACCAATCTGATGTTCTCTCTTCCAAATAATCCAGCCACGTAACTCTCCATTCAGGAAGTGATATCTCCCACTTTAGGATCGTCCTTACCTCACGAATATGCACCACCAGTTACGGTTTGTAAGAGTGGCCTTTAACAATGTAACGGGACAAGAAACAGGAGTAATCCTGGCCAGTCATAAGCCTCAGCACATCGCACACTGTTAATAAATAGAAAATATTCCAACGATGTAACCCACCAATCACACCTCAGGATATTCTCTTATGAATGATTCAATTCACAGTGACAAAAAAAGAGGGACCTATGTCGCAGTGATGAAGATGTAATTCACATTCAATTCAATTCAGTTTATTTTGTATAGCCCAGAATCACAAATTACAAATTTGCCTCAGAGGGCTTTACAATCTGTACACACATTCACTTCCAAACAATTAAAAAAATCCACCATGGGGTTTTTTATGGTTACTTTGATGTTCAGTTTATAGTATTGTAATTTCAATTAGGTATTTATTACTTTGGCTTGTTTTCATTTTATTTTTTATTACAGGCACTTAAAAACTGATATCATAAAATCTGACACATTGCAACCAAGGTTTTTTTCATTAGAACATCTTGCCAATGAATGTAAGATGACTGTTATCCCCTAGTTTAACAGTGGCATTTATAACACATCTTACAGCCACTGTAGGCCTACTTATTGTATCAAACTGAGAAACATTTAATAATACTTAATGTAAGCAGTGTAACTATGTTTAGATGTCTATAATGTGTGCCAATGTAGACCGTATGGATTCCCACTCAGCTCTGTTGTGAGTTTGTGTATTTATTTGAGCACGTGATCTCATGCCTTTTTAAAAATAGAATGAAATAGCATTAGGCAGGATCTCAACAACATTGTAGTCCCTTTATACTCAGACTTGGTACCTTAACAAGACATGTCCTGCTTCAGAAAAGACCTCTGGTGCTACCCAGGGTAGGGCTGTAAGCTGCATTCATAACGTTGACTTTCAAATTATGGAATTTAAATGATGTGCCGCTTTTTCTATTCATTCTGTTTAAAACCCGGCATTTCTGCACAGTGTCATGTAAAGATCAGGCTACATTTATATATTTAGTATTATACTAATTACAGTGGTGGCTGTGGAGTGATGGGCAGGTCGCGTCTGGTAAGCTAACAAGAAAACGTCTGGATTTGAGCGAACAGGTTACAAAATAGCATTCAGACTTAGTTAATAATAACAGAAACACTGGGTGCAATAGTCCATCTTCTATTCCCCTCTCCCTGTCAGACTCTCCCTCACTCCCAGCTGGTCAAATACAGTAGCATGGTCAGTGGCCCTGCGCGTCAAACTGTGACTGTGGCCGCAGTTCACACTGGAGGAAAGGAGGAAGTAAGCAAAAGTATTATTAAGAGAGCTACAGTTTGCATAGGGAGGAGGTCAGGGATGGATGGGTCAACAAAACAACATTTTCCAACCTGGCCAGAGTTTCAGCGTGGTTTATTTAGGAGAGGCTGTTCCAATTTTGTCAATCCTTGCTGCTTACTTCACTGCCCATGTGAGAAATTTGACTGTTTTGCTAATTAATTGAAACTCCTGACTGCAGTTTGATTATCTGGCAAAACCCTGGTGTGGCATCACAGTGATTGTGCACAGTCAGTCCACAGTAAGGGTCAGAGGAAACGGTCCGGGTTCTTCTCTGCCTTCCATTCTTCCTGCTGGGGTCAGCTCTCTGTCAGCAGAGTGGAAGATATCAGCTTGTTTTTCTTGCTTTTACCAGAAGCTTTCTGCTGACTTTCATTCTCAAGCAGTAACAACCCCCCAACGTCAGCGTTGTTTTCTCAGTGCTGCATTATACGTATCTGCAGTATACTTGCCATTCACCTGACACGCCATTCACCTGCCATTCAAAAGGAAGTTTCTAGCAGAATAATAATCTTCTGAAATAGTTCAGTGCTTTTTTTTCTTCATTAAGTAAGCCAAGTTTATTTGAAGTGCTCTTTCAGCTCACAGCAGCAAATCCAGGTACTATATGTAAGGCAAAGAAATGCATCCAAAGTTAAAGCAAATCAATTCTAGTAGAAAAAATAACTGACTGAATTACAGTTTCATGCAGTTGTAGTAGAAATAAATTCTTCCAAATTGAATAAAGTTGCAGTAGAGGACATTAATCACTCAGCGGGACAGTTTTGATTCTGACTCAGGGTACAAGCTCACTGTCCCCTAAAGATATGAGAGACCTACCATGGTTTGAATGTTCTACAGTTATCTAAGGCCTTGACCAGACAAAATTCCTCTGCAATAGTTAACCCTTCTTGAGATGAAAGCATGAATTCGTTTTTTTTTTTCATTTGCTATGTACATGAGATGTTTCATTCTTGCTATTATCCATTCGAGTACTGTTCCACTTTGCTGTTCATTTCAACATTTAAGAGGGGGAAAGCATCAATTAAACAACATTTAGGTTACTGAGCAGTTTCTCCTCAGCTAGTGTTGTCCTTCAAAGGATAAGGCTGCTGTTATTTCATATTTTTCTTATTGTGAACAAATCCCATGTAAAAAAACAAAACAAATCAACAGTGTGTTAGTCAGTCTCTAAACACTTCCTGACTTCCCTAACCTGTCTGTGGTTAAATGGCTCCTTCTGAAGACATACATAGATAAAAACTGCTCCCAAATATATAATTTCCTATTCTGGTGAATAGAGATCTCTGCAGTCCCTGCAGGGTCATCTTTGGTCTCTCTGATTAATGTCCTCTTTGTCTGCTCCGTCAGTTTTGGTCCTCTCTCGGCAGCTTTGTTGTGCTTTGTAATAATGGATTTAATGGTTCTTCGTTAGATCATGTGACACTTTGATTGCACACAGGTGGACTTATTTTAACTAATATTGTGACTTCTGAAGATAATTGATAATACCAGATCCCCATAGCTAAAGAGGTAAATACCTATGCACACTCCACTTTTTAATTTTTTCAAAACAAGTTGTTGTTTAACTTTCATTTCACCTCAGGATTGTTTTTTTTTTTTTACATCAAATCCAAATAAAAATCCATTTTAATGGCAGGTTGTAATGCAGCCAATTAGAAAAAACACAAGTGCGGGTGTGTGAATAAAGACACTGCATGTCTGAAAAGGTGCACAGATACAATATGCATCTATGTATGTCAAGATCATTCTGTACAGGTTACTGTGTGTGGTTACTTCAGGATGTCCCTGCTAATGTCCATGATGTTGCACGTAATGTCCCATAAATCAGAGACTTGTAATGAGACCGCTGAATAGGGGAGTTTCTGACATTATTCGAGTTATTGAATCAGGAGATAATAATTTAGTTTCATTAATTTCATTGGATGAAGAACAATAATCAACAGCCCCATCCTTAAAAGATTACCAGTATAGTATGAACTCTTTAGTAGTCTAACTATATGATGGACTTTTGTGAAAGCTGGACTGGTGAAGCTCAATGTGTGGTGAGTCGACTTCATAAGAAAGGGTTTGCTGCTTTCAGCTCTTTGAGCTACAGGGAGGGAGTTTCCTGTGTGGAAAAAGGATGTGACAGCTGCAGAGAGGAGTTGTTTCAGAATGCATCTGTTACCTATAGGAAGGGAGAAGGCATCATTATATCAACTTTATATGGACCTGAATGTGGGAGCAAACCTCTGATACTTAAAGGTATAAAAGTTTCTTAGTTGGATCTTTCCAAATATGTGGACTTTATTATGAAGTGATATCACTGGATGTCAAACTGGTCTGTATGTCTGGTCCCAGTCACTAAATTGTACCCTCACATATTTGTCTCCCTCCACAGGTGTTCACCATCTTTGCCTTTGCCACCACTGGAGGTTACTCCGGGACAACCCACTTTCAGGTCAAATGTGCAGTGGTCCAGGATGTAGAGCCTGTCTTTGCCTACCCATTCAGGTACTGTAGCAGACTAGAGCTCTCCCATGCAGATTGTTTCATTAAAATGACAGGACAAAAGCTTCCTCTTTCAGTTATCAAACCAGACAGTTGTGGAATACTGCCATCATCTTGTGAAAAGAACTGCTATTCCATTTGTCACAAGACTGTTTCCTTTTCTACCTCAGTGGCAGCCTGCTTTTCTTTCTTTCTGACATTGATTGCTCAGAGTAGGTCCAGTCCAGTGCAATTTGATCAAAGCAGCCGATAATAGGTTTTATGCGGGCTATTATGTTTCTCCCTCTTTGAATTTGTATAACTTAATCAAATATGCGTAGCCTTTTGTGGAGGACTAGCACACCCTTGTAGTCCAAAAGTGTCCTCTCTCCAACCAGTATCCCAAAACAGAACGGAACTCATCATCATGTAGTGCCATGTAGTTAATGTCACTTCGACAACTAGACGAGGGAATCCTCTCCCCTAAACTGACATAATGAAATTCCAATATCATGGTAAATGGTTATAGTAATCGGAGGAAAATGTCTGAATCAATGTGAAGTGTCTTTACGATAAAGCTGATCTCGGCCCAAGAGTTTAAAGTTCTGTTTAAATTGTGCACACCGTCTGGCTTAACCCTTTCATGTTCTCCCTTCTTGCCTTCCTTGGATAGAAGAGTAACCCAGGTGAGGTCTTGTTTTCTCTGGAATCACACAAGAGCGTAAAAATGAATCATGAAAGCGACTGCTGAAAGCTCCTTCTCCTTCTCTCCACCTCCCTGCAGGCTGCCAGCGCAGCCGTATAGGTTTCCGATATGTAACGGCAGTCAAACCAATGAGACCTTCCTGCAGGGCGACTTCTCCTCCTCGGCAGAGTTCTTTGTATGCGTCGGCGTGTTTGGGTTCCTTTATTGCACCGTCACACTGATCCTCTACCTGGGCTACCAGAACCTCTACCGCCAGACCAGCCGCGGCCCCATCGTAGTGAGTACACATCCTGTGGTCATCAGTGAGCTGTCTTCATACCTACTAACCCCTACTAACTACATCTCTGCCTTTTAGACCAAAGTCTGCCTTGTTACAGAACAACGTGGCCGAGGAGTGTCATTTAAGGCTCCAGTGAGACATGATATACAATCCAGGAGGTCCAGTTAGAGTAAAAGATCCATGAGTTTTAAGGCTTCTCAAATGCTAGACAGTAGACAGATAGCAGATATTAGACAGGATTATATCAGGTCATCTGCAACAGTCATCTGATGTGACTGTTGCAAGGTTTACAGTAGCAATATGGAACTCAATTTACAAACTAATCCACCAGGAATGTGGGCTTAAACATATGTGATTGACTGACGCAGTGCTTTGCCGTGTGACTTTGCTTTAAAACTGAGCCCGGTTCAACATTTTTACCTGACGATTTTGCATTTCTTTGTCGGCGTCTCCTGCGTTGGCACCCCAGCTGCCCACATTAACATGAACAAGAGGGCTATGTTATTTCATGCAGATCTAAAGTCTGATCTCAGCCTAAGGACCTGTGTCCATATAGCACTTTTTTTCTTAGCCCCAGTGTTTTCTTTTCTAAGAACTCCCCCTTTTTGTGCGGTCGCTCCGAGCTCTTCAAGTTGAAAATCTCTGAACTTTTCCGAAACCATCTGGTGACGTCACATGACGTCAAATGGAGGAGAAGCTTGTTTTGGCCGTGTCTGTCCCAAGCTTTATATGTCGGACAAATACCATCACGACATAGAGTGAAAAGCCCATATGTGGGAGCAGGTCAGCTGAGCGGATGCTGAATGCTGCTGGTGAGTGTTGTGCTTTTATCACCATACCCGTCTCCAGCGGATCTTCCTCCTTGCTCTAACATCACGGCTGTCAGATTGTGCGGTGACAAGCTCATCCATACAAAGTATGAGGGCTAGCATCCTCCAGTTGGGGCTTATGGAAAGATAAACAATGTGAAACAAAAATAGTATCCCAAATAGATAATAAAAAGCAAAGGAGCGATGCTAGTCTATCCAACATTGATTAGAAACACAGGTGGCTTCTGCCAGAAAGAGACGCTATATGGACACAGGCCCTTACTACATCACCGTTCTCTGGGAAAAGGCCTGCGAGTGTGTCTGGAGGTTGTCACCTGGTCCACACAAGAGGACGTCTACACTAAGCTGACTACATTTTAAAGCCCTGTCTTCATATGAACATGACTTGCATCCATGTAGCATTCCCAGTCTGTGTTTGTAAAACATCTGAACCGCAACAGTTTTCTCCATATCTGTGCATGTTTTTAACAGTAAATAAGAACTCCTAAAAACTATTAAATGTATTTTGTTCTTGGAATAAGAGCATACTCGTTTTATTTAGAGGATGAGGTTTACCTGCAACAGGAAGTAATACTCTGAATACTCTATATGTGATATCAATGTGTGTGTGTGTGTGTTTGCTGTGTTCTCCCTGCCAGGACCTGGTGGTGACCGCTGCCTTTGCCTTCCTGTGGCTTGTGTCCTCCTCAGCCTGGGGCAAAGGCCTGACTGATGTCAAATGGGCCACTAACCCAGAACACCTAGTCACGATGGATCAATGCAAGGGCATCTGTCAGCCAGGAGAGTTCCCTTCCATGGGCCGCCTCAATGCCTCTGTGGTAAGTCCCCGTAAAGTTGTGCAGCTGCTACAGACCTTATTACTTCCTTCTGAAGAAACCGACAATTCTCAGACTGCGGGTTGGTTCTATAGAGGAAACAGTGTTTTAGAAAACTTTTCCAACTCATCCTCTCTGCTACAGGATTCAAACAGGTCTGCATATTCCAGTTGAATTTTTGCAACAAGATCTTCAAATATATAGATCAGTTTACAGCATCAGGGACCGATGTTGTCCTGGACGTAATCGCTCCATCCACACAGCTGTGCAAAACAAGAAAACGGAGCTTTACATCAAAAAAAAAGTTTCATCCATAAAACTTTTCTTTTATTGGACCTCAAAGGCACAAAGCCTTCCATATTTAGTAATTGTCTTAAAAATATTATCTAAATTGGTGTCTTTCTTGCTTTAAACTATTATTGTATCACACATAATTTCATCACAGTTCTTTACCTTAACATGTATGCAGAGTGGCCAGCTTTGACTACATCATCATGGCCTTTTACACAGGCTATGAATATAAAATGTATGATAACCTTCATGTGTTAAGCATTTAAAAAAAGCAGACGACATGTAGATAATTGTTTGATTTTAGGAAAAGATATAAAGTGTGGTACTTCTAATAAAAATACTAATACCACACTGAAAACATTCCTACAAGTAAAAGTCCTGCATGCAAAAACTTGCCAAAAAAAACAACTGTAGACGTAAAAGTATTGATTCCTAGAATATCTCATGTGGATTGGATGCATGAATATTCCTGCTGCATTAATGTGTATATTGCATTGTAGCTCCTCTATATCCTGTTGGCTTGTTTAATCTACAGCAATACGTCATATCAAGACCCCATCATATGTTTGTAATGTCGCTGTCCAGTAAAAACCACGTATCTCTAATAAGAAAAACGGCCTGTTTTTCGCTTTGTGGCGATGCATTTTTCAGCTGATCCAAGAGGCTTTTTAAAGACTTTATTTAGCTGAAGGAACACTTCATCCTATAGTTTATCACAAACATTCAACGTCAACACACCTGGAGATACGTGGTTTTACCTGGACAGGAAGGAGATGAATAAGTGTCATCTTGAAAGTAACTAAAGCTGTCAGACAAATGTAGTGGAGTAAAAAGTACAATATTTACCTTTTGAGATGTACTAAACTAAAAAGTAAAATATTTACCTCTGGGATGTAATGCAATGCAGTAAATATTTTACAATATCTAAGATGTAGTACACTAATAAGTACAATCTTTACCTCTGAGATATAGTGCAGTAAAAAGATCAATATTAACCTCTGAGATGTAGTACATTAAGAAGTACAATATTTACCTCTGAGATGTAGTACAGTAAAAAGATCAATATTAACCTCTGAGATGTAGTACAGTAAAAAGTACAATATGTACCCTTTGAGATAGAGTACAATATTCTTTCTACTCTGAGAAGTAGAAATAGTACCTTGACACAGTAATTGAGTAAATGGATACCAATTGTATTGAATTGCTTAGATCTGTCAGTCTCTTTCATATGTGGAATTTTTTGCAAAGCAACTTTAATTGTTGCTTACACTCAAACTGAAAAATAGTGTTGTTATCTCTAATAGAAGAACGTCTGTTCCTTGCCCATGGTGAGAGTAGAATGCTCAGCACCACTACTTTGTCCATTTACGGTGGTGGTGGCAGTGGTGTAGTATCAGGGTGGATGATAGTAGATTATTATTGCATATGAGTGCTGCCATCTGGTGTTTCAAATAAAGAAAATTGATTGCTGGGATTGTGCCACAGTTTGCTGCAGCAGTGTACAGTTAACATTTCAAATGAAAGTGTAGTCTTACAGTAGTACTTTTCCATTTTTGAATGCACTCCTTGAGTCAAAGTATCTACATTTGTTGACAATAATGTAAGAGTTGATGTACAGGTCCAACCTATTTCTAAGCCTTCTTTAAAGTCACCAGTATTCCAACCTCAGTGTTTTCTACTGTTACCAGTAGTAGCTATGCTAATATAGGCAGATGAAACCTTCAAAGCTCATGGAGTACCCATTAGGGCTGGGCCATGTGGAGAAAATCAAATATCACCATATTGTTTACGAAATACCTCTATCGATATGACAACAAAAGTGCCAGGCTGTAAGTGCTTTTACAAAATATCTACACAAAGATGGTTTTTGAACAATAATCATCTGTAAAGTAGACATTATGAACCTGAGCGTAAAGGCAAATAATAGAACAGTCTGGTAAGTTCAGAAAATTGACTTTACTGTAACACAGCATTTAAAACCAGGAAAAGACGACTTGTGCCATATTACGGTATTCCAAATCTGAGACGATATCTAGTCTCGTATCACAATATGGATATGAAATCGATGTACAGTGGGTACGGAAAGTATTCAGACCCCTTTAAATTTTTCACCCTTTGTTTCATTGCAGCCATTTGCTAAAATCGAAAAAGTTCATTTTTTTTCCGCATTAATGTACACTCAGCAACCCATCTTGACAGAAAAAAACAGAAATGTAGAAATTTTTGCAAATTTATTAAAAAAGAAAAACTGAAATATCACATGGTCATAAGTATTCAGACCCTTTGCTCAGTATTGAGTAGAAGCACCCTTTTGAGCTAGTACAGCCATGAGTCTTCTTGGGAATGATGCAACAAGTTTCTCACACCTGGATTTGGGGATCCTCTGCCATTCTTCCTTGCAGATCCTCTCCAGTTCTGTCAGGTTGGATGGTGAACGTTGGTGGACAGCCATTTTCAGGTCTCTCCAGAGATGCTCAATTGGGTTTAGGTCAGGGCTCTGGCTGGGCCAGTCAAGAATGGTCACAGACTTGTTCCGAAGCCACTCCTTTGTTATTTTAGCTGTGTGCTTCGGGTCATTGTCTTGTTGGAAGGTGAACCTTCGGCCCAGTCTGAGGTCCTGAGCACTCTGGAGGAGGTTTTCTTCCAGGATATCTCTGTACTTGGCCGCATTCATCTTTCCTTCAATTGCAACCAGTCGTCCTGTCCCTGCAGCTGAAAAACACCCCCATAGCATGATGCTGCCACCACCATGTTTCACTGTTGGGATTGTATTGGGCAGGTGATGAGCAGTGCCTGGTTTTCTCCACACATACCGCTTAGAATTAACGCCAAAAGTTCAATCTTGGTCTCATCAGACCAGAGAATCTTATTTATCATAGTTTGGGAGTCCTCCATGTGTTTTTTGGCAAACTCTATGCAGGCTTTCATATGTCTTGCACTGAGGAGAGGCTTCCGTCGGGCCACTCTGCCATAAAGCCCCGACTGGTGGAGGGCTGCAGTGATAGTTGACTTTGTGGAACTTTCTCCCATCTCCCTACTGCATCTCTGGAGCTCAGCCACAGTGATCTTTGGGTTCTTCTTTACCTCTCTCACCAAGGCTTTGGGTTTGGCTGGACGGCCAGGTCTAGGAAGAGTTCTGGTCATCCCATACTTCTTCCATTTAAGGATTATGGAGGCCACTGTGCTCTTAGGAACCTTGAGTGCTGCAGAAATTCTTTTGTAACCTTGGCCAGATCTGTGCCTTGCCACAATTCTGTCTCTGAGCTCCTTGGGCAGTTCCTTCGACCTCATGATTCTCATTTGTTCTGACATGCACTGTGAGCTGTAAGGTCTTATATAGACAGGTGTGTCTATATGAACTTTTTCGATTTTAGCAAATGGCTGCAATGAAACAAAAAATTTAAAGGGGTCTGAATACTTTCCGTACCCACTGTATCTCTTGCACACAGTACACATCATCTGTTGTCACTTATATTCTCATCTGTTTTCCTGTCTTTCTACAGATATTTGGCTTCTTGAACTTGATCCTGTGGGCAAGTAACTGCTGGTTCATTTACAAGGAGACACCTTTCCACAAGGACCCAAACCCACCGGTCACCATGGAGGAAGGAGGGGCCCCTGGGCCCTAGCCACTTCACTGAGGTTGCTCAAGCATTGCCCCTGTGCCCACAGCAGAACCGCTTTGTGCCCAACACTGGTCTCTGATGTTAACCTGCAGAAATAGAACCAAATGGAAGGCTTCATCCCAAATACCCCCCTATACCTCCCGACACGTGTCACAACTCTTTTTTTTTTTTAGTCACGGGTCTTCAGCTCAAGTTGACTCTATTCTGTATTATTTTCTCCTAAATCTGACATCGCGTTCTGTGTTTGGTGTTCAGAACAGCAGGCCTGCCGTGCATTTGCTTCCACGTTAGCACACTGTCCTCCCTTTATGTCCGCCCTTCAGGGAGCCACCTGATGATGAAGCTTTGATGTAAAAACCCAGAGTCTCTACTGGTCTTCAGCCTGGGAGAAGCCAAATGATTAACAGAAGCTGAGAGCAAACAGCCATCACCTTCCATAAAAGCAAGTGTTGCTGCAAGAAACGCCATCCAATTTTTGTTTTTAGGTGGGAGCAAATGCACACCAGGGGTTCTGAGCCCTCCTTCCATTAAGTATTCTGTAAAAGGACACGTTACAGTACAGATTCCAAGTACTGTAACTCTAAACATGTTGGTCACTTCAGTCTCAATAGATATGTTGAATGCTCTTTTCATTCTCCTAGATAGCAGTGCCCTGCTGTATAATCGGACTAAGGCATGTGTTCTCTTCTTTTCTGAGCTCTGCCTCCGAGGCACCAGGCCATCTAACGGTTTTATTAACCAACACGCTGTTCCCCCCCCAATGCTCTAATCTACTGACATTCAATATACTTTATAACCCCATTAGTGATTCAGTTTCAACACTATTTGATTTTCTTGGGCTTTAAAATAATACAAACTATTTAAAAAAGGAAAAAACCCTAGGATATACTCTACTTTAATTGGGAGAGCAGAGACTTTCTTTTAAAAGTGTAATTTCGGCTGATGCTTCAGGTTGGTTGTGACAGCGTTTATCTTCAGCCTGTATCCAGAAGCCGGCTGGTTCTCCTCACGTTTACTCCAGTAGCTGTTGTACGTCACAGACGTCAGGCCAAACCATGTTTAGTTCCTGTTTGATCCAAATGTTACATCTACACTACTCCTCAACACTACTTGTCATTCTGGTTTGAATGAAAGGCGACTAGCAGTGACATTATTTATATACAGTTCAGATGTATTTTTTATCTACACTAATTGGTTCGTTTCATATTTTTAAAACAATGTTGGGCTTCTGTTTGTATTTCTCAATGGAAACGTGTTGGTGTGCAGCTTCGCCTTGAATATCATTTTTTTTTGTAATGTCAGGTTTGCTGTTAATTGTGTTGTACCACTAAGTATCCTCAGGCTTAATCGTGTGATGATAAATAGTTCAAGTAACAAAGGATTGATGTAATCTTGCTGTATTTCTTAATGGATGCTGCCCATTGTTGTGCTCTTCATGTAACTTCACAGCCATACATTAGAAGGCTTTGTATTGAACACCAACAGTCACTCTTTGTCGGCACGTTGATTATTTGCATTGCACTAAGAGGGATCTGATGATCTCTATGAAGTAACAGTTCAGAGTTTTGGCCCACCTGTGCAGCTGTTCTATTTCACCACCGTAGCCTTTGTGGGGAATAAAGATGGGGAAGTTTGAGTCACTGTAATTAAAGTAGTTTATTTTCCACATCCTGTTGAAATCAGACACATATTTCTTAAGATGCTTTATCAATTTTAAAACATAATTTTAATTTAAATTAGGGCACAGTCATATGTGGGATGTTTGTGTCATGGATTGTTGAAATTGGACTTCATATATTGATGCCCTGTCTGTGCTAAAGGAAACAATGGTTTAACTGTATTAACAAGTGTAAAACAGAGCTGTAACTGCTGGATTCTGTCTCCTCTTTTTAATCACATTGCAAAATGGCTTTATAAATTAGAACATCTGCACACCGGACATTTATGTGCAGAATTAAATATGTAAAAAAGAGCATCTTTCATGTTAGTTTTATGGTATATGTATTATGGAAATTAGACAATCCTGTTTGGTCTACATGTGTGTTGCTTCCAGCGTCTGGAAGTGTCTTTAACATACTAACACTGGGAAGTGCCAAACTCAGAAATTCTACAATTCCACACGTAATGACTTCAGTTTCCTGTTTGGATCATCAATCAGTTAATAATCAGTTAATAACACTAGTTGGCCAAATGTGTGTAGAGATAAATTAATTCACCCAACTGTTATTTGGGCAAGGGGTTAACGTTAAAGAAAGTAGTCAGCTTCCTCCCTCTGGCAGATTCATGCCAGAGCTGAGTCTCTCCCTTTCTCCTGCCTCAGCACCACTCTCTCTTACCAGCAGGAAACATGGAGGCCATGAGGGAAGGACTGGCTAGAATGGGATGCTACCATAATAGACATGCTATACATGCTATAGAGAATTGGCCCCCAGCCTTTTGAGCTTGCAACCTCTTAGAGTTAAGCAAAGCCTTTGTGTGAACAACTGGCTTTAAGAGTTGGAAACCTTCCACAATAAAAGCTGAACAATCATAGAAAAGCCTGTATCCCTTTGATGATCTGGGGACCGCCAGAGGTATATGTGAGATGTGATGTGAACCGTATTCTCTTCTGATACAGTCCAGACTGATGGCAGTATGGAGGCATGACACCAATTCAGGTATATCTTTTGTGGGCGGGGCGTTTTCCAAGCGTTTAGACGCATCATGTTAAAAGGTGACACGGTTATTTTATTGTCATTGTACAACAGGGTTGCGCAACGAAAAAACAGTTTAGTCCCGGTTTGCTACACAACATAACACACACACATATATACACAAAAAAAACTATCATATGGTGGGTGGAGGATGAGTTAAGGAGTCTCACAGCCAGAGGAAAGAATCTGTTCTGAAGGTGGTTTGACAGCTGATACTACTAACAGTCTTTAAGTATGGGACATGTCCCACAAATATAAAGAAAAGAGGGACCAGTCCTTTCACATGTCCAACAAGGGTCCACTGGTATCCATTTCCAGTTACAGTATGTCCATACTAACTGATCTTTGTTCTTGATCAAAAAGTTGTCTGCTCCTAATGGAAGTGTTAACTGGACTGCTGTGAAACACGTGACAGAACGTTCAAACCTTTTAGAACAGGTTCTTTGCATTTGGAAATGTCTCCAATATTGATAAAATGTCAATGGCTGACTATCAAATGCATCCAAAATGATTTCCTCCTGAGATTAATTTATCTCAAATTAACATTGATTATTGTTCACGAGCATTTTTGCTAAACAGACAAATGGAGTTTGTCATACGTTACATGCCCACTGACAGATGCACACATCTTGTTCCTGATATTCCTGATATTTGACAAATTTGGTGACAGTACAAGATCACACACACACACACACACACACACAGTGTACATGCAGAGTACAGTTAGATCACGTCCTCACCGTGAGTTTGTGTTTCAGCACGGCTCTGACTAGCTTGTGTGAGGCTTAATCACTTACAGGGATCAGGAAAGGTGTGTGCACGTGTGTGGACCTGTGACTTCTGATCAAAACTCTCTCTCTCTACTCCCCCCCCACCCCCATTTCCATTGCCTTTTGTTTTGGAAAGGTGCTATAGAAATGAACCTGCCTTGCCTTAAAGTCTGTGCATTGATATGGACGGGTATTTGTGTATCATCAAAAAGTTGTCTTTTGTCTACAATGCAGTTTGAATTTTGAAGTGAATGAGTCTGTTTTCAATATTTTAATAATAACATGGCCTTTTCCTAACATAGTGACATCTCTTCTTAGCATTGTTGTGTTTTAAGACTCAGACACCACACTGTGTTTATGTTTTAAAGTGGTTAGAAAGGAGAAAAGTTACATCATTTAGAGATTTTCTGCACCAGTCCTGTCTTCTGTGTGGGTGTCCCAAGAACGCGCACGCAGGAAGTTCCTTTCCCGTCGAGAGCGCGAGATATGACGTAAGTGGCTTGCCGCGCAGTGATGATGGCGGTGCGTGAACGCGCAGTAAAAGTAATGGCTGCTCTGGATCGGCGGGTGCCTAGCCTCGATGATTTCGCGGGTCAAAGCTGGACTGCCTGGGCCGAGCGGGCCGGTGTGACAGCGGCGGAGGGTAAGGAAGCACATTGACGCAAACCCTGGCAGCCACGAAGCAATTTAACCAAAGCACTGGGGTTTATATTCGTGGAAACGGAGGACAGAGCTAACCATGTTACCCAAACAAAGACCCTGCCGGGTCCTAGTGCTGGGTGGGTAACATGTTGCTCTCTCCCAGGTCCCACTGCAAACGTTGTCTTCAAGAAAAAAACAAGTGATAGTTATTAAGATATAGCCAATTTAGTGAGTGCTCTACAGCGGTGGCCATGAAACAAGCTGCCAGTGTTTAACGAATGCGTTTCATTGTAGTGAGACAAGCCGGGCAGCGGTGGCATCAGAGCGGAAGGAGGCTAGTGTGAATGGTTGGGCGAGCAACTTCTGGCTGTGGAGCGCTAGGCTAGCGAGCCAGACTAGCCGTTTACGACGAGGCAGTTAGCGTTAGAATGCTAATGCTAGCTGGGAGGGCTGAGAGTAGACACCGGTGACGGAGGAGGAGTCTGATGCTGTTGCCACCATGGAAATGCTGGCCCAGCCTTTGATATGAGCTAACGTTACTCTGTGTTCTCGTTGCTTTATCTCAACGTCCTGCTCTCGTTGCTAGCGTCTCCTCCTCCATTTAACTCATATGAACGTGTCTGTCTGCGACAGGCAATCTCATATGCGTGACTATTGCCCCCAAAAGTGCTCTTGCCCATCCCATCTTTAAGTATGTGCTCTCACTCATTGTCTGGCATCCCTTCAACTGCTACTTTGACCATAACTATCACAACATGTCCTCCTTTTCACCTCACAAAACCTATAGCTGCTTATTGTTGTTAGACCACTGACAAACACTACTAGCTAAAAATGGTCAGCAGAAAAGCAGTTGACATGCATGTCAGTCCTTAATATAACACAGTCTGAGGGCTTGTTCATGTGCAGAATGTGTGCCATAAGGTTAGGCTTTGTCTTGCAAGTGAACCTGACATACAACTTTATGAAAACATGACCTCTCTAGGGGCTTGTTGAACATGTGCATGTATGTAATGTGTGATGTTTCAGGGCCCGATGGGGATGAGTGCAGCAAGAATGGCAAAAAGGCTGCAGAGGCCATGTCACTCAGTAAGGAGGGTAAGTCACACACACTATCATCCACAAGACATAGTAAAGTCTGTTGTTGTTGTTTGGGACATCTGAAAACAAGAAAGCATAAACCTACCAGTGTATGATAACCTGTAATGCCTCAGTGAACTGTGCCTCAGCCTCTCTTTAGTCTCCTAGCCTGGCCCAGAGACAATGGAGGTACTGGTTTGCAGAGACCAGAGCAAGTAATAAAGCTGGGTAGTGTTGTGTGATTAGGCACTGTCTTGAACCTAGCCTTGCTGTCTGTAGCAGCAGCTCCCCGTTTATGTGTTTGCGTGTCAGAGCATGACAAATCAAAACAAGAGACTTTGATAGTGTTTGTGAGTATGTTCACCTTCTCACACTCATGCTGCATCTATGTCACATTGGAATACCAGCCAAAAGATGATTAGAAAGAATGAGCTGCGGTCCACACATTTACTTTGATTTTAACTTTAGAATTCAGGCTTCTCCATAGAGTGACTTTGCCATGTTGCTTCTTCTGCAATCTGACATGTGTGTCTTTTGTATTCCCTCTCCTTCAAGACATGTCCATCTTTGGCCTGTACCCCGGCCATGATGACTTCTACCTGGTGGTGTGCAGCCATTGTGGCCAAGTAGTGAAGCCACAGGCGTTCGAAAAGCACTGTGAGCGACGACATGGCCCTCTGGCCAAGCTGTACGCCCGACTGCGCTCTCCCACCCCCGCACCACAGCCCCAGCAGAGGCCCCACCACGGCCATTCCCCTTCCCATGGGACCAATGCTGCTTCCGCTTCATCCTGGGAAGGTCGCGGCCAGGCGGTCGGGCAGCCACGGGCAACCCCACCTTCGCCTTCCACTCCACCCCAGTACAGACACTCCAAGAACTCCAAGGATGGAGTACGGTAAGAACAGACGGGAGCAAGTTGTGGACAACGCTCTGACAAGGGCACAGGATAGAACGGGAAGAAAACATAGAAAGTAGAAAAAAGCTTTAAAGAATGTAGTCTGTTTTGATGCAATTATACAAAACTTATTTATTTGTTTACTTAAAATAAAACTTTAGTTATGCCCATCAGGGCTCAATATTAACTTTTAAAAGTGGTCAGCTATTAGGTTTTGTTTGCTGAATCCGAAAGTATTTTTGCCAGTTTTTAATAATTAAGATACTAAGCAGTTATCCGTTAGTTAAATAATGAAAATGTAAGATATATATACATGTCATTTGTATGCTTCACTGTTATCTCTGCAACAGATGCCTTTGCGCATGTGAGTAAAACACCGACGCATGTGCAGCGTTGTCACAAGCAGCGTCGACTGGTTCTGTTTCTGACCGTAACAGCTATATTTAAATATCATTAATGCATAATTGGTTGCCAATTTCTCAAAATGGTTGGCAACTTTGCAACCCTTAAGGTCAAACCCTGGTAGGACTGAAAATAGTTTTAATAAAATGCCAAGAACAGGAACAATCAAAGAACACTTGCCTGGTAAACAGGCAAACAGCTTAACATAGCATGAACACTTGAAACAGGCAAACAGCTAGCCTACGTAACAAAATTTGCCTTTCGGTATCTGTTAAACTCTCCAATTAACACCTCCTATATCGTTTGTTTAATCATCCCAAAAACCAAAGTGTCTAAACAACAAGTCCTGGTTTTCAGGGGATGATGTTCCAGACTTTTTCTTAAGCTTTTCTGAGCAGCCACTTCCGTCAGGGAGGCCAAGAAATAGTCCAAAACACAACCCCAGTAAAACTTTGGATTTTGGGCAGTTTAAACAAACGCAATTACTGTATAAATAAGTACGTTTAAGAAATAATGTTTTTTTAAATAATCCTAGCCAGTTAAGGCTCATTACAGTGTATATCCTTATTTTTATAATAATAATTCCAATGCATATATGACCAGCTTTTATATTATAGTTTTAGAGTCCAGCCTCTAAAGGCTCACGTTCTAATGCACTTAGTTAAGAAATAAAAATAAAAAAAATAAAATACTGTTTGTTTTAAAAACAATTTATCTGCTGACAACAGTATGCTGTCCCTGATTGTGTAATCAGATTAAAGCAAAAATAATTACTCTAAACAGGCAGGTGATTTTTGCAGATAAAACTCATGCTGTGTATATATAAAAGTTTTTACATTATTTTTCCCGTATTGTTTAAAAGTCAAGCAATGAAGCTAATTTTGGACCTGCCCTTCCTCTTCCATCCCCCAGACATTCCCCGCTGGAGAAGTCCTCCCACAGCGGCCACACAGAGTCGCCAGTATTCAAGCAGCCGCCGCCTCTGGAGCCTCCAATGAGCTCGCCACCGCCATCACTCAGAGATCCCCCCTGGCCGCACGGAGGAACCCCGCCTGGTAAGCCTTCGCCCAGTGACCGGTCCCCCACCCAGAGCCAGAGAAAGGACTCCCCTCTGGCCCCTGCAGTGCCAAGTCACCGGATCCCCAGACCCTACAACAAAGTGGCCTCCAGTGAGTACAAATGGATAATGTGGAAAGAGCACGCAGTTGAAGGATATTTACTTATCATCTAGTTTGATCTACTGGTCATTTTGACCTGCTAAATAATCATCGTCCTAGTTGTTAGATACAAACTGAACGTTTTTAAGAGGAAAAAGGTTGTTATAATAATAAAAATAAAGCAGGATTTTACAACTCTGAAAAGTTATTACGACAATCTTTTTTCTACTGTCTTGACAATTGCAAAGTGATGTCGGGGCCAACCAACACACGCAATGGTGCTAATGGCATTCATTGGATGCTTGGAAAGTAACAATTCTGACACTAAGGCTGTCACAAGCAACCCCAAAACGTTAATTTTCATTGGTTTGGCTAGTTGTAATTGCGTATTTCCTCTGGATAGCACACGCCCAAGAAAGAGAGACAGAGAGGGTGAGTCTGGTACTACCCTTTCTTTAATGAATATAACTTGTCAGTTCGGGCCTCCCTTTGTGTGCTTTAAGCGGGAGAGCAAACCGTTTTTGACCACAGTGAAAATGTTACTTTTGGAGGGTTGATGGATTCGAGCAGTATATTGCGTTACATAAAAACATGTTGTGAATTTTAGAGTTGATTACTATCTTTTCCAATACATTTTGACTTTTGGCCTATACAACGGTCTCGAGTTATTGAAAATGTTTTGATACACTAGTGGGAATAGAATAACTGTATGCCAGCGGGTCATATTTTTTGTTACATTAATGTGTTAATCACTTTGATGATGCATCTGATAAACGTGGAGCTCATTTTAACTACTTTATGTACTTAATAATTATGGTATTTTCTACTTAATACACCATAGTTTATTAGTTGATTTATATTTGGTATTAAGAATCTCAATCTGCGAAGTGGCTAACTAGTTACTAATATTGTCGCATAATAGTAGTGAAGTTAAAAAGTACAATATTTCCCTCTGAAATGTAGTGGAGTAGAAGTATAACGTTACATAAAATGGAAATACTCCAGTAAAGTTCAAGTACCTCAAAATGATACAGTTCCTGAGTTGCCAATCAATGATGTATTTGACTTTAAACTGTTCTATTTTCTTTCACGTCTCACAAAAGCCTGTGGGAAACACTGGCATTATTGTCAGCTCTATGTGGGGCTATAGAGATGTTGGTATGTTGGGATTAATTGTTGACTGTGTGATGCTGTAGCTGAGATGCTCTCTGTTTCCTCAGAGAGGGAGTGTGACTTGGACAAACACTGCGGCGTCCTTGACCCTGACAGGAAGAAGGTCTGCACTCGCCTCCTGACATGCAATGTAAGCTCCACACTCGCTCTGCTTCTCCACACTAATGTCCTACTTTCTTGTGCCTCAGACGCTCATGTCTTTGAATGTTTCTTTCTCATTTCTCTCTTTTTCTTGTTTTATTTTTATCACCTCTCTATTTCGTCTGTGAAGTTCATTTGGAGCTTGAGAGGCTTCATTTCCAGTCCTGTCACCTTAACTTTTGACCCAATCAATGCTCATCATGCAGGAATGTAGGTAGTGAGTTTTTTCTTCATTACTCAGCCATCATTGTACTTTAATCATATAGTTTACAGCACACAGACATAGGTCTATGATAGAGAAGAGACTCAGACATGGCAAATCCGAGCTCCGCCGTCTGCAGAGCAACCTTCTGCTCTCCTCCTGGCTGTAGTCTCCTAGCAACGTGGAGCAGCGGCCCAGCTGACCACCAGCCCGCTGTTCTGATCATGTCCTGTAGCCAGTGTAATGTTAGCGTGAAAACATGGTGGAATCAACAAGCTAACACTAGCTAGCTAACTAGCCATATGAGAAAAATTTAACAACTTAATGCTTCATCTACACACTCTTGTCACAGTGTAGGAAACGCACATTGCTAGCACCAGATAATCAGACATTAAAACTGATTCACCAGATGTTGTAATGTGCTGATAGCTTACTGTCCAGTCCACAGAAAGGAGAGAAGAGGCTTGAGCTGTGCTGTGATTGTAATGCTACACAGTGGTTACTGAAACAGTCAAAGCAATAGATGCTGTGTGGAGAGAAGAGGAGAGGAGTCTGATTAGAGGACGCTAACATTCTTTTATTTTTAGGACGTAGAATCGTCCCCAACTGGCTGATTTCAAACATTAGATGGTGTTTGGGGCCATTTTTAACCATGAAATGATGATATTGAAAGATTTGGGAAGGAATGCCAATATTAACAGCATTTATGTGTTGCATCACAGTACAGTCATATAATTTTAAGCTTAGAAGACGTGCTCTGATTCCTGTGTAGAGAACCTCCAATGCACTGTGTGAGTTGCTGGAAGGTGGAAGTGTGTTGCTTTTTGAAGCTACTAATCTAGTAATCCTCCATGATGCTTTGTATTGTGTAAAGATATTTGATTTTTTTTAAACATTGTTTCATAAGTTGCAACGAAAGTTGTTATATCACATCGGATGATCTGATAGTTATTTATCAGGGAATTGCAGCATTCTTGTGCACTGTTTTGCACATAAAGTACTTGGATCCCATTGTTGATTTTTAATTATCTTTAATATTAAATGATCTCACTCTAATGTTTGAATTTACAAGACAGGATAGGATTGCAGTCCTATGTTAAAGAAAATGAAAATCACAGTTGTAAGAGTTTTTAAACAAATTAAACTGCAGTCACTCACTAGTCCTACTGACTGATACCTAGTGGTGAAAATGGCCCCCAGCACAGGAAGAGTCCGTGTGTGTGTGTGTGTGTGTGTGTGTGGTGTGTGTGTGTGTGTGAAGGAGGAAGTTAGTGTGAGAGGCCACATCCAGCCGAGTAGAGACAGGATGACCTAATTAACAGGAAGTGACAGGAGTGACAGGAAAGACGCGCAGGAAAACAGCCCGCGTCTTATACCTGCTCTGTAGGTGGACCGACTCACAATAGGTGGGCGTATTTTCTCTTCCACCTGCTCCTAGGAACCAAATGTCTCATGTTTCTTTATAAGCAACATTGATGCATCATTTCAATGATAATTGAAATAGGAATATGTGCGGTTTTGTCAAAACAATTAATGGATTAGTTTTCTGACAGTTCATTTGAAAAAAGCTCTAATGTTAGAATTTAATAATCTGTTTGATATCATTGCAAATTGAATGTGTTTAATATATATGAGATGACTCATACCTCTAGTCATGTGTGAGGGGCATATCTGATTGCTGTTGTCATTAAACAGTATAAATCATTGATTTTCTGAGCCTGATCAGATCCATCGATGACACAGGATCAACTACTTAAAGCCTTACTCATTGACCCTCTGTTTGCTCTGGGTACAGCTTCATATGCTCTGTCTCTTCACACACAGAGCTGTGACCAGAAGGTGGACTATGGGGCTGACTAAAACAAACAGGAAGTACCAGTATGAATGAATTGAATAATATCAGTTTTTGAGTCCTAAGATAAATCTTAAATTGAAACTCCTCCTATCCTTTAAAAGGGTTTTAAGGATAATGATGGCCCAGCATCCTTTCCAGTATTTGGGAAGACCTTTGGCCTAGTTTAGTGGTAAACTCATAAGTTCTAGTTTTATTTTGACATTTAAATTATTAAAAAATATTGTTTGTCCAGAACCAGGTTATTAAAAACTGACAAAACGTTAAAAATGTAAAACTGATGGTTGTACTGCATCCCCCCCGAGCACAATGTCGGCATATGTCCTAAAAAACGGGAGAAACTGACTTACAGCTCCATAAGGGCAGTGTTTTCCCCAAGTCCATTTTAGTGCATCACTACTGGGATTACCCAGGACAATTAATATCCTTGCTGATGTTGCTTTATTCTTATCCGTTTTAAAAATTAGCCTTTTATATGCTACAGTGCATTTAGGCAACCAGTCATATGGTAGCGTAGGGAGGCCATTTGGCCTTCTGTGCTCTGATTAATTTGGCATTTAGTTAACACATCAGTCATAATGTTGTTTTAATGAAAACTCAACTCCATTTCTCCTGGTGTTCTTTTTCAGTAAGTGCTGTGCAGAGGTTTTAATTTATACCAATGTGAAAAGGTTACATGGATTTGGAAAAGTGTCTGATTTGGTGAAATGGTAGAATGAATGTTTCATTGGGTTAAATTGATGGGTCAACTTGCTGTCATGGCCAGGGGTCACACTGAAAAAAAAATGTGACACAAATGTTCCTAATCTCTGAATTATAAAGCTCTTTAACAACAAACCCATCAATAAAGACCTATGGAGAGAAAGGTTATTTGACTTGGGAACTGGATAGATGCTGGTTCTAGTCCAGCTTGGACCAAGTATGGAGTGTGCCTATGAGGCTTCCTCACTCCTCACTCATTTGCATGTGTGTAGGTACTGTTTTTGTGTATTTCAGGCATGCGTAAACAAAAATTGAATTTCCCTAGAGAGATCAATTGTATTAATAAGTATGCCTTCTTATTCATTTCCTCTCTTTTAACCTACAACCCCTCTCTTTGGCTCCATGGTGATTAGATTAGGTTGAACCTGAAGGATATGGTGCAGGTTGTTGGACTGTGATATAGTGATCAGCAGTGTGACGGGGTGTTGCTGCTGCAGACTGTTCAGAGTAAAGGCCATTGATGTTAATGGGTGTCAGTCACAGCATTGCTGTTTGAAAGAACCTCAACACCTCAAGTTAAGCATCCCAAGGCTTTTCATAGTGTGCTTTAAGTGAGCCGTCTGACTTGGCAGGCCAATTATTAATTTTGTGACACTGCCCAGATATTAGTTATAGCCGTTCACATGAATGAAATCAAAGTGAAGTAGTGACTAATTGCTGGTATCCTGTGTCCTCAGATCCACTCCATCCACCAGCGAAGGAAAGTTATGGGCCGCAGCAAAAACTTTGATCAGCTAGTGGCGGAACTGAAGACCAAGGTCCGTGAGAAAGGGGCCCAATCCCTGGATGGAGGCTCCTCCGCTGGACGATCCCCCAGCCCGGAGGCCCCCAGGGAGCAGGCTGGGGCTCCACACTGCAGGAGACCTCTGGCCAGCCTCCCTGCTTTCAGGTGAGTGAACTTTACTGAGGCTAGCTTGTGATGCATGCACGAGTGTGTATGGTGACCAGTTCTTGACATTATACTCCGTGACATCAGTCACTCATCGGTCAGTCATTACAAATGATTACACACAAGCGAGCACCCAGTTTAACTTCATAGCACCGATACTCGTACCGGATATGGTACGACTGTTCCTGCGGTGTATGAATGTGAATGAATGTTAACTAGTGTCCTGATGGGCAGGTGGCACCTTAGTAGCCCCTGTCATCAGTGTATGAATGGCTGTGAATGGGTGAATGATGATATGTAAAAAGCGCTTTGAGTGGTCGGAAGACTAGAAAAGCACTATACATGTACAGTCCATTTACCATTCTATTAGATACCATTATTTGGATAAATTAAGTACATTTATATCTATATATTAATTGTTTAAATTTAATTTAACAAAGTTAAGAAAGCAATGTTGAAGTAAAGCCTGATGTTTCCTTACACATAAAAGACTGATCACGCATACAGCTTATTATTAAACATTGTAGTATTCTCAGTTTGTCCATGCTGACCAGAGGAAGGTTTGAGTTCAGACTGGGCTACAGCAGGTCAATTGAGTTTAATTCTTGTAAATGGTTTGCTGACTCTGCTGTCACTGTTAAAAAAAAAAAAAAACATTTTAACTGTGTGTGAACATAAGATTTTTATTCAGTGCAAACAATACAGATATTCACTGAATTTAACAAAGTGTGTCAGATTAAAATCGCAGAATCTATCTCTAAATAGGTATGTAATAAAATATTATGATGGAACCTCTAAGACCTTGTCCATCAAAATGACCCACAATGAAAAAGTCTAAAGTAAGCTGAGTCACATAGCGGACGCTAAACTCCTCCCTCTGTAGAGACGTCTGATCACCAAAGGCTGGCAGCCCAGGTTGGGAGGATGGTTACCACGTTGGCTGACGCCATGGCGGCCCATTCAGACTGAATATGGTGTAACATTACCTGGTTTCACCATGGGTCTAGAATCTGTCTTTTAATAGATGCTAATGAAATGACTGAATCTACACACACTGACAGATTATTAGGTACCTCAATTTTAAATGAATGCAGTCTAACACAACAGGTCTGCAATAAATTCTCCTTCATGAAGGTTATATTCGTTTTTTCTTCAAACTGTTTTAGAGAGGTGTGTCTATTATTTTATCCACTCCATATGTTATGTTATATATATTATACAGGCTAAATAACAACCCCCAGTATAAATCAATACAGTTCAACAACATAACATCCATCACAATGGTTATAAAGTTGAATCATCACCCCTCTAACACAGTTTCAACTAAAACTGACCATGTTAACCTTCATGTAGGGCGGATTGGTTTCAGCTAGGTGAACTTAAGCAAGCAGCAGCTGATTGGACCTAACCAGATCATGTTCCTATGTGCACAGGCAATATTTGTTAGACTGTGAGCATCAGTATATGATCGTATAAGATAACTATTTACAGTGTATCTGAAAGCAAAACGTGGTATTGTTTGTTTTACAGCCGGACTACTGCTGTGTCAGAAAACAACATAGAGGAGGATAATCAGCGTCAGGAGGATGGAAGCCTCCGAGCCCCCTCACCTCTCGTCCATGGACGTATCTCCAGTGATGAGAGCGAGGCAGAAGGACCCGAGGAGCCCGTTGAGTTCCCATCTTCTGCCACACATCCCAGACCACTAGCGGTGAGCAGTTTGTACTTCGGTTTTACAAGGTTAAGAGTACCAGTCCTGCCAAACTTTGTGTTGCTTTTCCTTGCACAAGAAGTATGGTTCAAAGCTGGCCAGGTGCAAAATCCTGATATGTTTCTCAGTTGGTTAAATTGACATTTGGGATTTTCTGACCTTTATCCGTCAAAAAGTCTTGAATTCAAACCCAGAAATATGGCCGTTGCATACAATGATCTTATCAAGCTGTGATGGCTTGTTGTGTTGGAAAATATGTGCTTATCCAATTAACAGAACATGCTAGAAAAGCAGACACAGAAAAAGTATCCCATTGAACTTGTTTCCGTCCTGCTGATCTGCCAAAACATGAATAACACTCTCAACTGTTTGAACTCTGAGCTACTCTAGGCATATTATATTATCATTCCAAAATACTAATTTTGCAACACTTGTGTCCCAAAAAGACTCTGGCTTATGAGTGTTATGTTGCACACTGAAGATATTGGGTCTTGTGATGAGATCAAAGGTATTTTTGTAAGCGTGGCTGCTCAGTGGACCGATGCTCCAGTGCCAGCCAAACCTGCCTGTATGTCCTGAGCAGCAAACAGAGGGAACTTTCTGTATCTGACTACTATTCACAGTTCTATGAGAGATGTACTTTGGTCTTAATTTCAATACTTCCAGTATTCCCATATCATAGTGGGGGTGTGGACAGTGGTCATTTAAAACTGGTGTCTCTTCTTACAGAAGTCCCTTGCTAATCTTTTTTTTTTTTTTTTTTTTCCAGAAGTGCAGTTAGAGGATGAATTGTGTTTCAGTGCTCGACCTCGAGCTTTTTGTTGAGATGTTCTACTTGCCTGAAATGGATGTTGTAGGCCTTTTGAAAAATTGATAATATCAATTGGGTTTTGGACAATCATTAGGATTTTTAAAAAAAATGCACTTCATTCAAACTGTTCACGATGACAAGCCCTGGATGTTTTCTTCAGAAGCTTGTCATTAGTAGCTCTGATTCATTATAATCTGATCAGAGCTAGTGTTAGTAAGGTTAAGGTAAATGGGGCATAATTCATCTCTAATATCTATTTTATGTTGTATTTTCTCCCCAAAAACGAAATTTTCCAAGATTACATTTAAACACATAATGAAGAGGTTATAATTTACCTTGGCCCAACACTCAGTTTTATTGAATAGAGCTTGAACGCATCATAATGTAATTCAATGCAACCTCCTTTTAACATTAGCTGTAAGCTCCATTATTTAGCCAAGCAGGAATCTGCTGCTCACCAGCCGCTAACGCTAACTAGTTCTCATCTTGCTGATTGCAAAACAGGTTTGTTGTTCACAATGTAGCATTATCAGGGGTCTGAGACCTGAAAGCATTATTGACAATCTTCCGATTGCATATTTTTTTTTCTGCATATCATATGAAAGTTATGCAGATTTATCAGGGAAACTGTAATAAAGATCACTTGCAAGATCACACAGCTTCATGAGGCATTTCACTTCCCCAAACAGAGCTTACCTGCCCCGGTTTTTATGTTTAACTAGAAGGGGGCTAAGGTTGCACACACTGCATATAGTGTTCTTTTTTAAGATGACGTGTAGTTTTCCTTTTCAGTTTGCAGAGCTGTGTCATTTTTGTTCCCTGCAGAGGTAAAGATGTTGATCCTGTTTTATCCAGAATAACGTCAAAACACAGAACCAAGCTACCAGTGAAGTGTGATTTGACTGTAACTACGAGACCACTGAATAATGCAGGATGTTGTTTTTAATCACTAGCTGACCACCACTGGTACCAGGAGGAGACACTTGCTCCGTAACAGATTTTAAAGCAGCCTTTCTTTCTCTAGGTATGTTCGTTTGGCAGCCACACACTGGGTCACGGCATCTACACGTTCGACAGGAGACTTCATCACCTGAGGTCGGCCCTCAGCAGCATGCTGGAGCAGCACATCAGCGCTCATCTTTGGAAGTAAGAAACTCCAGCTCACATTTCTGCTCATGCTCTGCTTTTGTGGTGCTGATTCTAAAGATTTTTTTTGAAGAAAGTATTAACTTTGGTTACTTTTTGCCACTGGCGTTTATATAGTAAACTACTTAATGAATGCTCCTTTTTCTAAATGCTCCTCTTGATGTCACTGAAAATAGGCTGGCTGTTGTCAAAAGGTTATGATGGTTGTACTAATACCAGTTTCACTACTGATGCCAAATGGTGCGGTTTTCCAACCTGTTTTGGCAAGTATGAGAATATTTTTTTACACACACCACAACAAATAAGCTGAGTGCAATGCCACAAGGTTACCAAAGGTTTAAATTGGCTAGAATTATCTAAGCCGCCTCTCCAGTATATTGAAGTGGGTCCAATCTCTGATTTAAACAATGCCGACTCTACAAATGTTCCGAACTGTTACTTCAAATGCCATCCACTCTGCCACCATCCTGATACTCAGTTGAAATTTGCTAATCTTTCTTCTCACCCAATGTAAATGTATGAGCACTAGTTACATCAGATCCTACCCTTTTGACAACACTTTCAGTGAAACTGGAGTGTAACCCACTTCTTATGCACTAATAGATGAAGCAGATGGTGTTTTCTGCTGCCCAGAATAGCAGTAGTGAAGAGTCTGAAGTTGGCAGTAAGATGGAGACTGACTGGGTTTATATGCATATAAGAAGAAATGTCATTGGAAAGCTGGACATGTATCAGTTTATGTCCATGTCTTAATCCTGAAATGGTCATAATTAGCATATCAATTCTTGAGCCTATTCTGTGTTTGTTTAGGTCGCAATGACTCACCCTAACTTAGACCCACACACACACACACACACACACACACACACACACACACACACACACACACACACACACACACACATTCATTGTGTTAAGATATTGAGTGAACCGTGTAGGACTTGCAGCCCTTATTTGAACTCACTATTTGTAAATTAAAAAAAAAACACAACAATGAAAACAATAATACGTAGAAATGGTGTGCCCTCGAATACACAACCAAACCATTGAAATCAAAACTGTCTTACCCTTAACAGAAAGTAGGTTTAATGTGTCCTGGTAATAATGGACTCTTGTCAACCAACAAGAATGGAATGTGATATCATGAAGAGATTTTAAATATAACATCTTCGATACATTACTTAATTCAGGAAATACTGTACATGATCAGAGAATACATTAACACTGCACACTCATGACTGTGCTTGTTGCTATGGACACAGTTAAGTCGGTAAACAAAAAGCATCAGCATCCCATATTCAATTCTAATACTTCAGATTCTTGTGTTGATAATGTTTGTTCATTTATTGATTTATGGATTTACTTATTTTACAGGAAAATACCTCAAGCCACAGACCTTCATTCTCCACCTTCCTCAGCCAAGACCATCACTTCGTCGTCTCCCTCCTCGTCATTACATTCTAAGGTCCGCACAGGAAGTCACATCAGCTCCTCCTTCAAACCTGCATCCTCCTCTTCCAGTCGTAGTCCAGGGAGAGCCCCGGCAGCCATACAGTCCGAGAACTCGGGGGGCAGCGGAAGCAGCATCGGCGGTGGCCACATGGATTCTCCGGGTAAGCCCGTGGCGTTGCGTCAAGTGGGTGCCGGGCGACTCAAGAACCCTGTGGGGCGTCCCAGCAAGCAGATGTTGAAGCTGCGAGAGGAGGCCGCTACAGCCGCTGCCGTCCGCAAACGGAAAGCCCCGTCCCAGGAAGGGGAGCACTCAGGCCCCGACAGGAACTGCATAATCCTCCAGGACCGGGGCCGCCCACCTTCAGCTGGCTCTTCCTCTTCCTCATCTTCTTCTAAACCCCCCATTTCCTCCCCTCTCCCACACGGACAGACCAATGGCACGCTTTCCCCCAGCAGCAAACCCCGCCCCCAGCCCTCCCCTTCAGAGTCCCATTCACCTGCCGCCAAGGCGGTCTGGACCTACAGACGGACACACACTCCTCTGGGCCATTCATCATCCCCAGACCCCTCCTCTGCCACAAACAACTCCCACAGCAGGGGCGGCGTGGGGGACTCAGGACTGCACGGGCAGGGCAGCGGGAGGGGCTTTGAGCACCAGGGGCTTGTGAAGAAACGCAAGGGGGGCGGCATGGAGGAGCATTCGCCGTCCTCCAAACCCTCAGCGCACCGCCTGCCCTCCTCCTCTTCCAGCTCAGCCACCTCCTCCTCCCCACGCTCTAACTTTTACCCCTGGAAGGACAGCAAAAGCGGGGGGCTGGCTGGGGGCGTGGAGAAGAAACTGGGCACACAGAAGGTGAGTTTGGAGGATAGAAAAGCAGGAAGTAGGGAGACACCAGAAATTTAGTGGTTGATACCGATGCCAGTGAACTTCTATGATTCTCGATGTCCGATTCAATACCATGGAAAAAAAATCTAAGACAATAAATCCCATGTTGTTCAACATACACTCCTTTATTACCGTTTGCATTAATCCCTCATGATCTGCTTCAAGTTTCTCGCCGAAAACTAAATTTTTACAAGATTAGATCCTAATAAGAAAACATCCTAATGAAGTCATTTTTTACCTTTGCCCAATAATCATTTTTACTGAATAGACCTTGAACACATCATAGTGTAACTCAATGCAGCCTCTTAGATGTTGTATGTTCCCAAACAAGCAAATTTGAGGTGTAGTTAAGAACAAGCATTGGTCATGTAGAGGTCTGCCTGTGAGTTTAAAGGATATGCAGCAGAAACTCTCACTCATCCGCAGTAGTGGTTTTAGAGGTTTCTACTTACTTCTTGTCACTTTTATTGACGTGAATTCATTGTAACTCAGTCCAAGCTGCGACTTACATTCCAGAGTCGCTTTTTAAAACTGCCGTCAGACACAGATTTTCTGTCAAGGACTATGTTTATAGTTAAACGATACCTGCTGTACTTAATTTACTTAATGTCAAGAAAAAATCTGCATCACAAAAAACAGTGCTTTGTGGTCTGTGGAGTAGACTTTTATTAAAAGATAAATAGTGCACGTGTGTGTGACAACTTGCTGTCTTTGGCAACCGTAGTGCCTCCCCGTGCCCTACTGTTGACCCCAAAATGTTTAATGTGCAGAGTTTTAACCATCAACTAAACATTAAGTGTCTTATCGAGCCATCAGATTCTCCTCTTCTGACTTAACTGACTTAACGTATGTCAGTTCCTTTTACGCTTCCCCATTTGTTGTAGTTCTCAAGTAAATATCTGTACATATAAGTTGCCAAAATGAAAGTAACAATTTCCAAATGTTTCTTTTGTCCCACAGCCAAAACTGCACCATTGAGTGTGCCTGCCTTACAAGCCACTAAGAGGGAGCCAGCTCCGCTCAGTCCAAGACTGAGGCAACAGGACGTGTGTGTGTATGTATGTATGTATGTATGTATGTATGTATGTATGTATGTATGTATGTATGTATGTATGTGTGTGTATGTGTGTGTGTGTGTGTGTGTGCGCTCACAGTTCAGTATGGATCTGTTGGTGTGTGAATCAAAGCTGGGTGTGTCAGTCTGTGTGAATGAGGGAGAACTGGGAGCGCGAGGGTGGGATGAAATTCAGAGTATGAATTTAGAAATACCTCAAGACCATCCGATTATGCTGCTAAATTAAATATGTTGGTTTATATGAATGGATTAAAATGTCCTTTACACTTGGTTTCTGTGACTTCTTTTTTTTTAGGCTTACGTATTCATTTTAAGCTCTCCATTCTTGTTTTTCTCTCAAACTTGACATTTTCTTCACATTCACTAAGCGCTCCACAACGTATGATGGTATTGTGTTTTAAATAGGGCATCAGTGTTTGGAATAGTGCTGTAGTGTTACAGCCAAGTTCAGATAGTGACATTTTCTATGTAAACTTGGTTCTGTTCAGTGTGATCTTTGCCTCGTGCACTTGACACCAGCTGCAACACCCAAAAACTATTTTGGAAAAAGGGTGGTGGGAAACACAGTTGTACATTCCTAAATGGAACCTTCACCTGTAAATGGGTCAGGTCAGAGCTGAGTATTGCAGCGTAGACGAGGTTATAATAATGAACATTATATAAAGAAAGGAACCACGATAGATATGTTGAATATCAAGATATTTTTTAAACAAGGCAAGGTATTAAATAATGAAATGCTTACTGATTAAGGTGTCATGTCATGTGTGATAACCAGAGACCACACATGATATAGACAATAATACAAAAAACCCCACAAAAGGTCAGTAATAACTCAATTTTACTTAAAAGAGCTTGAGGAGAGTTATACGTGACATGTTTTACCGTAATTTGAATGTTCCTGGTTTGTGCCACTGATGATGATAATACATTACACATTATCATTTATTATAACACACAAGGGGTAAATCCCGTCGGCAGTGTGGAGCACGCTGTGGAGATGTAACCAGCCCGCCATCTAACTGAATACCAAGCGACTAAGTTGAAAAGCAGGAAAGAGGAGTGAACCATCTCACTTCTCTCCTACTCTTCGACGTTCACCAAACAAGCCAAACCAGGAAGTGAAATCAAAAATACCAGAAAGGAGGAGGGGCCAACGGCGGTGGACGTTGAGAGACTTGCACTCTTCACTGAGCACCAGCTACACACTTCTGGGTCTTTTGGTTTCAGAAGCAGTGGGAAGTGAACGGGAGAAGTTCACAGAGCTAGCGAGCTGACAGTAATAGAACAACCGTAAGCCTGTCCGCCTACCGTAGACCTTTACATCCCTACTCATTAGTCAACCCTGACTGTTGTGTAGTCGGACCGCATTCGCCTCGGAGGAATTAATAAATAACGCCCGCTTCTTTTTCGTCAATTTGGCTAAAACCATCACTACCACTGGAAAGTTAAGTTTATTTTCCACCTCCACGGCGCTCGTAAACATAATAGAGCCTTTAAGGTCCCATCCAAACAGAGGATGAAGCAACGAGGATGGCTTCAGTACCACACAGGCTACAGTACAACTTCACGTCATGTATTCATTTAATATTATACCCGTTGGACATTTGAATTATTGTATTGTTTTTTTTGTTTTTTTTAGATCAGGCCGAAAACGAATGAAACTATAAGATGCTTAACCTGGACGCGGACTTTGAAAAAAAAAACAAAAAACCGACATACCGGAAGTACATTCACGTGTTTGTAGTCCATCGGATCACGCATCTATCCTGAAGCAGCTGTCCGCTTCATCCTCCTCCTCCTCCTCCTCCACCAAATGATTATGGAGCTCGTGCAGTGCTTCGTCAGCACACGAGCCACGTCTCTCCGTTTCAGCTCGCGCTCTACGCCCGCAGTAGACGGCAGGTAGCCGGGCAGGTGGTGCTGCGACATGCCGTCTGACGTGGAGTACAGCCCGGTGGGAGAGGGGCTGGGGATGCGGGACTACTGGCTGTATGTGTGGCTGCGGAGGGCGGCGGTGATAGCGGCTCACGTCACCGGCCTGGGCCTGAGCCTCATCATCTCCCTGCTGTCCAGACCCGGAACCAGTGAGTGATAGATGGATGCTGGGATAAACATTACTGCCGACCAAAACAATATGTCATCACTTATGTGATTCTATAGAATGATAACATTTTCATTAAGACTGTTATTTGTTTAGACCCGACTATTAAGCAATTCAATTTGTTATTTGATAGAACAGACTACTAGCCTCGTCATATATCTTTATTTATTCTCCCTGAAAGTTTCATATTAGAGATTTGAAAATGAAGGGGTGATTTATAATAAAACAATGTAATTCAAAATGAATGTTATCGCCTCTTAATAACTACCTCTCCTTTAAAAGGGTTACTGAATCAGTGTTTGTGGCCTTTAACACTTCATAGGATATTATTATTTTAGGTGTAATACTTCTTTGAAATTACTCTGAAGACTTTTACTGCTATATTTGTTTAGTATTTCTAATGATCTATATTTGGTTACAGTGATTATTTTTCTTCCATACATTCTGAATTGTGAGATGCTTACAGGTGTGTCTCTGTATTCCAGGTCTGTTTTCCTGGCATCCAGTGTGCATGTCTGTTGCAGTAAGTTTGCAGTCCATACAGTACAAGACTTCAGCTTCTCCATTTGTCTCCTCTTTCTCTTACACACAAAGTGAAACGTCCTCTCTTCTGTCCTGGCATGCCCTCATTCTGCACTGTGACTGAACCTGACAGTGTTTCTGTGTCGGTATGGTGCAGCTTGTATCAGTCTCTCTCAGAGCTCCTGTTCAACCAAACACTTCAGGGTTGTGTACTTATTCTTCAGCAGTTCCAACCTACTCTGTGACAGTTCCCTTCAGTGTGTGTAGGTTTGAGTACAGCATTACATTGATAAATAACACACTCTTGGAACATTCATATTCAGTATAAAGTCATTAAATGCCTTGCTTTTTTTAGGTTATTCGCACAAATATAAAATGATTTAGCAAATATGTTTATTTTAATATTAGTTTGATTATCTTCATTTTGCATGATCTTGAGAGAATCCTGAGGATTGACTTTGGTGGTGTGACTGCACATGAAGGCCACCGTAGTGGTTCAATTCAACCCTGCTATTATATATGACCAAAGTCTTTATTGTAATCATTAGATAATGATTTAATAACTGCAAACACCATTATACTGTCATGACAAACCCCATCTTTTTAAAACACTTGTACATTTTCTCATAATTATAAAAAGCAAATATAAACAAGGGACCATTACCTTATATGAGTTTATTGTCTTTTATTTCCGCCTCAGTTTGAAGCAGTAGGGCATATTGATGTGATTGAGTCATGTAGATGAATTATCAATTCATTGGTGCTTCACTCATTAATGCAGGCAGGTCTTTCAGTAAGGTGTATAAAACCGATGACATATAGGTCCTTTGACATAAACAAATCAAATGTAAACTACTAAAAGAATGCAGGATATAATTTCTCTGGTAAACTCCAGTTGAATATGAGCTCCCCTGTAAACACATACCTGTACACTCACGCCCTCCAGTCTTTGTGTCTCATTCTTCTTTCCACTGTGAATAATAGATACGACTGTGTTGCATCACTGCTTCAGATATTGTGTTACAAACTGACCTAGAATATGTTAGCAACAAACAGCTTACAGGTTGTCATGGTTTCACAGCCTGTTTTTTCATTCTAAGACACCCACCATAGACTGTTGCTGTAGCAAACAGTTCTGGCAGTGGAACCGGTAAAGCAGACCTTCTGTAAGGCTCTGGTCATTACAGCTCAATGAAACAATACCGTACAGTCTCATAGTGACGTATGGGTGACTGCATATTACTTATCTTTGCATCATGATGCAAACATATTGTAATGATTTTCATATCTGATTAGCTGGCAGGTGATAAAATAGAATATGTGGACTCCTCGTGGTTACTTCCAGTGGACAGCTTAACCCTGTTCTAAATGACTGATTATTCTATATCACACTGCAGGTAACTATCTCACCAGCACTTAAAGGATAACGCTGGTTTTATTGTATATTTTTCTGAGTAAATAGAATAGAGTAAACTTTATTGTCTAGACAAGGCTGGGAAATTATGTTCGGTCTTCTCACCCCAAAAAATGTAAACACAAGAACATTTAAACAAAATAAAGCCCCATGAAAACCCCCAATGTTATTAACTCTCTCAATACTGTCTGACTTTCCTGTGCTGTCTCTGGCTCTCCGCCTCAAACCCATGGGTTCCTACTGAAGATGTTAATTGTTAACCACGATCAGAATCGGCTTCATTGGCCAAGTACGTGTGCACATGCAAAGATTTTGACTCTTGTTTTTTTGCATTTCTCTCTGTGTACTTACACAGAAATAGAAAAAACAGCCTGGGACAAGGATATCTGAGCTGGATAGTAGGAAGAAACAGGAAGAAACTGTTCTTGTGTCTGGTTGTTTTGGCGTACAGTGTTTCGTAGCGCCTCCTAGAGAGAAGTTCAAACAGGCTTTGACCGATCTGCAGAGATGTTAAACACATCTCACATTTTTAAATTGTTGCATAAACTTAGTTTAAGGCTTTGACTGTGAAGTTGCGCTAGTCTAATTAGGCTTGTTTGTTGCATAAATATTAAGTAACAAGTTATAACAAGTACATTTGCGGTAGGAAGGTTAGCCACCTCTTCTCCTGAGGTGACAGCTTCGTTCTATGGCAACAATCTGTTAGAAGGTCAGTTAGCTAACTATGTCAACTGTTTATCCATGAAGTTTAGTAAACTTTTAGCTGGCTATTTCAACTGTTTACCTTTTACTTACTCTTCTCTGAAGCGTATCATATCATTTCTCCCACAATGCATTGTGCGACAGGCCATCTCACTCAGTCTGACATAGGGAAGCTCTATGCTACGGGCAAATTTAAGGGTCTATATCAAGGGTGACTGAAAGTTATATTTAAGATAAAGAGTAGGCTTTTTTTTTCTTTTTTTTTTTACAGGACTTGCATCTGAAATACAAAAATAATAGACTCTTGTTTCACCTCCAACTCAGCCTTTACTTACTTTTGTCAGAACCCATTGTTTTGTGTTTCTCTACACGCACACACTTTCTACCTGCTTTGCAAAAAAAGAGAAGAAAACACCTCCATTTACACCTTTCTGTCTCTTCTCTCCCTCAGTACTGCCTGTGTATGACTGAAGGCATCCTCCTCTTCTCGGCCGAAGGATCCCCCTTTTGCTTCAAATCAAGGAAGTGTAAGGTCCGTCTCCACTGGTTCTGTCAGGCACTGGTCCTGATAGCTGCGGCCACTGGCCTGGGCTTCATGTTGGCCAGCAAGAACGTGTCAGAGCTCCCCCACCTGGTCACCTGGCACAGTTGGTTGGGTGTCAGCACCTTGGCTGCCACTGTGATCCAAGCAGCTTGCGGTATCTGCATGATCTTCCCTAAGCTGCTGCGTCTGTCCTCCTCCCCGCTGAGGCTGAAGATGTACCACGCCACCTGCGGCCTCGTGGTTTACCTGCTGGCCACGGTGACCGTGGTGTCGGCCATGTTCTCAGACTGGTTCCAGGCCACGGTGAAAGGGGTGGCCTGGTGGGGCTTCCTCCTGCTGCCCCTCTTCCCTGCTCTGGTGGTGATGAACCAGATCACTAATGCCTACCTTCCCCGCAAGAAGATCACCAGCTAGGAAGCACAAAACGCGAGGCAGATGGTCTTTGTGCTCTCAGGGGCCATGTGGGATCTACATTGTACTCAGAGGCCAGGGACAGACACATGGAAGCAAAAGCCCCCCCCTAAAGTAGCCTTTGAAGATAAAATAACTGAAGCAGTCCCACAGAGAGTAGAAGAACATTAAAACATGGATATGCATTTATATAACAACCTTCTGGTCCTCTGATGACTCATAGGGCTTTTAACCACATATCAACATTTACACGCTGATGGCAGAGCTGCCATGGAAGGTGCCACCCACTCATCAGATTCTAAACTAATCATGCACTCACACATTGATGATTAAGGCTCAGTATCTTCCACTCATGTGAATGTGCAAAGTCATTGTAGCAGTCTGAACCTAAGTTACAGTTTGTTGTATCTTTGTTGTGTGGGCAGCAAGCTAGCAGCTGTGTTTTAGTGTGGAGAGCTACCCTAAATATTCCATTTGATAAATTAATTAAGTGATAAATACGTTCATAATGTAGTTAAGTCATTTTAGGATACAACATATAAACATATACAGAATGCATTACTAGGTTGTGTGCACAATCTAAAGAATGTTTCCTCAGAGCCAGCTCCTAGTGGCCAGTAGAAGAACTGCAGCTTTAAACACTAACCCGTCGGCATCTTTGACTCCTGCTGAAATAAGAAACACAAAGACATTTTCAAAGAATCTAATGACTCTATGCACAATATGGGGATTACCAAAATGTATACACACATGGGAGAGGACAGTGGGGTACGGTCACTGATACAAACTACTGAGGAATATTTGCACTACTTATACAGTAACAAGACAGTGTGTATAGACTGGATTCTGAAGGGCTGTACATGTGAGGACACAGCTTCAGTGATGAAGGTGTTCTGTGGATGATTATATACCAGCCTGTTTATTCTATTTATTTATTAATTTATGATACTTGGTGTTGTGTCTTTCTCTATGTTTTTATCATACTAAAGGGGCAATAAAAGACACTCTGAATATTAATATAGCAGCAAACAACTATTAGCTGTGTAAAGGTATAGTGGCGTAAGGTCTACTTGTGGTTACAGCTGATAACGCCGTCCTGTCCGACAGCATCGTCGTGGAAACGTAGCACCCATCCTCCAGTTCTCCCTCAGATAAACACTGTTAGCTCTGTCCACATTTTTGTCTGTTTGTACTGTTAGCGCTGTTAGCACCGTTAGCTACAAGCCGCCGGCTACGGCGCCGCCATGTTGAGAGCTGTTGAGAGGCAATAAACACTCTCCCTGCGTATTATGCACCAACTAAATCAAATGAGGACATTTAAAGTGGAAGTGTTCACTCGCAGTAACAAACCAACAGAGAATTATCACCCAGCTTACAAAGCCTCTTTATAAACTACATGTAGCACCTCTGGGTCATGAGCTACTTGGTATTTTTGTCTGTGTTTTCTGTCTTTGAAATGGTTGTTTGCTAGCCATGCTCTTTGTGTTTTGTTTGCTTTGCTAGTCAAAAGGAAAAATGAATGTGTTGCTCTGTCCTTAAAGACCAAAGGCACAAGCTTTCTTCCCGCAAACATGTCATCAGTCAACCCAACCAACACTGACCAAACCAATCCCATCATGCTTATGAGAGCACCGACTTCTGTCCGGTCCGCTAAATAGCTCTGCAAGATAGACCTAAAGATTGTACCAATAACTGCACCTTTCCATCCAATTCAGAACTACAGTTATGAGCAAAGGTGAAATGAATGAAATCCGTCTTCCTTATAAATGAACATCAGAGGCAGAGTAATCAGTAATCCTCACCACATTGCCCACAACGAGTATCTGTATTTATTGTATTTTGTTTATTTTTGATGGGACAGTGCACAATTTAAACGAATTGTACCAGAGCTATCTCAAAGCTAATTTTGAATGTGTTGTCCCTGGGCAACAATAATAACCACAAGACAACATATACACTAGATAAAACTACACAATACATAAAAGTGAATCAGTGTAATGGAATTAATAGTCTCAGTATGACAAAGCCTGTGCAAGGCAATCATTGATGGTGACACTTTAGATCTGCCTTTAGCCAAAGTTCCAGAGTCTCTAATGTTTATGAGTATAACAATTCACCTCCCCATTACTTCAACAGAGAGAGCAGACTGATAATAATACACTAATAAAAGCCCTGAGCAGGTAGTTTTCCACTGGTCCACCTGTTAGTTCAGGAGAGCATCAGTGAGACCCCGGGGAGACAGATGAATGTGGAGCCTTTTGTAAAGCTGATGCACAGAGACCTATTGGATGTACTGATCCACCTTGCCTCAACCTCTTCGTCTTATTCACTACCAGACAGCTTATGCAAATATGAATCTGACTGAGTATTAAATCCATTTCAACTCATTGGATGGCCTTCAGACTGAAAGCAGTATCTACAGTGTGACTTATGTACAATAAGACACAAGAGATAAATCCACACACCAGATGTAGAATGTGCTTAATGCTGGGATGCAGTATGTAACGCTGTCCAGGAGTTCTCACCCAAACAGAGTTTGACATTTAAGTTGTCCTTCATCAAAATCAGGGTTTCTACTGATAGAAAGATGTGTCTTTTGTCTCTCCTGCTCTTCTTTGATGCTTTTGTTGTTTTGTTCACTCTAGCTTAGGTGAAAGGCATGTATTGCAATAAATACATTTGGAAAATGACATTGTTATGTGCCTGTTAAGTTAATTTGGTTAATAACAGTGGAATTCCACATTCAGTGTGAATTTTGTAACTACTTTAAATGTATTCAGCGTGCCTCTCAGGTCTTTGCTGTTTGACACCTACAACTTCCATTGTGAGGTGATCACTATGGACGTTGTAGGTTTGTATTATTCTGGTCCTTGTTAGCTGTGAACCTTCTGTAATTAACAAATAACTACATTTGAATTTGCATTATTTGCTTTTATTTCTAATGAGACAAATCCATCCTTGATAAACCATGTCTGGACTGGTGTGTTTGTCTTGATGGTGTCATATAATGTTCCTGGTTAACTGGAATAATAAATGAGGACTATGTAAAAACTGTTCATGTCAGAGGAGAAACTTTCTTGGAGCTGTCGTTTTTTTCCGACACTTAAAAATCCGGTATAGACAGGTGACACCAGTTTCTACACCTAAGGTTTCCGAGAACCCAGAATGCAATGCAGCCACATGTTGTCTTTAGGGAAGTTCTGAGGTTTAATAGAAGCAAACAGACATATTTTCTGAAAGTGCACTGAAACCCATTGGTACAAATGGAGAATGGCTCAGGGGAATGTTTTCACCTGCTGTAGGACTTAAATAGTTCTGTGCAACTTTTATTTGCATGGATTATATTAATAGGAGCCCCTTGTATGTGTGTTGTGAACATAATGAAAACTTTACTGCCTGTTCTTGGCCATTTTCTACCATTTTTGGACAAAAACGCTAGTCCCATGTGCCCAATGACTAAATGTAATATAATAAGAACATTTCTTTGGTATCTATGAAGTCTATCATGTAAAATATCAAAGATATGCACACATATGCAGTATACAAAAATGGATATCTAAGACACTTATTAAACACAATTTCAGTGTTTTCCCTTATTTTTCAAAAAAACCTGACTTTGACCATTGATTTTTCCTTATCATATTTAATACCTTTGGGAACAAATGTGTGAAAGGAGTTTTCAGAGTTGTTTTTAAAAGCTCAATAAAACACTAGCAAAGTTATATCCATGAAAACTTTTTCCAAGGACATTACCTTTCGCTCTACTCATGGCCTAGTCTGACTTATCGGATATAGACTGAGTAGAAGAGGTAGATCTCTTTTCTGCTGATTTACAGTATACCCACCTATCAGCCAAAAATACATTAGAATAAATAGCATATAGTATATCCATTTCTGTTCAGCGACCTTCCCGTCTATCTAGCTCAACCACCTCTTGACCACTGGGTGTAGGCCTGGCGTTGGCTGGTATCTACTTTCTATCTACTTTGGAGGGCTCCGTCCCTGCATTCTGTGCTTAACGTCGGCCAACACAATTGTGAATGCTTTAAAGAAACACAAAGCAGAGCATCTTTCCCCTTTACCAGAATGATCAGACCTTTCCTTAGTGCTGTGTAGATAAGCCTGGCTATGTGAGACGACTCATGGCCAGACACTCACCTGTACTTGAAAGTGCACATTCCGTGGCAGCCTGACAGAGCTCAGGTTTGTTTTTCTGCCTTTGTGTTTCACTATCTCTTATAAGCCGACCTGGGTTTCTGTTTGTAAAGTAAAGTCAAACCCACATTTACCACATTTAATTCAAACTGCAAAACAGCTCTACCACAGAGAGGATTTAGGTGGACTAAACATGAACCTACATCACAAAGAGTCCTGGGCTTGTGAGTTGTTTCAGTTTAGTCCTTTGTGGACTTGTCGTTTAACAATGAGAAGAGTCAATAAAACCGTAAAGCTGCTCCGTGCTCTGGTTTCACCCTCCAGGGGTCAGAGTTCATGGTAAATAGTCAGGACCTGGCGGTTTGTCCTCACAGATGAAGGTGACCGAGCTGTTCAGCAGGTCATACATGTTGACCTCCACCACCTCCGCCGACTCCCCCTCGCGTCCACCTGCCAGGGCCACAAACACCTGCTGGGCAGCTGCCAGCTGGGCCTGCTCCTCAGAGAGGATTGACTCCGCCCCCTCGTTGCCTGTTGGATCCACTGCAATCTCCTAATTGGACAGAGACGTCATATGTTCTAGATTTTGGTTCATTTTAAAAAGTTAAAAATGCACTGCTCTGTTGGCTGAAACTTTCAATGCGTCTGCACTTTGGCCACACGCCAATCAATGTTTTCCATCAGGCAAATCACTGGTAGTGACACTAATTGGGGTGTGGCCAGACCAAGTCAATGACTACATGTTAACCCCAGACAAACATTTGGTCTCCCTATTCAAATAATTCAGAAAACCTCAGTTCAGAATGGAATTTAGTGCTACTTCATCAGGCTGCATCTTAAATACATTTCTATAATATATTTATATATATTTTTATTAATAACTAATGAGTCCAAGGTCTTTTTTTGTCACACTTTCTTTGAATTAGTTTGTTTGTATGACCAAAGTCACACAAGGAAATAATCCAACTAATGTTTGACAATGTCACTGATTACTTAATAATCAGCTGTCTTTTGAATATGATTTTGTTGAGCCCCATGAATTCTATATTTATCTAGGAGCATGGATGGACATTATTTTTCAGTAGCTAACAGCTGAGGGTTGAGAGTACACCAGTGTGCACTGCTGCATATTTCCCACCTGACTTACCGTGTGGGAGGTGGAGGCCTGCTCCTCCCTGGCCTCCTGCTCCTCCTGTGTCTCCATGTGGCAGGAGAGCAGATGTTCCTGCAGCTCCAGCTGGGAGGAGCAGACCAGGGAGCAGAGCGGGCAGCTGAACGCCTCGGCGCTCTGGACGACGTGCTGGCCCACGATGTGCTCCTGCATCTCCTCCTCCCCGCCAAACACGGCCGGGCAGTACGGACACTGCACCGCTGCCGCCGCCGCCACCACAGGGCCTGGAGAGAACACAACTCCTGTCATTAATGCAGTGAAGGCGAAGGATGTGTAGGCTTGGAGTAGCTGTGCAGTTAGAAACAGGATGCTAAACCAGGTTATGTCATTTTCCTTAAATATTCCTTTATACTTTGGAAGTATAAGGATAAACCCTTTTTGGATCGACAGTTTCGCTTTTGCAGACACATTTTAAAAGCCTGCAAAACCAAAATTGTCATCCAAAAAGGGTCATCATCTCTCCATCTCCCCTTAGCTGCCATTTTAGCACCAGGAGCTGCTGAACTCGAGATCTATCTTGGTCTCAAGTCAACTTTTAGATTCTCTTTGTCTCGTCTTTGAACAGATCACATTTTTAACTTGTTGCTGTCTCAGACAAAGAGGACTGGATATCATTTCAAGACCAGTCAAGACCACGCCTGCTAGGATATCACTAGACTGCCTTGTCTGATTTGTTTGTTAACATCATTACTCTGATTGCTCATTGAAAACAAAGGAAAATTCGACCTCATATGGCCTGTGGTGTCCTCACCTTGGTGCTCAGCAGCCTGGTGTTTCGCCAGAGTGGCGGCGCTGGGGAAGAACTTGAAGCAGACATCACACTGGACCAGGGTCTTGAGCTGCCGCGTGTGGTTAGCAAACACCTCTGGGTGGTTGGTCCTGTTGTGGTACCACAGGCCTGACAGTTGCTACGGCAACAGAGAGAGACACAAAATAAAACAATTTAGACCAACACCTCCAATTTCCCCCCACCTCATGGCTGTGAAGCTGATCAACCACCTCATCCTACCTGGTAAGACTTGTTGCAGAGCTCGCAGCTGAAGGGCTTGGTCCCAGTGTGTGTGCCTATGTGTTTGTCCAGCAGGGCGGCGCTGGTGAACACCTTGTTGCAGGTGGGACACTTGTGGAACTCCTTTGGGTGGAACTCCTGGATGTGCTGGCGATGCTCCTCCAGCGAGGAGAAGCTCAGACAACACTTTTGACAGTCATGAGGTTCCGACAAATCTGACAGGGAGCGGGAGCAAATCCGGAATTTTGACTTCATGTGTTTCTATTGATGTCATCTTTTCTAATCAATGCCACAGTAAATGATGCATGTGTGTGGCTGTCCTTACTGTGGAAGGTGTGCAGGTGGACGGTGAGGCCGCTGGCCTGGCTGTAGCCTTTCCCACACTCTCTGCACACGTAGGGCCGATCACCAGTGTGTGTTCGCACGTGACGGGTCAGCTCGATGGACTGGGCGAAGACGGCCTTACAGTACTGACACACGTACATCTTTCCTGAACCCAAAAAGAGACACGTTGACTCTGTGCAGACTGAACTGAGAAGAGCTTTCTCAAGCCACAATGCCAAAGGTCAGTCTAGCTCTAACTTGCTTCTACAAAACAACAAGATTTGGAAACATTTAGTATTTTATCTTTTCAGGTAAAGGACAACAACCCTTTTTCCCCATGTTTTTGTGTCCCACCAACTTATTTCTGCCGCTAAACGAACAATGTAATGTAATCACTTGGGGCAAAGTGGCACCATCATTCACCACCACTGCTTGTTTTTTTCCCCACTGACCGGCTCAGATAGTTACTGTAAGCGTCTGAAAACAATATGGAAAGTAAGACCCTTTCCATAATGTTGTCTTATAATAAGTGTCTGAGCCAAAACCAAGCACTTTAAGTGGACGGTACTTTACGTTGATGCTGTGGGTTTGCCATCATAGCTCGTTTAGCGGCCGCAGAGTTCTCCCGCAATACTGGACCCAAAATAAAGTTACTTTTGAAGTAGATATTTGGCCCAATTCAAGACATAAATAATAAATATATTAATGGTGATGATAGATTGCAGCCAGAAGATTTCCAATATTATCATTTATTGACGTTCGGTGGGATAATCTTAGTGTGTGAGAGTTACCCTCAGAGTGCTTCTTCTTGGTGTGGTATGCAAGTGCAGCGGCCACGCCGAAGCTCATGTTGCAGTGTTTGCAGCAGTACGGTTTCTCTCCCGTGTGCAGCCTCATGTGATTCTTCAGAGACGAGTTGGCGCCGAACTTGGCGCCGCAGTCCTCACAGGCGAACGGTTTCTCTTCAAAGTGCTCTGTGCGCTTGTGGTAAATCATGCCTGAGATAGGACGAGAGGGAGCGGAAACATCACAGTCGAGGTTAAAGAGGGGCCTGCAACAAACAACTCTTTCATTTCAGAACATAAGAAAACAACAACATGATGAGTAGATACACTTAGGGACAGGGGGACATTGCATTGCTGTATGTGACTAAAAATATCTGCTTGTTCAACTTGTTGCTACAACTATATCCAAATCTAAAATCAGTTTGTGAAATAAAACATTTGTCCGAGGATCATATATCCTTATCGTATTGGCCCAAAAATAAGACAAATGAAAATGTAGAGATTCCATTATATTTAAGGACTACACATTCATGCATTCAAAGCAGCAGTTCTTTTCCTTGAAGTGAGCCAAGTACCAATCATGTTCCATTGGAATGTTACATTACAGTTAGGAAATGTTGCATTATGGGTTGTTGGTAGGCTGGTGAGTTCCTCAGTGTGCTTGTGGAACGTGTTTCTAGTCATTCAAAGCATCTCCTGACATCTTTACTGCTGAAACTTGTGTTTCATGCACAGCTCTCTTCTCTCTGGACTCATAGCATCTCTGTGAAACTTTCTAAACAGGTTTTGTCTGAAAGTCTTTTCTTATCTTCAAATAGCCTTTTTCCCCCAAAAAAAGCTTTTGTAAAAAGGATGTTTGTTCAATATTCAGTTCAATATGAGAATTCGCTTTTATGAATTATAACATTAACGAAAGTAGGAAGAGCTGACTGATTGGTCGATAGGTTAGTTCCACACACAGAGAGCAACGAGGCTGAGAGGAACCACCAACACGTCCTGCACTAAGCTGTCACCCTTCCTTCTACACCCGTGGGTGTTAGGTTTGTAAATGCGTCAGCTGAAACCATTTTTCTTCTATTTTTCTATTATAATTTTTTGTGGCCTATTTGCCGTTAATAGACAGAAAGGACAGCGATTTAGGGGGGCGCTCCACCTGGAGAGAACTACCCTGCATCTCCGAAACCATTTTCAAGTTCAGGTGTCACAGCTAGGATGTTAATACCGGGCGTTGTCTTTTGTGTTGCATCCAAAAGTGGAGTGTACAGTCCGAGCATTACTGTCCCTGGACCGGCAGGTCTCACCTGATGGGTGGGCGAATGTCCGCCCGCAGAGGTCGCATGCCACCTTCTTCTTCTTGGCCGGTGCAGTGTTGCGGTGGGCCTCGGCCCGATGCCGCTGCAGGGCCCGCTGGTTGGCCAGCTTCTCCGGGCACTGAGGGCACTGCTGCTCACACTCCTGGGACATGGGGCAGCGCTTCACGTGTGCCAACATGCGACACTTGTACGCAAAACCCCTCTTGCACCAGCGGCAGGAGTAGGGCTTGGAGGAAGGCGAGGAGGAGGTGTGAGGGGAGGAGTCTGGCGTAGCATTGGTGACCGCCTCGTCGTCCTCCGTCTCTTCCTTAATGCTTCCCTCCCCCCGCTCTTCCTCCTGCTTTTCTTCACTTCTGGTGCCGTTCTGCTTCTCTGAGTCAACTATGAAAGATGATAGAAAAAAGAAAAGGAGATATAAATATGGCAGCATTGTGGTGAATATAAACGGCCTTTTGCCAACAGAAATCTTTTTGTTTCATTAGAGCTGACATGGGACGATGCACAGTGAAGATAATCCACTCACACTGTCACACAGGGCTCTTCTTTACCTCCTGTTTGGGTTGCCTTTGGCTGCTGTGCGTTCCTCTCCACCTCCTCCACCAGAGAGAGCAGCGATGAGGGGAAGGAGGAAGGAGCTTTGAGTTGAACGGCTTGGAGCAGCCTGAGGAGCGCTCCTTCACTGAGCTGGCCCTCCTTCACTCTGCTCACCAGCCTCTCCATGGCTGATCTGGGGTCTGCCTCCTCCTCGCAGCACTGACACACAACCTGGCAAGAGCAGATATGTTCCTTTATTTTCCTCAACTGCAGAGAGAGCTGGGCCTTCATCTGAGAACAATGCTATTTCACGAGACAGTCCTATGTTCCTAATGGTACCTGGTTTATAAGAAGGTTGTATCATGTTCTAGTAAGAACCCTACCTGTTTTCTGATCTGCTCTTTTACAATTTACTGTTAATGCAAACTCTAAACCTTCCTGATAAAGTCACTATAATGTACAAACAGAGCAGAACCTTGACATTTGATTAAGGACTGCTTCTACTTTTCTGTGTGTTTGTTCACTGTTATGCTGCTGTAAATTTAACACCATACCTACTGCTTCCAGAAACTCAAAAAAGCTCAAACACAGCTATTCCCCTGGACGGCAGAAAACTCTCCAAATGTTAAAAGTTTTAGATACCGAATCACAGAATGACTTTTTCTGTGGTGTTCCTCGAGGTCTTGATGTCCTAATTTCCTAAAGTGGTATTTCAGAGTGAATTGTTATCAATTCTAGTAGTAGCAGTACAAAATGGTAACATTAGCACCAAATAAAGCGTGAAATAAATGCACAAAAAATTGCTGCAACTTATAAGACACAATTGATGACGGGAATGGTCATTATATGCTGGCATCATAATGTTCTAAGCCCTTTTACACCCTTTTACAACTAGCAATATAAGTACAAATATAAAAAAGATATAGTACTTTTTACTGTACTACATCTCAGAGGTAAATATAGTACTTTTTACTGTACTACATCTCAGAGGTAAATATAGTACTTTTTACTGTACTACATCTCAGAGGTAAATATAGTACTTTTTACTGTACTACATCTCAGAGGTACCTCTTGTGACAAACTTGATGTGATCATATTTAATCATACTGTTGTGTTTACAGAAGTTAACAGAAACAATGTAGTTTTATACACTATGAACAAGACTTTTGACCCGGTCAAGGATCTGTAGCCAAGGTTAGAAAACACTCTTTGTATATTAACTTTTTGCCAAATGAGTTCCCAAACTTAAATAACTGACAAGTAATTAGTGGATGAAACCATTATTCGGATCCTTTACTGCAGTAAAAGTACTAATACCATGCTGATGAGATAATCCACTACGAGTAAAATTCCTGCATTCAGAACCTAAATCAAGTATATTATTATCAGCAAAATGTACTAAAGTTCAAAAAGTAAAGTAAGTACAAAAAGTAAAAGTACACCTGCAGTAAAATGTACCCTGTCAGTGTTTTACTATTATATCTGATATCGCAAGATACATATTATTGCTGCATTAATGTGTATGTTGCATGTTTTTTAACTCCGTTATGTACTGTTGGTTAATTAAATCTACAGCAATGCATCATATTCTATAGGATCATTGTATGTTTGTAGTGTCAGTACAGAACAGTACAATAACACATGCATGGATCTAATTTGTGCCCGTGAATATTGATTTGCCCTCATTATGTTCTACCTGTCTCTCCTGTTCGTCCAGGCTTCTCTGTGCTGCCTGGCTCAGCAGCTCCAGCACAGACGACACTTCGCTGAGGAGCTCCACAAGCTCAGAGGAATGTTCCAGAATACCAGTGGCAGACCCGTTGGAAGCCTTGGCTGCCGTTGTGTCTTCTTCTTTTACACTTTCTGAGGGTTCGGCTTCTTCTGCCTCTGTGTACACGCAGACATAAAAAAAACATGGAGTGGAGTCAGAAAGCATTAGAACATTGTTGTTGTGTTGTACATTGTGGTGTTATTGTATTCAATTTCATGTGTGTATTTATGGCTGAAACACTGAAACTGACCTGAGGACTCAGAGAAATCCACACAGGTTCTTTTACTTGTTGGTTCCTCTGTGTCTTCACTGTCACTCTGACCCTCTTTCTTATTCAGCTCAGGTTTAAGCTCTGTCTTGTCTGAAGTCGAGTCCTCTCCGGGGGAAGCGGAACCTTCTGGGTCCAGGCTCTGGGCTTTGTTGATCACGGTGAGGCCTGGGTTCTGTGTAGCGAGGACTGGGACTGGAGGTTGCTGTCTCACAAGACTGGTGAGGACGTTTTTGAAGCCGACAGCCACGTCGAACATTTGCAGGCTGTCTGCAGCGGCGACGATGCGGCCCACGTTGTGTTTTCCGAGAGGCAGCTTGCCAGTGTAGACCATGTCCAGCAGACAGCCGAACTCCTGCGAGGACACCATGGCCGTGTCGATGGAGATTGTGTCCGAGCCGTCCAGGAGAGACCTGACAGAGATGAAGACCATCTTTTTATCTTTCCAAATACTGTGTAACAGAAATCACAGGTCCCAATCTATCCCTATCCCTCTACGAGCCATCAATGGTCTTACCACACTATGATTTATATGATTTTTGTGAATGACCCAAAAAAATTGCAGTGATGGGACGACTGGCTTCTGACTCACATACTGTTGTTGGCAATAGCAAGACATCAGATGAATAACAATGGATGAGCTACATGAAAGAAAGTGACTTTCATTCTTCTGTCACAGAGCAAAATAAATACATATGTGTAGGGAGGACGGGGACGTCTACCTCTAAACATGACACCTGGACCCTAACCCAGAAACGACTTGGGATGTAACTTGGACTTGAACAGTGAGACCTTGACCTAAAAGCTCAAGAGTCACATTTTGACCTTTGTAAAACTTTGGATCAAATAAAAACTGATGAAACAGTGTCAGGCGGGCAAAATTATATTATAAGGACAAAGCAATTGGACTCTATACTAAAACCCTATAAACACAGCTGTGAAAATAAAATGCAGTGTCACTGTAATAATGGTCAGCAGTCATTGAAATCCACTTGCAATCTGTCTATAACCACCTGACTTGGCATCAAGTAGTTGAGAATTTATTCTTATATTTTTCTTAATATCAAAGTTTATATTATTATTTATGTATTTTTTCTAAACCAAACAACTAAATCAGACCCCAAATGAATGCTCTGAAATGATAGGAGAATCATTTTCTGTTTGTTGGATGAAGGGAAGATCAATACGACTTTCAATACCGTGCAGTCACGACAGACAGACCCGGCTTAGGGGGGGAAACAGCTTACTTTTACTGTTTATAAATGTACTTTTAAAGCTCCTTGTATGTCAGATGATTTAAAAATGTTTAATTCAATGACTGATAAAAAAATATGACTCCTGAAGGACTTGCATATTTTTTATGAAGATAGTATGAAACCTGACAAATCTGCCCTGCAGTATTTGTGACTACCTTGACACTGAAAGAATCAATTTAAGATCCTCTTACAAGCTTTTTTTTCCACGAACGAAGACTGTTGAAAGCTCCAGAAAAAAAATGGAATAAGCGGACCGTGACATTATTTTTTTCAAACAACGATTTGATAAATGATCTTTCCCCCTCAATGAGTCCACTCTAACAGCTTGAGACTTATCCTGTGTGAGGTAAAACCCCACAACAACAACAACAAAATCTCTTTAAGGGTTCACGTGCCGACCAACCTCTGCAGATCATCCCTCAAACCCCATGCTCACACTACCTGAAGAGCATGCTGGAGGCGGCCAGTACCAGTTTATGAGCGCGGTGAGGACTGTCCCCCACCAGGATGGTGCAGTCACAGAAGTGGCCCTCTTTCCTCAGGGCCCACAGCTGCTGCATCAGCTGGCTGCTGTAGTTCGGTAGCTCCAACATCTTGTTGGACAGTCTGGGTGGCAGAGTGTCCCGCCCTCTCTTTTGAGGAGAGAACATCGTGTCAAACTCAAATCACAAATGAACTGCTTGTTATACATTTTCAGCAAAGGGCAGAGATGTAGGGTATGAGAAGAAGCCGGAACATTATATCATGTAGCTATCTAAGCACACACGCACATTCATTTGAAGGTTTTAAGTTGAGTTTACGACGGTTTTCTGATACCGACTTCAGTAAACCATAATCGATTCTGGGTTCAGGAAGGACACGAGTTTAGCGCTCACGCTGAAACTGTGCTTGTTATGTTACTGTGCGGTGTGCACGTTTAGTGCATTGGATGTAACGTTATGCCAAAAATGGAATTTTACGTATGAAAAAGTGGGATGTATGATATGTTGAAGCTGTCGGGTGCTACATAACGCGTGCTGGTTGCTCGGGTTACATTTACATGATACTGTGTGTCCACGGGGTCTTCAACATAATAACTTAGCTTCGTGAGATAGCTCGCTCTCACAAGCTATCCGTCACTAGCTGCCAATGCTAATGTAATCTAGAAAATGTTACTAATGTTAGGTCAGTGGAACTATTTGGGATACATGAGCGCTTTTAATCTGAATAAAACCCGGACGACAGTCCGACATGCAGCTTCCCGTCAATGGACGTCTTTGTATTACCTTGAATTATTCAAACGATCCGTCTCTTTATTTAAACTTCTTTGCTGAACAACGCTGCTCTGCGCAATAAAGCTTTAGCCGTTTTGAAAATGGCGACTGGCGGTACGGCGGCCCAATAGGTACGTTTCCGGTTTCCGAGTTGTATAGTGTTTTTGCCTTTAAACTGCCTCAATATTTAGTTAGAAGACTAGAATACATTACTGTAACAAACAATCAGCATACCAAAAACACAGTAGACAATCTGTCCATTGCATCTGTCTGTGTCCTTCGAAATGACTGACAGAGTGTGTTTCTCTCCCGATAATGTGTGATAGTGTAAATAAGGACCAATGGCAAACATTGTATATATTCTATTTTATCTAGCCAGGTATCTCTGTGTGCTAACATCATCCACACCCTCAGAGCGTACTGTTCTACTGCTGGGTCACTGTCAGCCAGGAGCGGGCTGGTCTCTGACCTCAGGAAGCACACCTGTTGAGCTTTTCATGTAAAGGTCTTAAGCACGCAGCTGGAGCGTTAGACACCGACTTGTTACTGTCAATCTTTCACTGATTCATTTTTCACATATTTTGGTTGGGGCGGCTGTGGAACAGGAGAAAGAGTAGTAATCTGAAAATTCCATAGTTCAATATTGGCATTTACACACTTTTATTTATTGATTATTATGTTAACACACAACTTCAAGTTCTGGTAAATATGTCTATTTTTTATATTGTGAAAGTGCTTTGAGTGGTAAATCCCAGGGTGCTGAAGAAGATCAGTCCATATCGCCTCACTTTGGTGTGTGTTCCTGACATCCAGGTCAGCCTATTTTCTTTTATTGTTCTGGCTAAGGCTAAATCACTGTGTAGGGACCATCTTTCCAACAGGTGCAGTAGTAATACTTCCTATTTGAAACTCTGAAACTCACATTAGTCCAGGAGACACTGTGATCAGAGCCTGCAATGTAGACCAGAGCCTAACCAGCTTCCATACAAGATTAGCACAAGTAAAAGCATTTGTTTACCTTGTCAGCTTTTTGTCTTTTATAGTTTTTTTTGCTGTCATGAAGCCTGTTTGGCTTACTAACTGAATATTGTAGCTGCATTGAAAGTATCTCTGTGTTGTTGAATGACACCAAAACTTAATTACGCTGACTTGATCAAGATTTCATAAAATCTGCATATGCACTATGAATATGTACTAAATCTGGTTTTACCCAAATGTAAATCTAGCAACCCGTACTCAAAGCATTCAGGATGGAGTCTCATATTTACGGAGCTTTATTTAAATGGGGGATACGTTTAATCAAGATTTCCATCAGAGAGGATGACATCCCTGGACATCGCTTCTCTCATCAACCCATGGCGAGAACGAATATAGAACCAAGATGACAGACATCCACAGTTTACAATTATATTAAGACACAATAGGTACAATAAATATTTCAAACATTGAAGGACCATTTAACATGGCCGCATGTGATGAGTCTCCTTCCTATGGCTGAGTATCTGTCAAACAAAACACAATAAAGAGAATAGAAGCAAGCTTGTGGTGTGTTGCTAAGCCAAACCTCAACCGGCAAGCAGTTCAAAATCTTACATTCATGATTACAATTTATATAATATTCATCAATCCAGACAATGTACAATACATGTTTTAAGCATCGAAGGGTTTCAACGGCGGACTATCCCTCCTTCAATCCGTCCTTCTGTCCATCCGTTTGTTGGGTCCATTCTGGTGAATTTTAAGATCTCAGGAGCACCTAGATGGAATTTCTTCACATTTGGCACAAACATCCACCTAAACTCAAGGAGAACTTGATTAGATTTTGGGAGGTCAAGGCAACAGCAACTGACTTAAATGCGCCATTCTGCAAAGAGTTCCAGAGGTCAACTGACAAAACATTATCCTTTGGAAGCAGCGCTTCCAGGAGGGTGATCAAATACATTTTATTTTTTTTAAAGAACAGCATGATACATCATTTTAACAAACGCATCACAAAAGGATGAACCAGCGCCTCAATATTTTTATCTTTCATCCGTACAGAAAGGGTTAGTATAAAAATGTCTCACTGGGGACATGTTTACACGTACTGTTATGTGCCGAACTCCTGGCACAGTAACTTTTTGGAGTCTTGTCGTCAAGGTGACGGTGAAGAGACTCCAGGAAGTGACTTAGCTCTACCAAGAAATAGTCCAGAACATAAACCCACTGCAAAACCAAAACTTGTCCTTTTTACACTTTAGTTTTGTACAGATGAACACATTTCCCAAAATAGTGGAATAATTGACGGCTAAAATTGAAGACATTTGCTGGTCGATCTTCTCCTTAACAAAGCATGGAAGAGTTTGACATACCTGGTCAAGTCTGATCGTCTTGGCTGGCGTCTCAGAGTCACACCAGCCTTTTCTCTTTGTTGCTGCGCTGGCAGCTGCTGTGCGACCAGCAGGTGAGGTGGCAGAGATGTGACGGCTCACTGTGGGCTTTGGTTTTGGAACGAGAACCCCTTGGCATTGTCCATCTAGCATCACCAAGCAGAGATTGTCCCTGGATACGTATGTGGCTGATACGCTCATCCCCTCTTTGTGGACCTCACAGCTCTCTGCCAGACTGTAGACTGCAACTATAATTCAGAGTTTCACACAACATTGCTCCACTGCTACTGCATTTAGAAAAGTAAAAAGACATACTAGTATCAGTGAAGGACAGGAGGTCGGGGCTCAGGTCTATCTTTAGGTTTTTAGACCCCTCCATGTTAAAGACGAGTCCAATCAGCCACTTTGTCCTTATTCCGTCTCTAAAAACAGAAATACAGTAAACACATCTAATTCCAAATACTAACCAGTTTTAATACTTTATGACTGCAGACAGAGTAAATATGTAGCATAAGAACATGAAAACAGTAATGAGTTAATAGAAATGATAAATGATCACGACTGGCTTAATGGCTAATGTTGTAGAGACTACCCTCCATAACTAGAGTAGAGGCTAAAATCACGTGTCGTACTTGGCATTGCTCTTGCTGGATCTGGGGAAGGTCTTGAGGTTAATGTGGGCCAGGTTAACGTGCACATTTCTCTCCAGAATCCCCACCAGGAGTCTGATTTTAGACTCCACCAGGCCAACCCTGACAGAGGGAGCAAGACATCATTTTCAGAAAGCATTACAGTTGCTGGAAATAAAATTTGTTAAAATTTGTAAAAAAGTGTTTTCTCCCTCAGCCTGAAACAGGGCACTAAAAACAAGAGACAAATTGCCTCCATTGGTTCCAGTTTACTTCAACAAGCCCTATCTTCTTTGCTCTGTGTTCTCACCACTCAACATGCTGCTGCTATGTAACTGAAGTAGCTTGTAACAGAATGAAATGCCTTGCAACAGAAGAGACAGAATAGACATCAGCTTTGTACACAGGCTAACATTTTACTATTACACTAACTATTTTACTACCATTTAAAGCAGGCCAAGCTGCAGAAAAATGTGTGACATCACTAAACAAAGATCTTCATCATCATAAACTTTGACTTGACACGTGGAGTTTAAAAGACGAAACCTCTGTTGGCTCTTCAAAAGGTTAACAGGTGACTCCTGAAATAAATCTGTGCTTTTCATGTTAAATCTCAACAACACAACCGCTCACTTTTACTCAAGCTGGTTACTCCATCATTAGTCATATAACAAATACTGTTCTGTTCTGACCTTCAACTGCTAAAGAATTGTGAGATACGAAAAAAATACAGCTTAACTTTGACAACAAATTAAAAGACAGGGATCAGAAAACAATGCAATAGGAAGAACAGAAATTCCCGGAACAACAAATGAACAGTTTCAGTACATATTTTGAAATAATAACAGCAAAACTCATTAAGAAACTGGCTTTCCACGATTAAAAACAAGTACAAATTGAAATCAGTCGTACAAAAAAACCCAATAATAACAGCAAATGGCAAACATCCATTTGCACATTCAGTACACAACAGGCCTTCAACAGTTCATGTTAAGTATAAAACAGTCCGTTAAAAAACAACAGAAGCATCAGTCATATTATCTAATGCCTTAAGCAGCTAACTGACAGACAGAATCAAACTGAAATACCAACTGATGCACGATAAGACACAATGTGTGAAAAAAAATTAGTTCAAGTGCACACGAGTAAGACATGCAGCACAGAACATGAATAGTGGAACATGAGAGCTGAATCTTTTTGGTTTTTGAGCATGATACAAAGTAGGTATACATATCTTTCCTTCCTTTTATGCATATACTTTCCGTTTCCTTTTATACAGATCTTCATTATTAGAATAAACATAAAACATCAGATATACAGCTCTGCCTTCTTTGGAAGCTAATTAAACAACTAAAAGAAGCTTAAGGAATTAAGGCAGATCAAAAAAATGATATGTCGTATTACTATTACTATTCCCTGTACCATTACGCTCATTGGCTTCGCTTCTGAAGCCTTTTGCTTTCTCGCCTCGCAGGTTTCCATGAATCGTTGTGGTACCTGGACTATGGTCGTGCCTCCTGCTGTGGCCCTGCTGACACCCACTGCTACTACCATTATTATTATTAGTCACATTACTATTACTATTCCCTATATCATTATTATAATTCTACTATATTCATTGCTGCGGTTATTATAAGTAGTTTTCATTTTTTCCTTTGTGACTCTGTTTACTACTCTTATTATATGAATCATCATATATATATCATGTCATATACATTGAATGTGTTGTAACTCTGTTATGTTGTTCATTCTGTACATGACATCTATTGCATTCTGTCCATCCTGGGAGAAGGATCTGTCGCTCTCCCATAGGTTTCTTCCTTTTTTCTCCCTGTAAATTAATTTTAAGGTGAGTTTTTTCTGTGCCGATGTGAGGGTCAGGGACACACAATATAGTCCTTATACATTGATTACTGTTTCAGTAAATATATTATGATTTTCATAACATTTCTGTGCAACGTCATGACAGAGACGTGAGGGCAACTATGAGGCATAAAGTACCACTCTTCACGGGTTTCTAGCAGAGCTAAGCTCTAACGCTTAGACGACACAGAGTTGGTTTGCAGTAAACTGCACCGACCGCAAAGACACATGGGAAATGTCTGATATTAGGAGGTAGAGAAATTAGCCAACAGAAGCAAGGGACACTGAAGGCCCCCCACCAATGAAAACAAAACATTGACTGGTCAATGAGTTTTGTAGAAAGAATGGAAAACAAGAAATCCGAATTTTGACCCAAAGTTCAGAAATGTTAAATCAGAATCAGCAGATCTTTTTTCCTCCATGAAAACATTTTTCATAATTTGCAGATAATATTCTTGAAATGTGTTTTTTCTAAAGTGAGTGCTTTAAGCTTCCGGATGATAGGATAAAATGAACTTGAAGAACTTGATGGCGATAGATGTAGTAATAAAAATCATTAGAGCTGCTCTCATTCTGGAACGTTTCTCTGCCCACACTAGAAGAAAATATCTGTTGTTGGAGTTTTCTAAAACTGATCATGTTCAAATTAGGACCAAGTTATTCACTTTTTCTACTCCCCCAAAATCAAAAGAAATGTATTAAAATAAATCAACATATATTATGTTCTACAAATGGCTGTTTGAACATGTGTAAATTATATATGTCAACACTCCATTTTCACATTTGTGCAGCTGTCCATTTTCTGTTATTTGAAGAGGATGACACTTATGTAATAACTGTGACTACTTCATTAATAATATATTTTTTAATATATGTGGATGTTGCATAAGGTACTGGCCTTCACAGGACTGCAATAATCCAATGTCACTTCAGTTACTTGAATAAACACTGACAATTTGTGAATGGAATAATGACGTGTATGTGAGGACAAGGTGCTTTGAAAATAACTTTATTGTCCATAAGAAATAACAGTGAAAAGAACAGGACACATCACTGCTTGCATTCTGTCTCTCACTTCCAACTCTCGAGGTTTGCACTGCTGAAACGTCTGCAGGAATCAGCCTATACATACCGTGTAGCTATGTATATCTCTAAACGCCACATGGAGTATACGGATATAGATTTGCTGTAGAGGTAATAAATGTTCTAACATTTAAGAGCAGTTATATTTGTAATAGTTGACAGTTACTCGTGCATTCTTTCGACAAACCTGAAAACTCTGCAGTGAGAACACAGCTTCCAAAGCTTCCACATAATGGAAAGAAAAAACATCTTCAATTTATCTCCTGCCATAATTTAAAAGAGTCAAAACAAAGCCCATTTCTCTGAGCAACAGTAGACTGAAGCCAAGCTTCAGAATGCGTCAGACCCACTACCACACAGTCCTTCAGAATGATTAGGAGTTTTAAATATCAAAGGCCAGCTAACCTTATGTAGAGAAAACAGCGGCTTTGCAACATAGTCACAGTTTCATTAAAGAAAGCCTACTCAAAATGTAAAAAAAACAACAAATTAAAGCACTTATATATATATATATATATATATATATATATATATATATATATATATATATATATATAAATATATGCACACTTGACAAATTCAAGCCTTTTTCTTTTAAAATTCCCATCGGTCATCTGTCCAATTCAAGCTTTCCTCAGTGCCCCAGAAGCCCAGTGCCTGCAGCGGAAAACAGAAATGATAAGGTCAAATCAGAACCAAAACATACTTTCTTCCAAAAAGTAAAAACAAATTTAATTCTCCAGATTATCTGATTATGAATAATCAACTTCCTGTGCTTGTCTTATCAAAACGATCAAATCCTTCACGAGGAGAGACTATTATAAGGTGTGAATTGGAAAGTCTGCGCTGAAGCAAGATCCATAAGAACACTATGTTATAGGTGTATTGCCCGTCGCTCCCTAGCTTGGTTCCAGACCTCCAGATTGATGCCCACATCTCACTTAATAGAGTAATGAGGTGAATTTCATTATTGGGGCAGTCCCTCTGTGTTTTAATGCATTACAGTGGACAATAGAGATGTTAACTTCCTGCTGGGTGGGGAAAAAACCAAAATAACAATTTGTTGAAAACAAATGTAGAAAATGTGTGCTCACCTTTAAATCCCTCTTCAGGCATTCTCACTGTGAATGAAGAAGATGAGGAGAAGAAGAAGATGAGAAACAGTCATAATTAAGCTTTTCCCAAAGTAAACATAATAAAAAGGTGGTGAAGGTAACAGCATTTACCTTGATAGACATCATCCATTGCAGCGTAGTCTGCTATTGGCTCATCGGCCTGTTAGGAAACCAAATTGAAATTGAAGGGAACATGTCTGTAATCACCATAAAGATCTGATGCGGTGGTTTAGATTTCTATGTCAAAGTACCTTTAGACAGATGATGCTTTCAGGGATGACGCCCAGACTTCCCAGTGTGGCCAAGTCGTCTGTCAGACTCTTTCCATCAATGGAGAGGTTCTGGTCAAACGGAGCCACGGAGAAGGCGTGCATAATCTACAGGGTCAGAAGCACAGCACAGTCAGCTTTGTGAATACAGACTACACAGTAATTCCATTACTTCTACTACAAACAGATCAAGGCTTCAGGCTTGCATCCAGACATCCGGAGCTCTCACCTGTATCTTCAGCTCTTTAAGTGTCTGGTTAGCTGAAACGATGAGGGCTTTCTCCCCTCTGAGTTTCCTGTGCCGTGTGCTTCTCCGGATTCCGCCTAGTTTGGTCACGTTGGTCACTGGAGCTGCGGCTGCTGATGCTGTGCCGTCGTCGCTCAACTTTAGCCGCTTAGCACCATCTTGTGACTGAAAGGAAGTTGTGTGATAGAGCTTGATGATATTAGCTATTGGGGCTGACAATGCTCTGTTCTTCATCTTTGCTCACATCAAAAAAAGTCAAGAAAGAGGTTTTAGATGAAACCAAGAATGATCAAACATGAAGCTAAGCTGTGTACACTGCTACTTGTATTAGTTCTACTGATTTGACTGTCAGCTGTTACTCTGTCAACTGGCTATTGATACTCCTCCTCCTACTACTATTATTATTAATTTGTTTTTTTCCTCTTCATTAATTCACACTGCACACATCAGGAACACAAGTATAAACCAAAGGAATCCAGAAATGATGCTGAGAGAGGAAAGACAACAGCTGCAGTCAAAGAGCAGAAAAATGAACAATAATGGATGGTTGAAGTTGTTAGGATGGACGGCTGATCTCCAAACAGTAGAACACTAATCATTTCTGCAGATTGATGTTCTGCTTGTTGTACAGATGTTGTGATAAACTGCTGATGTTTCCTCCCTTAACTTGTGAGGGTTTTATTGAGTTTGATACAACAAGAGTTTCCAGCATCTACTGGAGTAAAATGTAAAGCACAAAGACAAAGAGAGGACATTTCAGACAGGACATCTCACTCTGGAACTTCTAAAGTACCAATAGCAGAACCGGTAACTCTGGACCGCATCAATACTTTGGGTTTAACTCATTTAAAACCGGTTCCTGTTTAGAACCGTGTTTCGGGGGGCATCCCTATTAACTACTGTTACGATGGCTACAGTGGGTAAATGGACTTACCTGGCTGAAATCTCGGTCCTTTTCTTCGTCCATCTTTGGAATTTCTTCCTTCTCCTCCTCAGCCTCAGAGCTGCTGGCGTTCATCTCCGGAGCTGCGTCTTTGATCATCTGTGCAAAGGACAACAATTTGAATTCCGTGGATCTCATTTCCGACATAATGTGAAAAAATACAGTTATTTTCTTTTTCATACCATTTGGTCTTCGATGACTTTGCGGATGTAGATGGTGGCTTGGGTGTACTCTCTGAGGTCCCTCTGCTGCTGGAAGAGGAAGCTCTCTCTGCACTCCCAACATATATCTGACACATGAACATGCATCACATCAATATCAAAGAAATCAAGGACGCTGAGAAGCCAAAAAAGGTCAAAGCACCATCTACCCAAAATATATCAAACCGTAGGGGTGTTTCGACTGGCGCATTTTGATACTTTTTAATCACTGTAAAAATATTGGAAGCCGTGAATATGTGAGGTGAACCATATTCTCTAACTTTGACCTCTTACCAGGCTGAGTAGTGTACTGTGTGGTGGGACCATTCAATGTTGTCTCCTTGAAGCAGTGGATGGAGATTGGCTGGTCTACAATGAAGAGCCTGCTGATCACTTCCCATTCGCTGGGCCAGAGCAGAGCTACACTGTGCAGGACAAACAGCACAACATGAGACCACAGCAGCGTCAGTAACACACCGGCTCAGGTTATCAAGGTTTAGGTGACAAGCCGCTCCACCGTATTTTGCTCAGCACCCACATTATTAGTATGAGTTAGAATGGACAGCAAAGTGTAATTGCTGTTCCATTTTTAATATACTGTTAGAAATATATTAGATATAGTATATAAATAAGCAGAACTCACTGTTGTGCATCTCCATTGATGAGCGAGTCGTAGGTGAACATGAAGCCTCCGTGGGGACACAGCAGCAGAGTGTTGCCCACATTAGACACTGGCGAAGATTTAGTGGGCCTCCTTTGAAATACATACATAGATTGGAGAAAATTATAATTTGAAAGTTTAACATTTCTTCCAGAAAAGGTTTTATTTGAACCCCAAACTCCCTTAACCTAGGAAGATTTCTGGCAGAAAGCCCTGAAAGCCATCTTCTTCCAAGTGCAATTTTACAGTCATATTCAGAATCATTAGGGACTGGACAACTCAAAAAACAAAAAGGTCCAATTTAATGCAAACGTAATACATTCAATTGGTTTAAGGGGATGTTTTGAAGTGGGACTGTATGAGCTTCTTCTACATAGACAGTGTATTACCTACAGTAGATGGCGTTTTGAGAAATAGACATGAGTAGAAGTATAGGAGGAAAGTAATGTATTGCTGTAGTTGGGGGCAGCAGCAAAACCTATTTAGACATCCCAAAGAAAGGCCCACCTAAAAAAATCAATACCTGTTTAAGTGTACGCTATATTTAGAATATTCTCAAGGCTTTATCTTGCTGTCAGATAGCCTTTTCCTACAGTGACATGAACTGGAAGTGAAACTTACTATGCTCTCTCATAAGACTCAGTTGACCAAAAACAGTATTGAAAAGTTTCTCTTCAGTTGAGTTCCATGTTGGAAAAATATTCTAAATATTGCGTGGACTTCAACTGATGTTTATTCTTTTTGGGGTCTTAAATAGAGTTTGCTGCTGTCCCCATCCACAACAGTACATGACTTTAGTCCTGTGGTGGTACTCCTGTCTGCTTCTACAAACTGACGGAGTGCTGATCGCCATCAACCGAACACACTGACTATAGCTAAGAACCCCATACAACCCCAATTCAAAACTCCAAGACTATCAATTTAAGTCATTACCAGTGAATTCTGATATTCATGCCAAATTCGTCTTTTTACTAAATCCTTTCATGGAAGGCCGACCCTGTTCCCCAAGAGAATACAGTCCAAACTACTACTACTTTGACATTGTTACAACAAACAGGAATATTACTTTGTTCATTCCACTTGTTTTTTGAAACAAACATACCTGATGAATTTTTTCCACTCATCCACAAAAAACAGAGGGACTATGTAGAGTACATCTGTGCCCTGGCGAGAGAAACATGAGACGATTTACTGTATTTACCTGAACCACAGTTGTTTTTTGTGTGTGTGTGTCCTAGTCTTAATAACTTTCTGGTTACATTCGGCCTCTTTTTCTAACAACTGCATTGGTGTGAAGAGGTTCCGTGACTCTGGCAGCCTGACAGATGAGTGCTTGGCTTTGTGTCTACCTGAGGCCACTTGTTGAGTGTTGGCCGGTTCTTCTCATGGAAGAGGTTGAGCAGTTGGTTCTTCTGGTCCAGGGCCATCATCTTACTCACCGCCTCATTGTCCTTTTCTTCCTGCTCTAAGGTCTGCACACACAGGGAGGAAACATTCTAATCCACAATTATGAAGACACACCTATTCTATGGTGGACTCCTTGACTCATTCCTCTCTGTGCCTGCTGTCTGGCTATAGCTTTCATCCACTTTGGTTGATTACAGTTCCACGTTTAAGGGGTCACAGGGCATCAACAGAGAATATTCACACAGCTGTCGTAACTTAAGTGCACCTCCTCAAAAGTATAGGTACACATCAGGTGATACTTGGAGAGCACAAGAACTGTGATTGGTCAACTTGTTTACTCCTAAAAGTTTCTGATGTTGTTGGAGATTGTTGACCATGAAGGCAGTTGAAAAAGTCTCAGTCTCCACTGCAAACCTTCTGGCATCGCTGCTCTCTATCACAGTGAACCAAAGCACATAAACAGGATTACTGCAGCTATTCATGGCCGCGCAGCAAACAAGGCAAAGGGGCCCACTGACCCTCTGTATCACAACGTGAGTCAAAGATTGTAAACACAATGATTATGGGCTATGTAATTAAACACTTCCAGTCTTTAGGTGTCCATCTAGTGTTGCCGTGGCAGTTACACCAGAGGCACCTACGGCTGGACGGCTGTGCACTGTGAGCAATACCACATTTACACTTCAAACTTCAATGCAGGCTAACAGAAATACTTTTGAGAATACAGTGCAGACGTGGGGGTATTATTAAAAGATGTGAGATGCTAGTGAGGAATCAGTGTAGTGCAACACTGGATGGTTTGTCATGGTCTACTCACCAGGCACTGCTGACAGGACTCTTGGATTTGGGTGAATTCTGGAGCTTTGGGGAAATATTCCCTCAGCTTGGTCCAAACTTCAGATGATACCAGCTTTCGTTCGGTCTCCAAAATACTCAGAGCCCCTACAGCAGGAACAAACATACACATTTAAGAGCTAACATTATGGGTGGTATGTAATAATGTAAGGAAAACTGTTTTGGTTTCAAAACTGTGAAAGTTCTATGTTAAAAGTATTCTGTAACATCATTCTAGATGCTGATGATGGGACAGTACCGTGAACGCAGACAATGTCTTCATTGAAGGTCTTCATCTCGTCCCCATTGCCCTCTGAGAGCTCTGAGCCGAAATCTACAATCAAACAATTCCCTATGAAAGTTAATGATGCTTCTGATAACATTTACAACATTCAGCCACTAGATGTCCCACGCTCCCTCCCAAGTTCCACTGCATTCACTTCACATCAAGTGGTCGCCAGTTCTGTCAAAGATGTATGTAGGAGTGTGCCACTTTACTTAAAGAGCAACTATGTGGTAAGTATAGCTATTCGAGGTACACATACTGTTTCAGGGAACTATTATTGTATTGTAACTGGATGCAACCGTTGCTTATGCTAACGTAGTTTCTCAGGGATTGAGGCTGTTCTTTTTCTCATGACAATCTAACCAGTGATAAGCATTAGTTGAGGATTTAAGGACTATGGCTGCTGTTTGTCGTAGATTTGTAATATGCCAAATTGTTACTTCATGCGATATAGTTGTTCTGACAATTAAGCTAAGATAGCGTCTATGAGTTAAAGTCAGTTGTTGCTGCAGTGATAAATATTCACGTATGCTGCAGCCTGATGAGAGCAGTCAGACACCAGTGTCAGGGGCAGCCTCCTTTTGTCAGTGAACACTTGGGGTTGGTAAGCTTGGTGCTCATTAGCCTTGTTAGAAGCAGCAACCAAACGTCAGCTATCTTCCAAAGATATAAACATTCATTTTGGACACGTCAAATTTTGAAAAAAATTTTTATTCACTATCATCATTTCTTTTTTTCAGTGAACACTTGGGGTTGGTAAGCTTGGTGCAGCACCTTTCTAAAGCTCTGTGGATGTATTTAAAAAAAAAAAAAATTGTCTTCATGATAATGTTCATTATAACCTTTAACGTTTCAGAGGAGATGCTACCTGTATTTCATACTAAAATACAAGGAAAACAAACATTAACTGAGTGGATGTGACTCAGCCAGTGTCTTTTTAAAAAATATAATTGCCTTCACATTTTTAGATACGCTAGCTTGAAGGGATAGCAATGTTGGTCAGTCCATTACTCTTCCCTAGACTGAAATGACAACAACTACTGGACGGATTGCCATGAACTTTTGTACAGTTATGTATATGTCCAGAGGAAGAATCTGACTTTGACCTAATGGGGTTGCTACAGAAAATGACATGGTATCGTCAAAGTATTCTACTAGATGGAGTGTAATGAAATGTGGTAGGTAAGAGGATCCTCTACCACCCCTGAAGTCTTGTGTGAAAGGTCACAACAACACAAAATGGATGTCCATGGAATTTGTTAAACACATTCATGTTCCCCTCCGAATGCAAAGTAATCACTTTGGGTAACCTTTAACTTTTCATCTAGCAACTTGAAGTGAAGATTACATTTTGGTTTATCACCAAATACCTGCAAAACTAATGACATTCCCATCTGTCAGCTGTGAGTTCATGCTAATTCAACTGCTAGCATCACCCTAGACTTTAAGTCTTGCTAGTCTTACAGTGAGCATTGTGTACGCAGTTTCCTATAAATCACATAAACTAGGTTTCCACAAAATGTATGCTGAGATAAACATTATCATACTGACTTCAAAAATCAAGTTGAAACGACAGGTTCTAGATGCAATACCAGCATATGACAGATTAAAAAAGAAACTAGATGAAACCCCAGCCATTCCTCCTACCTTTGCTGTTGTTGTGTGGTCCCTGTCCATTGGTCTGGCCATTGCTGTGTTTGGTTTCGTGTTCATCCTCCTCCAGCTGTTCTAAAGCCAACTGCCTCCAGCTACGCAGAGATGCTTTGCCCACCCAGTAACCCTCACCGCTGAGAGATAGAGACACACACTGATAAATACCTATGATTAGATTAAACAGCAATTATCTATGGCCCCTTGAGGACTTCAGTTCTCTCTTATGGAGTTTTTTTTTTCCCCAGAAAACTTGTTCTGAAATACCCCTTATTGACTTTGCTCATATTTAGAGACCACTTTGCTTCCTTCTGGATCATGTATTGTCAGCTGCAACAACACAAGGGAATGGATTCTTTATCCGTTTCAGAAATGGGCTATATAACACTGAAAAGACTTTAATGTTACGTTCCTTATGGCTTAGGGCTTTCAAAATGGACCAAAAAAGACTTTGACTATCCGTTCCAAACCAAGAATATTCACTGACATCTTTAGTTTTTGTAAAATGAATTATGATCGAGACTTGATGCACAACACCAGAATCCTTTTTTTCTTTACCTGAGGGTGCGTTTTACCAGGTTGGTCACTTCCTTGTAGTCTTCATTGAGCTGGTTCTTCAGCCGCAGCACTCTGCAGCGCTGGCCAACACACTCTCTACACAGAGAGGAGCCTGAACAAACAAACATAAGTGGGATATTTTAAAATTGAGAAGAAAAATATTGTGGTTTTAGATGAAGTCAGGATAAGACATACAGCGGGTAAAATAAGTATTGAACACGTCACCATTTTACTCAGTAAATATATTTCTAAAGGTGCTATTGACATGAAATTTTCATCAGATGTCGGTAACAACCCAAGTAATCCATACATACAAAGAAAACCAAACAAATAAGTTCAGAAATTAAGTTATGTGTAATAGAATGGAATGACACAGGGAAAAAGTATTGAACACATGAAGAAAGGGAGGTGCAAAAAGGCAATACTTCAATACTTTTTCCCTGTCATTCCATTTGATTACACATAACTTATTTGTTTGGTTGGGTTGTTACCGACATCTGGTGAAAATTTCATGTCAATAGCACCTTTAGAAATATATTTACTGAGAAAAATGGTGACGTGTTCAATACTTATTTTACCCGCTGTATCTATGGATTAAGATATGTTTTGAGCACAAAGTTCCATTCTTACTGACAACTACAGTATTTCCTAAAATGACAGAAATAGTGAAAAGTTATAGTGAACAGCCTGCAGACAACCCATCCTAGACCTTGTATTGTGCGCATCATCTAAAATAACAAACCCTAGGAGTTCACTGTTGTCAGAAGATGAGTCTTTGTTATCATTGATAAAGGGATTTGTAGGTTGTGATAAAAGAACTGGCTCAGTGTTGTATGGTGCACAGCATGTTTACACTGATGTTATTTATGTCAAACAGGAGTCGTTCAATGTCCAAAACATTAAAAAGTGCTATAATACAGGCTCACCCTTTAAGTCTCACACACACACCTCATACAACTAAAGGATGTTTAAAGCTAAGCAAAGTTGATTACATGCGTAATGTTTGGTTAGATGATTTTCAGAACCTTTAGCCTTTTAGAGTAGAAATCATTGTGATACCTAATTCTGTGTGACTAATGAATCTGAAGCATGAAGCATGAGGCTCTTGATTTGAGAAGAGCGCAAACCCTCCATTTGACTCACCGTCCATCCTCGGCCCTCCACTGTAGCGCTCATAGAGGACCTGAGCAGCTTGAAGGGAAACCCTCTTGGAATCTGCCACCTTGTCTGGGTGCAGTTTGCCGTGAGAACAAAGAAAGAGGGAGTTGTCGATCTCTTTTGTGGCAGTGGAGTCCTCTAGCCACTTCTTCAACCAGTCCAGGGGGATAAACTCATACGGCTCGCCTGAGGGGGGAAAGCAGAGAGACACATCAAACATTAAGAGACAAGGTTTTTTTTCTTCAAATATTCTGTATTGCTGACATCCAGGTTGCTCAGCAATACAGTTAACTCAAAACAACAGCATGGCTGTTGCTATTAACTGAATGAATCACATTACATTCACATTACTCCTCACAAAACACATGTAGGTCTATACCTCATTTTCATTCCTAATTATTTTTCTTTGATGTTTTTTTCCTTTTTCAAAATATGATCCCTTACATTAAAACAATGGTAGAATCAACACCTTCATCGCAAAACCCCCCAAACAATCTGATATAGGTTTTAGGTCATATTGCCTTCCACCATTCTGTGATAACATCTGCTTTCTGTGCATATCCCTCACATATCCATATATTAACACATGTTAAGTATGGTAATTTTATGGAATCAAACTACTAGTTTTGATCAACACATGACTTCTTTTGTAACTCTAACACTGGAAACTGTTGGTATCATTCTAACATTTCACATCAAGACACAGTTTGGCCAATGGTCCTGGTTCAGTGAGGTATTGTACTTGCAGTATTACTATGGACAGGGGAGCTGTTGTACAAGATTAGCAACAAAAAAAACATCACTTTGACTGTCCCTTATTTATACTGTCTTAACTGGAGTCACAACAAACATGTACACTCGCTTTAGTCTTTCTGTTAAGTGGACTGTGGGTGATTCGGGAATGTTTTTACCGACCGTCTCTTGCGGGTAAAAGCTCGTAGAGCTCCTTCACCTCCTCATGCTTGGCTTTGCCCTTGTCCACGCTCTGTTTTCTCATGTCAGCCATTTCATTGCACCACTCCTCAAATTTGTGGTTGTCTTGGTCCACCAGCCTCTGAAGGAAGGCTGGGAGCCGGGACAGAGGTAAAAGAAACCATCAAACAAGGCGAGTTGGACCAGACTGTAGGTGTAATTTTTATATAATAACAATGTTTCTCATGTCATACCTAAATTCCTTGACACAAACAAAAATAGAAACCAGGAAGGAACGTAGCTTCTGATCTGGCTGCCATCTTTGCTTCCGTCAATGATTAAAGGACCCATTAAACAAAAACTTGGATGAATTAGTTAAAATTTTACTTCTCACCTGGCACCTCGACGTTGGTCCAGGAGTGATCTGTATTCTCCTCTTCCTGGACCTTATACACCAGCATGTAGGCATTTCGGGAGCAGTGGTAGCCTTTACTGCACTTTGGCTTTCGTGCCTGGGACTTCACTGTCTCAGCTTGTGACCAAGAACACAAAGAAAGAAGAGTACCAACTTTGAGAAAGTGTATACACATACAGACATGAACCTCAGTTGGGTATAAGGTTAGACTCCTAATCCATTTTCAACAAATCTTGACTTAAGTTGAAAATTTCACCTGGTTTAAGTATGTTTAAAAAAAAAAAAAAAAGTAAAATAACCTTTTTCTACAAAATAATGCTGTCTAACAATAAGACTGCTACAAGATTACACAATATGAGGTAGCTAAAGATATTAAGAAGTTGGTACTATACAGTGCCACTAGCATCACTCACCAATGTCCTCCTCAATGCCAAGCTGCAGCTTCTTGCCTTCCATCTTCTCAATCTCTTCATCATTGAATTTGTACCAGTCGCCGGTACGAGCGTCCTTCACATGGGCGATGTAGTGGCCTGAGTAGGCACTGATGCCCCGATGGATCAGCACCGCACTCAGTTCATAAACACACTTCTGGTCTGTAAGAACAGTCCGTCCAAAGACGCACAAATATCAACCAAATAACTTTTCAAAGAGTAATCAACAAAATCTTCTGTATAGCTGACACATGTCAGTATGCATTGAGGGTGAAGGGAAAGTGCAGAATGTGTGAGTGTGTGTGTCACAAAGATTCATACTGCTAATACCTGGTTTTCCTTCCAAGAAAGGCGCCATGTCCAGCTGCTCTGGAAAACTGATAAAGGTGTTGAGCTTCTTCTTGTGACCTGTTTGTCTGGCGAAGACAACATGGTTCAGTAAACCCCTCTTCTCATACCATGAGAGAGTATGACATGGCTCTGACATGTATCCAAAATTGAATGTTCCCAAATGAGCAATTATAAAGCACTTCTCATTCTGTGCAACAATGGCTGACCTATCAAAGACGAAGCGCATGAGCTGCAGGTTTAGGGTTGGAGGAATGCTGTGCAATCTGATCCTGCGGGTGGCGCTCTGTTTAGTCTGACAGCTCTCACAGAAGTAGCGGTTATCCCCATCCAACTTCTCCTCCTGCAAGGTGGAGAGCAGGGCACAACAAAGGTAACCATTGTGAACCAACAAAATACACACATGTATCAGAGCTGAGGATGTAGACGTTCATTTAGTGTTCCTCACCATCGCTGGGTTTTAGTGACACAGACAAATTCTTGTTGTTCCTACAAAGGTAAGTGTGTCACGTGGAGAAACAAAGATTTGGTATTTGTTGAAGCAGCTAAGGAAGAAACTAGTTGTGTCTGTTTGGATGCCGCCAATCTACCCGCTAATGAATAGAAACACAGCAGAATAGCTGTCCCATAAACACTAGATTGGCGTAGAGCCCTGAATGTAGGGAATGAAAGCTACCTTCAGGAACTCTGTGACACACTCGGTGAGGTTCTTGTGGCCCTGGATGTTCAGCTCCAGCTCGTAGAATCGAGACGGAAGTGCAGATGATCGTCCACACTCGTTACAGCTGGAAAACAGCCAAACCAAGATAAAAGATTTCAGCATAGAAAATGGCTTTTTTGTATAGGCTAAAATGATTGTGTCGATGGAGTCATTTTTGCAGTAATGATTAGTTTCTAATGCAATTTCAATATGAATGATTCAAATTCAATATGGTGCGAGTCCTGAACTTCAATTTGTATGTGGCTGAATACTTAGAATCCCTCCAACTCTTCTCATAAAATAAAGTCAACAAAAAATAGCTGTATGCCTCTGCATGATTCTGGTCCAATTTCAAATGAATAAAAACATAACCTTTATTAAATCAAGCCTCTGACTGGCACCGCATCTGATAAAGTGTTGCACAACCACACAGAGAGACTTAAAAACACCCCTTAAGAGAGAAGAATAGCATGTCTCTCTGAGCAACAAGAAAACTTCTCACTCCCTCATAAAAAAGCCTATACGTTCCCCTAAATCCTTATTTTTGCATCTGACATGACCAAGTCAAATATACGATAGTCTAAGAGGAACTTGTAACGCATACAAAAACAACCAAATTATCATTAACCTACTTTATGTAAAAAAACAGAAAGGCCAACCCACAGTCCCAGTTATGAGCCAAGGCCTGACGTCTCACTCACAATTGAGATTTAGCTGGTATTTTTGTGAGGCTGCAAAAGCGGCAGCCTTTTTTATACTCCAGCAAAGAAGAGTAGTGCAACAAGTGGACTCATTTGACATCAAGCCAGCACATGTGGTGTATCTGCCACAGATGTTGACACCTTGTACAAGACATGTTCATACAGTAATGGGACACTAAAATGGGACATTAATTAAAAAACTCACAAAAAAGCTAATTATATAGTCTCATTATCTGCCAAAACAGCACACTGTTTGCGATCACAGAACGGTGATCAAAAGTCATCTCACTTTGGCGTCTGGATGCAATAGCACACAGTTAAGAAAATACAAGTTGCGCCATTTTGAGGAGTTCTGATGTCCAACACTTAATCGTGGCACTTTTTCACTTAAATAAATACTTGTGTCAGGTTCAGTCCTGAGAGTCTTACACAGTGACGTAGGAGAACTGTCCACAGAACTGCAGCTGGATGACATTCTGCAGGTTGGGGTTCTTCTGCTTGGACAGCGTGTCCTCCAATAGAGACAAAAAGAGCTTTGAAAACTCCTGGGCATCCTGCAAATAAAAAGGTTTCAGGTCAGGTAAATTTCATTTATATAGCCCAATATCACAAATCACTAATTTGCCTCAGGCAGCTTTATAATCTGTACAGAATACAACATCAGAAAAAACTTTAATGAGGGGAAAGGATTTCAATTGAAGTTTACAGTTTGAATTCAATGCGATGTAAAAAAAAAAGTCTTAAAGACCTATCCACTAATAAACATGCTGTCACTCCCATTATGTGTGTGGATTGTGCTGTGTAATCCTGAAACTAATAGTAGGTTAATCGTCTCATGGAGTTAATCACCTGAAAATCAGTTTTTTGACAGTTGGTCCAATTTTAAGACATCACTTTGGGCTCTGGTAACTTCTGAGGATCGATATTTTTGACCATTTATGTATTGAGGCGATATGATACACAGTTCTACAGTCAGAGACGCAAGAGAGAAAATTCTGAACACAATTTTCACAATGTGGGATTAAACCAGGGAATATCCACAATCATCTTTCAACAAACTGTGAAACCATCCCTGTATTTCTAAACTCATGTAGTGATTTACCTGCTGCTGTCCTGTGTCGAGGCCCAGTGCTTTGACCAGCCCTGAAGGGTCGATGTATTTTCTGTTGCTGTTCTGCAGGAGTGCGAACAGATACTGCAGGTGCTCACAGATGGACTGAGGCTCGTACTCTGAAAGAAACAGAGACGTCTGTCTGAGAGGATGAAATGCTTTCATCACTTCAAAAGGTCTAAAATACGGGTTTGCAGGGTCACACTAGCCACATTCAAACTCAAACACAAGCCATTATGTAAATGGCCTGTGAAATCATTTATATTAACAATATTTGAAAAAAAAAAAAACTCGGGGTTGCTTATTCCTACGTGCGAATAAATTAATTAAACCAACGTCATTGAGATCTTGATGTTATAACTTTCAACAAGATAGCTATTATTGCTCTGTTAGTTTGCATGTCTGTATGCAAATTTAATCAAAAGCATATGAGTGGGTTACAATGGTTGTGTAGAGATAAGCCATAGGTACAGAGCACAATAACATAGTCAAACAACTTAATATCATATTGGTTAAAATGGTGGTTTCTATTCTAGCTGGGTTTAGGCCCAAACGTTCAATATTGCATTATCCTGATTTGTTATCTTATGTTTGTCAGGATACAATAAATCATCATTCTGGTAAACGATTTGATCAATTCTGCCTTTGGCTTGTTTAGATAATTAAGTCTACAACAGTCTTGAATTTGACATTTGGCACTCATAAGTACTGAGCACAGGATCAGAAAGCTTGAATGTCAATGGCTGGGACAGTGAAAGCTGGCGATATATGCACTTTTTTAAGCGTATGCACAAAAAAGTAAAAATGACTTCACAAAATACGGCTTAACATGCGGATCCCCAGTATGAAGTTTCCAGTTATACCAGAGTCAGTATTGTGTTCCTCTGCTCGGGAATTGTGGCACTGATAGAGGCTCCTACGCAGCTCCAGGTTGTGGAACCACACTTGCAGGAATGTGTTGACGTAACATGTTGCACCGAGGTTGGTCAGGCCAACAAATGTGTTCTGGAAGGGGGCAGAGACAGAGGGAGGCAGAGGCAGAGACAGGAGAGACAGGGAAAGAGAGAGGATAAACTGTCTCTTAAGAGATTCTTCTATCACTGGCATTTTTGATAACTTCCCAGGTCTTCAGCAGTTCACCAACAACAGATGTGTGATCTGAGAAAAAAGGCAGGCGAGGAAACAATATGCAGTATGTGTGGCAAATTAAAGAAATACCTTGTCTCGACGCTCTGAATTTGGGTCATCAATATTGTGGAAAGCATTTTCATCAATGTCCCCAAGCCAAGCCTGTTCACCAATACCCACAAGACAGTTGGGATTCCCTTTGCAGTTCCTCCTGTAAGAGCAAGTCCTGATTATTAACCTTCATGTTCCAATGACTGCTTTAGAAGAAGGAAACTGCATTTATTTATTGTGTAAAGACAAATGCCATTTCCAACTGCTTTAAATAATAAATAACAGATGAATAATGTCCTGCATGAAAAGTTACACGCCCTTTTATAGTTACAGTTGGAAGCCACAGGGCAAGCTTAAGTTCAGAAACATTACGACAGTACGCATATGTGTTAAATTATGAGACCTCTTGTCTACCATCATCTACATTGTTTTGTGGTGGGCCGAATAATATGTGCAGTGGATCTTCATGACCTTTCAGACAAAGTCTACAAAGCTGCCTTGCATGCTACGAAGGCTTGTCCACAAGGAAGAAAACAATCAGACTTGTAATGCACATTAGCATCCTTCTGTGGAGCCGGCCATTAAGTCATCAACTTTAAAATGAAATCAAACATCTGTTCGTGCTATTCTTTACTGGCACATTCAACCACAACAAGGATGCGTTGTCCAAACACATTAGATAACAATTCATATCGTAACGTTACCTGCAGGTTCCTCTGTTGCAGGCCGGAAGATTGACGCGATATGCTAGCTCGATATGCTCCTGCTTTATTTCTTCTGGTTTCACCGTTTCCACCCAACGCCAGGCCGCTTTCTCCAGCTGTAAGCGGGGCGCCATAGTCCTGCGATACAACGTCAACCGCACAGTCAGCTAACCCGTATATAAGTCGAAAAAAGCAACAATGCTATGGCCTAAGGTTAGCCAAACTGTTTCCAACAATGCTAACATAGCCGGCTAACAGGGGCTAAATAAGTTCTTCCATGTCATAGCTCGGATCTTACGAAGCAACCTACCGTTAGCTACGTGGTGCTACTTAACCTAGCAGCTACTGTTAGCTTATTAGTGCCCTTACTGCCCTATTGGATTGAAAAGGTGAGCATATCGCCCCACACATCGCCATAAACAGAACACTGAAATACAAAAAAACACGACACACTATTTCAGGAAAACGACAGGAGTAAGGACTACCCTCGTGCTAATGTTAGCTAGCTAGCTAAAATGTAGCTAGTCCGACCGGCAGTGTTAGCAAGTCATTTCCACTGCATTTTCAATCCAACGCTACCTGACGCTAACGTAACGAGTTTATTGTGTTAAATTCGAATATGATCTAACCTTTCATGCGTGCAGCTGCTTCACCAAAAATATTTCATGTATTTTCACATTTTATTCACGGTTTATTTTAGATTTAGCGCCCTTGCGTCAATTTATAAATAAATTATTTCTCCGCTCAAAATCAACACGACGTCGACAAGTGACGTAGTCGACGTCTCTTTGTTGTGACTGGAGGAAGGAACAGTCGGATACATGCGGAGCCTTCAGAGTCCACTTTCCTGTCCGAATTAACAATGTTGGCACTATAAATGCCTTTTTATGTGGTCTCGAGAATAAAATATTTGAATGTGTCAAACGTGTTGTTGAATAGTTTGTTTATTGTCATTTATTTTCCTTATGAAAAGTGTGTTTTAGTTCTGTTCATGTCTTGTGATGTCAATACTGCTGGTGTCTTTCATATGGACGACCAATAACTACATTTAGATAAATCAAAACATATAACAATTAATTTATGATAATAATACATAGTTAAATCACAGTTTATATTAAACAATTTCCTTGAAGAAAAGCTGTCTGCAATGTGGTGCTTTTATCCATAGCAAGTTTGTAAATGTGCACAAACATGTGTATTTATTTTAATTCTAGAGGTGGCCAAAGTCTATGTTTGTATGGGTCATTATAAAAGTTGAAGAGTCAGAAAACATGTGCGACTCTTTTCAAGTTGGTGGCTAACTATGCTGTTAAATTTTATTGACTCAGGATGTTACAAACATACCTTATCTAGCCTTAAGTGTAACTGAAGTAATCGGTTGCATGCAGCACTGCTTAAAAATACAAACACAATGAGCACATTCAAATGTAACATTTCCCAGGGTTCCTCAATTCATTCTTTTTTTCATTTCAAAAATGTAAATGTCAGTTGGAAATGTACTGGTATATACCAAATAGGGAAAGGGAAACAATTACTCAAGTAACTTGTAGATTTATTAAACAAAATATTATATGTTTATAAACCCCCTTATATGGATCCAATGTTTATGCATTCTTTCTTTTCCAATATGAGTAACACTGCCTTTTTGCTTTCTTTCATAGCTGAGATCAAATGCCTGTTAGTTGTGCACTATTGGTCAGATAAAATAAGCACTAGCTTCAACTTTTTTTTGCAGAAGTGGAAAGAAGCTAATTTACTGAAACTTTTTAATCAAAATTTGAGGTACTTGATTATTTCAATTTTCAGAGACTTACTTTCAATCTGATATATTTCAAAAGGGTGCACTTCTTCCTTCATTTAGCTGATGGCTGTTATTGTGGGATTTCAGGGATGCACTGATCCAACTTTTTCAGTCCCATTACCAGGGCCCATACTGATAAAGATACCAGGGTTTTTGCTATCATCCGATACAAGTTAATTACTAAGCTGTATGCCTTACTGAGCAGAAGTGAATGGGGTCATTCTTTTATGTGTAAGGCAACATCAGGCTTGACTTAACAATGACTTTCCTAACTTTGTAAAAAATATGTAACAAATAAATACACAAATACCAATTCATTGAACTTTTATTCATCATTAAAATAATAAATTGTGCACCAAAACCTTGGTAAAAATATTAATTATAAGGAATTCAAATTCAAGTATCAACCTTTATAATGTGGCAACAAATTGGTCAAAACTTAAACAATAATTCAAATTCCAGTATGTAGTGTATGTAGAACATATACATAGAATTGAATTGAATAGAATTGATTGGCCCCATGGTCACCAATATCCGATCTTGCTAATGTTTGTTTACTTGAGTGAAACTTTGATTGCAGGACTTGTCATGGACTTTTATGTGGTACTCCCACAATAACAGTGTAACAGATTTTATTACTGTCACCTTTGTCTCTGTGAGCTTAGTTGAGATGTCATCATTTTGAACATTCTTTAAGGTAGACTGAACAAGTTCACGTCTAAAACCAGGCATAGCAAATATCATCTTCCACATTGTCTTATTGACAAAATGTTTTTGTTATCAGTTGCATATTAAATCAGAACATGCAATGTACATGGAGTCATATGTATTATGAAAGATTTCCAATACATGTGAAAATAGTCCAAATGAGATGAAAATCAGTGTCAATTATGGTAAAGAAAAGAAATGCCCTCACAGTTATAAGATAGAAAGAAAAATATATTCTCTGACATACGAATCGATTTAATGAATCAATGAAAGAATAAGCTTTAATGAACAAAATAAATGGCAAGATTGTGCGTCAGTTCTACAAAAGGGGAACATCTTAGTAACTGGCAGTCAGCCGTTTCCAGGAGTCTTTGAATGTAGCATAAGGTCTGACTGCTGAGGAGCTGAATGGACGAGGCCCCGCCCCCTGCTCGTCAAGACTCACCCTGCCTGAAACAGTCAGGTTCATCCACGGATACCTCATCTCTACCAGCTCCACACCGCTCATCAGGTAAAAACTAACTTTAATACTCTTTCAGGACTAGATTAAGATACTTTGGTGACATGTTTAAGCTGTATGCATACAATGTCGTCGTTGTTGTTGAGAAACATGCCTTATGCTCGCATACTGAGTTGTATAATAGATCAAAATGTAAAAATCACAGATACCAAACTAGATTATTACTAGCCTACAGGAATTTGCTCTCGTGCTGTACTTTCATCACGCCAAACACCGTTCAGAAATCTATGAAAATTACTTTTTATCAGGAGGAAAAACGTTTCACACACCACTCACATGCACCCTTTGGAAGATACTATTGACTTTGCCTGGGATGAGTAACACATTTAACATACTGTTGGTTTTAGACACGCTTTACACGATTTAATGCCATGTAGTATGTTTTGGTATTTGTTTATTGTAATTTTCTAAAGCACAACAACGCTAAAGCTATCTTAAGTAAACTTATCATCCTTTAATCTATACCAATTGAGTACTGGGTTCCCTAAATTGCTTAATGTTATGCCTCAGTTTTTTTTCAAAATTATGGCTAATTAGAGCAGAGACATGCGAACAAATTCATTCCTGTTCCTCACTTTGTAAAGACCATGAATACAAGTTGAAGTTGTAAGTCTGTACTTTAATTTGTTTCTGACAAAATTCAAATTAACTTGTAATATTCAAATTCATCATCTAGACTTTGCAGAATTCAGTCAGTATACAATATGTGTAATATCCTTTTTAAATTGCATCCAATTGGCCTTTCAAGGCCAGGATTATAAACCAACCTAGTTTTTGTCCTGTCAGGGAATCAGCCACTAATCTGTTCCCACAGCAGACACAGGGGATGAACACAGGAGATGAGAAGGAAGGAGGGTTGGGAAGATTAACCAACCACTGTTTTTTTTACCTTTCTAATCTTGTGTAACTGATAGGCACAAATAGGCCTTACCCAGCAGGTAATGACTTACCTCAGTCATGGACATGCGCCGTTTATGTAAGCAGGACAACATGGGAAGGTGGGGGGATATCTTAAAGGGTTGAGGGAAGGATTTATGACCCCACCACTGACTTTGTTCATCAGGTATGTTTGATTATTATGGTCAGGGCTGTAGCCAGGATTTTAGATATACTGAGGTAATTAATAATAGATTCATAATCGTTTATTTAATCGGTTGATTGTTTCACTACAAATTTTGAACAAGTTCTCGTACCTAAATAACATAGAAGGTAATCTGTGAGTGTCTTCCAAAACAATCCATAAGACTGTTCGGAAAAGAGTTTATGTGCGTGTTTTCAGATTGGCCACTCCTGGACATGACCCTGAAATAGCTCCTGTTAGAGGGCCCGCTCCCTCTACGGGCCCCCAAGCCACGCGGGTCTGTATTACTGCCCTGCCAAGATGCTGCAATTCACAGAATGAGATTTTTTTTTAGGGTTAACTTAAGCTGAGTTAGCACTTTGATATTTTTGGGACAGAGATATGTCAGATGGCTCCACAGTAGTCTTCTATGTTTGAGAAGTTTGTTGAAAAGAAACACATATTTATGTGATACTGATCCAATTCCATGATAATGGCGTTATGCTTTTGGATCGTCCGTCTGCCCGCCCTATTCTCTCTGTTATCTCAGAAACGCCTGCAGGGAATTTCTTCAAATTTGGCTCAAACATCTGCTTGTGCTAAAGGATGAACTGATTAGAATGTGGTGGTCAAAGGTTACTGTGACCTCACAAAACACATTGTAGTTTAGCCAATACAATTTTTTAATTATTGATGTCCTTTGTGCTTCAGGAGTCTACGGCAACGTCAGAGCCAAGATGGGGCGGAAGGAGATCAGCTGCAGCTGGAAGAAAAGCACCAGTAATATCAAGGACGTGTTTGACTTCAAGGGGAAAATGGGATCGTAAGTACTGCTGATGACGAAAGTAATCAGTGTGCAAGTTTTTTGGTAACTAGTTAAGACAGTTTTAGACAAAGCTGCACAAAAAAGACCAACAAAAGGTTTAGAAGACCGTCAATTCACTAATATGGACGTTCAGGACAAAAATGTTCCTTGGCTGTTGAACAGATTTACAAAGAATGTCATTTGGTCAGGTGATAGAGTATGATTTGAAGTTGTGAGGGAAAGCATGGAGGTGGTGCCAATGAAACCTACAGCTGATATGGTTGTTCTTCCACATGGTGTGGGTGGGTGCGATAGTCATCTGTCTACTTGTTGCACCAAGATACACCAAACTGCTATCCGACAACAGTTTGTAAATCATAGATGATTTATTTGTCACTCTAGGATGCCATTTAATAAAACCCTTTTGGAATCAGGACTTAAAAAACCATTTGGTGAGGGTAATTGGTACAGACGTCAGACAAGAGGTGGGCTTGCTCCAGCAGCTTGTGGAAACCAATGGTTTTTGGTCAGAAAATCCTAAATGTTACAGTACGACATGTAGCTACTGTTTTCTAGTGACATTAAGTTATTTCTACCAAGTTCAGAGGGCTGTCTCTGGACTAAGGGGATGGAAGGAGGCACTGCCGTCTGTCTCCAAGTTGCCAGGCGCACATGGGCCTCCGGGCTGAGCTGAGGGTAATCCCTTCCATCACCTCCCTGAGAGCTTGTTGTATCAATGGAGCTTCTTATACTGCCTGGGTAATCTACTCATAGCCAAACCTGCCAGACTGTTGGAAGACAATAGGGTCATAATAAATCATATAATGATCATGATCACAACTTTGCAGTTGAATGAAATTGATCAGGTGAAATGTTAATGTTGACATTTCGTGTTGAGTGCCTTCAAAACATCAGAGCTTATTTAAATGTTAAGATACACTATACCTGATTCTTCTACTGCTCCAAACAGCTGTTTTCATACCTGTGCCCGTGATTACTAAAACCAAATTAAACTTCCTACCTTAGTTAGCTGAGGTTAAACCAATGTTTTTAACAGAAAGCTCCTTTTGTTTTACAATTTAAAGGGGCATTCCCCCTATTTTGTGTGTCAAAGCCTATCTACCAGTCATTAAAACATCAGCCAGTGAAACAGGTGTATAATGTCTTCTGACATGGCACAGACAGGACAGGGCTAACAAAAGACACTATGTAGTTGCATCATGGGAAAGGTAGGATCCAGCATTTTTGCACAGAAACAGTTAATTGCTTTATCTGCATCAGTTTCAGAAATGTTACGAGACCAGGCTGGCATCACATCACGTGTCAGTACAGTTACCTGTAACAAATGGCTGCTAAGTTAAACTGCAGGTGTTGCCTCCTCAGAGCTGTCCTGCAGCCTCAAAGCTGCTTAAAGCCCTCCTCCCTCTACTGGCTGTGCGTGTGCGTGTGCGTGTGCGTGTGCGTGTGTGTGGTGTGTGTGTGTGTGTGTGTGTGCGCGTTTGTGTCTCTGAAGTTCTTGAGCACTGACGTCAGAGCAGCAGTGCTGGAACATCCTAGCACCACTTCATTATAGGATTAAGAGGTTGACTGACTATATTGGTAGATGGGTATACTGAGGGAGTATGAAGGGAGGAGGTGTGAGCAAGAGCAGTTGTGCCAAAAAGAGACAGAAATGTGTCAACACATGTGTTACTCTGCAAATCATTTTTATTATCTCCAGTAAAACTCAAGTGATTTGTCTTGAAGACTGAAGACTAGTTTAAGGGTATTAATAGTTATAGGCTATGATGGGCTGCAGTGATGTTCCTATAGGTTATGAAAGTTGATCAGATGATTTTATTAATTCTAAAGAATGAAATATGCTCTATTCAGAAAGGGCTAATTTCCGGCTCTAAAATTTAAAAAAAAATACAGGCTCATATGTAACTTTTCAGTAATAGTATCAGTAGGTCACATGAGTCTAACCCTAATTCAGAATGCAGTGCACAACAGACATATGATGGCAACACTGCATTCATAAGGTGTGTTTTTAAGTCTCCCTTAATGGGTCCGAGGCGTTTTAGGTCAGAGCTGCAGTATCACCTGAACAGATGCTCCAATCAGTGGACAAAATATGGGATTACACTCTGGATGCCATCTGACACCCAGCCAAGACTGACCAGCCTCCAGAATCTCTGGGCATTGGACAGGATGGAGCAGGCTTTATGTGGTCTCGGCATTAAAGGGATGATACTTCAAGAAAGGATGCACTTGTGTAGGTTTTGTGAAGACAATGTGGGGAGGAGGGAGATTTATGGAAATTATAAGGTCCCATATCAAGGGAAAGAGAATACATTATCTGTCACATTTGGAAAGTATATCAGGTAGTCGGGTGCCTTTTCTGTCCAAAAAATTGGTAAACAAGCAAATTGTGTTAGCGATTTTAAGAAAACAAGAAAGATTTATGATTTCAGCTTAATTCCAGTAAAAATATGAGAATGTTTCACATGGGTTTAAAAAAAAAAAACATTGAACTTTAAAGATTGGAACAGGAAGTGGAAAAATGCTGATTCATTTCTGGGTTTTAGGTCTCATTGCTGCACCTGAATGTGATTAGTCACTACTATTAAGACTACAAACGAAACCAGAAAGCTTAAGATGACAAAATCTTTTCCTGTTGCCTGGAGATTTTAGGTGTGATTGCAGAATTTGTTAACAGAGATTACATTAATGCTAAAGTCATGAGCAGAGAAACTCCTGTCCGTCGGCCTCAGCCTGGTGCTGGCACTCAGGACACTTATGGTGACAATCAAAATGAACACTCAGTGTGCCGAGGTGGAGCCTTGATGGGGTAAACTAATAGCAAAGCACTTTAACCCCCCACCAATGTTTGTATCTCTGTCCTGTCTGTTTTTGTGCAGGGGGTCTTTTTCAGAGGTGTTTATGGTGAGAGAGAAGACAACAGGAAAACTGTATGCCCTGAAGTGTCTGAGGAAAAAACACCTTGCTCATAGCAACCTCGAAAATGAAATCAATGTACTGAGAAGGTAAACACACAAAACACACATACCACACACACACACACACACACACACACACACACACACACACACACACACACACAACATTCATACAGGTAATTTCCTTTGTGTGGAACAAAGATCAGTGCAGCGGCCCTTTTCTGTTCTGTATGAAGTCAACACTGTGTTTCTCTTTAAATGTATTGAATAGTACGTGTATCACCTTCTTACCTTAATTTAACAAACTGCCCTGAGTCAGAGGTTAACTAGGGTCCCATTCTTTATGTGTAAATACAGCCAGCATCTGTAAACATGCTACATTTGCTACTGAGGACAGCAGTAATACCTCAACCTTTCTCTTTCTATTTCAGGATACAGCATGAGAACGTAGTGGGACTGGAGGATTTCTATGAGAGTCAAACGCACTACTACCTGGTCATGCAATTGTAAATGGATTCATTATTATCATCACATTTTTCACAAAGTATTACCTTGGTAGAACTAAATATCGTTCTGGTTCTTCATTGAAGCTATATGAGTGAATTATTCAAACCCAAACTTCCATTTTCCATTAAAACACCTCTTTCAAAATCCACCCTGACATAATATGTATTTTTGGGTACTCTGAGATCTCCAAAGTTATAACAAAGTTCTGAGGTTTTACAGGCCCACAACAACACCTTTTAGTCCAACAAAACTCTTTGTCCACGAAGCAGTTCAAAGGGGTAAAGGATAGGCAACAAGATCCCTAATAGAAATATTGATGATTTCCCTTGTGTGTGTGCGTGTGTGTGCAGAGTGTCAGGCGGGGAGCTGTTTGATCGCATTATAGACAAGGGGGTTTACACCGAGAAGGACGCCAGTACAGTGATCAAACAGGTGCTGCAGGCTGTCAGCTACCTGCACGAAAACAGCATCGTACACAGGGACCTTAAGGTAAGACACACACACACATACACACACAGACACACACACACACACACACACACACACACACACACACACACACACAGACAGACAGACAGACAGACAGACAGACAGACAGACAGACACCCACCCTTTGGTCCGACAAAAAGTTCCGATATTAAACAATCCTGTTTTGAAATACATACACAACTTAACTTTTACATTACACACACACACACACACACCCTTTGGTCGACAAAAAAGTTCCGATATTAAACAATCCTGTTTTGAAATACATACACAACTTAACTTTTACATTATTTTCTCTCTTTCCCTCTTTTTTACTGTCCACCTCTCTCTCTCCTCTATCTCTGTCTCTCTCTGTCTTTCTCTCTCTCTCTGTTTCCCTCTGTCTCTCTCTCCCTCTCTCTCTCTCTCTCTCTCTCTCTCTCTCTCTCTGTCTCTGCCTTTCTCTCTCCCTCTCTCTCTCTGTCTTCCTCTCTCTCTGTCTTTCTGTCTTTATCTCTATGTCTCTCTCTGTCTCTCTCTATCTTTATCTCTCTGTCTTTCTCTCTCTCTCTCTCTGTCTTTATCTCTATGTCTTTATCTCTGTCTCTTTCGGTCTCTCTCTATCTCTATCTCTCTCTATCTCTTTCTCTGTCTTTATCTCTCTCTCTCTCTCTATCTCTATCTCTTTCTCTGTCTTTATCTCTCTGTCTCTCTCTTTCTGTCTCTCCCTGCCTCTCTCTTTCTATGAGCAGCCTGAGAACCTGCTGTACTATAATACAGATGAGAATGCTAAGATCATGGTCAGTGACTTTGGTCTGTCCAAAACGATGGAGCACGGAGTGATGTCCACAGCCTGTGGTACACCAGGATATGTCGGTGAGTCTTTGTATAAGGGAATACACATACACTTTTTTGCAAAGCTCCACTGGAAAATTGTACTTTTAAAAAACACAACTAAAAGGGATATTTTTTGAGTAAATTACTGTATATCACTGTTACTTTAGTGGTGTAAATGTGTTGATGACACAAAGAAAATGAATCCAGAAAGTGAAGAGGAATCGTTAATGTTTCATTATACAGCGTGCGTTCTAATTGAATAGTTGAAAGGACAAGAGTTGTCAATCATCCACTGATTTCTATCAGGAGTTCTAAGAAGGCCGGCTACTCCGGACTGCTGTTCAGTGCCAAACAACATTCAGAGCCTTCCCCTCAGAGGCCCACATCAACCACCAGCAACTCTTGGAGGGGCAGGAGCAGTCAAATCAGTAGTAGTCAGTCTACTCTATGTGCTTATAAACAGTGGGAATATATCATTCTATGTTTGCTTGAATGCTTAAATGTATTTGCAGCCAAAAAGTACACATTGTCACAATGACACGTTGAAGGTTTTTGATTGTCAGTCGTATTTGAACTGTTTTAGAACTGAGTTAGTGCAGTTGAAATCTTTTAAAATATCACGTTTGATATAATCATGTGCCATGGGATTTATACAAGTAAAGAAAGTAAGATGTTCAAGACTAAATCATCTGGAAGTTTCCAGAAAATCAGATCAGAGCAAGCATGTTTGAATTGACTTTTGCTGGCAGTTACAAGCAGAGGTGTACGTATATGGCAACATTTGAAATCCCAACAACAACACAGTTGATGATCCTCTATCACAATAATAGAAACATAAACATTAGACATCCATGGTACAAGTACTTTTATTTCTGTTAACCTGCATCACTGCTGTGTGTCATTCTACAGCCCCTGAGGTTTTGGCCCAGAAGCCCTACAGCAAAGCAGTGGACTGCTGGTCCATTGGAGTTATCACTTACATCCTGTGAGTACATTTCTTTCCTCTCACAAGAACCTACATGGCTCTTCATAAATACTCATAACAGACTGGAGAACTAAGGGGATCTATTTGTTCTGGAGCTGTTTTCCCCAAGAAAAGCTTACATTTGAAAATTTACTTTCAATAATTAGCCAGAGGCTATGCAGTAAATACATAAATCTTTTTTTTTGTTGAGAAATCATAATTCTTAGTTATGAAGCTATAGCATTTCCAAAATTGATCCAAAATGTATAAGGGATTTACAAAGGGTGAATAAAATGGGATTAGCTGAGTTAGCTGCTTGGCTCTATGTTGCAGGCTCTGCGGCTACCCTCCATTCTTTGACGACAACGAGACTCGTCTTTTTTCAAAGATCGTGAGAGCAGAGTACGCCTTCCATTCACCTTTCTGGGACGACATCTCTGAGTCAGGTGTGGAAACAGCAAAAAACACTTCACTTCTCAGGCTCCACAAACATTTTTTCATATCTGATACCCCTGTTCTTTCTCTTTTGGAATCATACTAATTTTTATTCATTGCTTTGACGCTATTCCAAATGACTGTGACTTAGTCTAGGTCTTGGCCAGACCTAAAGCAGCTTTTATCAATATATTTTATAACACAATCAAATGCAAACAATGCAACAATGTGAAAGGGCTCCCTTGTAGTGCTGAATTTGACAGAAAATGATCAGCTGAATGTGCAGCTCACCTTGATTTTGCAGAGCTTTATAGTGAGTTCCAGCTCATTGTTTAGATCTCCAGCTTCATTTTTGGATGCAGTAGGCAGATGCAGTCAGCAATAAAGCTCTAGAAAACAGAAGACAGACACAGTTAGAGACTTGCAGATATGTCCCTGAAAGAGAGTGCATAATGGACTTCATCAGGTGGCCAGAAACACGACTCCAAATCAATGATAATGGTGCTCCATAACTGCTGAACGAATAAAAAAGCAACTAATTGCTAATAAGAGCCCTGTTCTCAAATATGGCTAACTAATTCAGGCTAATATCCGGCTAAAATGATCCTGCTTGTTTTATATATATATATATACATATATATATATATATTTATGAAGAGCCATGTAGGTTTTTTAAAACGCAGTTTGAAGATTGATTTGTATATTCTTTTATAAGTGTTCTCCCATTAAACAATTGTCTGAGTGCCGATCGTGTGATTGAAGTTAAATGAGGCTGAATGAATTGGGGGCTTGGGAACCCTCCCAGCATGCACTGCGGCAAAAGATTAATTTACATGAGCCTTATTCTATGTGTCTCCCTACATTGTGCATGTCATTCAGTTCTACATTGTGCTCTATAATATTTCCTCTATTTCTGTTTGTTTACAAGTAAATGTAGTTAGGCAGTAGTTAGACAGATCTGAGGGGATCTATTAGTTGGGTGCAATGGACTCAATTGTTCCCAATGGATTTGCAGGAGACTTTTAAGTGACAGTCATCTGCCTGTTATGCAAATGTGACCTTACTAAATGTCTTAAAAAGCATGTAGGCTATGCCAACCACAGAACGTTTTTAACGCGTTTCCAATGACATTTAAATCCAGACAAAATTTCATGCAAAATTCTGAATTTCTGTAGTCTTTGCCACACAAATGAGGTTCATGTTTGAGAAACTAGTTTTATGTTCATTCTGTTACTTTGCAACACATTTTTTTTCTATAAAAGTAACATGAAAATGCATTGCACTGTTTTATGCATTAATAATGACAAGGAAGGGTTAAAAGTTTGGACTTGAAACATTGTTTCAAAGTCTAAAGATTGCCTTTGAAAGACTCAAATCCAGTTCTGGTTGTTTCATGTGACAATGTGACAAAAATCCTGTCACTATTAACCTCAGTGATAACTAAGTATAGATCAGAATGTATTTAGAGCTTAACCTAATATAGAGCAGCATACCTACAGTACTTACATCATACTTACGTCACCCACTGCTATAGAGGTTTGACCTGTTTGGATTAGATCAGATATAATTACTGAAGATACTAAATGGGGAAGGAGAGTTCTCGCTCACCTGAGGGATTAAAAGAGCTGGCATTAAGAGACATGTCAAACATCTTTATAACTTAACGAAAAAATGTAGGAAAAAAAGAAACCTGCTGATTGAGAGGAGATTTTGAAAGGCTGATAGATAAATACAGTATTTTAAAACACTGCATGAGCTACTTTCCTTTCTTGTTTTAATTCCAGTTTTGAAGTTGAAGCATCAGCATAGTGCTGTCACCCAATGTTACACACCTTTACTCCACAGAAAGACCAACACATGAAAATGTTTCAAAACACTGGGAAAGTGCAAACTAATTAATTGATAAGTAAATAATAAGTACAAGTAAATGTTGTGTTAGGTGTGAAGAAACAATGCAAATATGTTTCATATCATAGAGAGGTATTTTGTTGTCTTGTCTTACTATGGTGATCAAATTGAGCATTTTATTGTGGTAGATGAACTTAAAAATGAACGAAATTTGCAACAAGAGTTTGAACGAAACTCTATTGCAACCTAAAAATTAAAATTGAATAAAAGTTGGCATCCTGATTACAGCATGTCAGAGTGCTGCATTGTAATCAGACTCTAACAGATGAGCATGCCATGTCTCAACAGCCAAAGACTTCATCAGGAATATGATGGAGAAAAACCCCACCAAACGCTTCCTCACCGAGCAGGCACTCAGACACCCATGGTAAGTCCTTTCCCCTGGTTACGCACACACACACGTTTTTTTTTTCGTTTTCCAAATGAACTAATGTCGGTGACTTGATTGCAGGATTGCTGGAAATGAAGCTAAAGACCTGGACATTTATCAGTCTGTCTGTGAACAGATAGAGAGAAACTTTGCCAAATCCAAATGGAAGGTAAGAGAAGCTGCTGTCGGCTCATGGACTACTTCATATTACAACCACATTTGCTTTTAAGGTTAACCAACATAAGCTGAGCTGAACACGCAACATACAAACAAATACAGTGTATGCAGCCATATTCTAATAAAATATGAGCATTTGAAACATATTGAGCAGATTGACAAACAGTGGCGAAGTGGATGATATAGAAATTCGAGCGTTTGGGATTTTGCTTCCATGACAAGATAGCATTAGCTAATTCCTCATTTAAAAATGTATACATAACGTATTAGAATACTTGTTATACAAATAAAAATGGTCTTAATGTAAGTAATCAACTGGGGGAGGTTTCATGGTGATATCTATTAGTTAATATTTTTACCTACTTACCTGAAGTGTCTTCAAAATGTACATATCTTTAAAAGCCGTTTTCTCTTTATGATTTTTTTCTCAGACTCTGAGCCAGAAATTTCCACTTCAGTAGCACTAGCATACACCAAACTTTACAGTTTAATTTTTATCAATATTCTGAAAGTTTTCACAGAGGGCTTTGTTCATACTGTATATGATTGTGATAAAAAGAGATCTAAAATCCCCTTTTTAAAGACAATGCCTCATTTGCATATTCAAGCATACATTTTCAGACAACTTTTAAAAAAACTATTTGTCTTAATGTAAGAAATCAACTGGGGAAGTTTCATGATGATATCTTTTAGTTAAATTGTTTACCTTTTTCACCTGGGGTGACTACAAACTGTTTACAAACTGTACCAATTTAATTGAGGTCAAGTCAATGGTTAGTGACACAGTCACTTTTTATATAAAGCCAACCATGACATGTTCAAGGCTGTCCTTACTGATTAAAGACAGATTTGTCATGGCTAAGTAGGCAGCACCAGTATAACCCTCTCCCATTTTGTGGGAATTTCTAACAGCAAGCCATCAACGCAGCCTCAATTATCCACCACATGAAGAAAATGCAGTCGTCCCTCACTGAGCCGTCCCCCTCACAACTCTGCACGCCCAACATCCTAGTAGAGGCCTCCCAGAATGACCAGGAGGCGCTGGGACCCTGCCACGATGAGGCTAATGGCCTCGACCCAAACGGGAATCCCATTCATGCAGCCAATCATCTATCCTGCTCTAATCCTGAGTTGGGCAGAGTTCTCTGTCCACCACTGAGAGCCAGTCACAGTGAGCCTGGGAACACCCTCACCGTTGATGGATCAAGAGAGGTCAAAAACTTCCTTTCAGAGATCGACACTCCTTTCAGGCCATCTAAGAGGTGAGAGCTGCCGCCCTGTTCCAGCTGCTGGAAAATCGGCATGTCAGCCGACAATATCTTTACATATATTCCCAGATCTTTTTTTTAATTTGGACATATGTATGCCAATATCATCTTGAAATTCTGAAATTCATATTATCTGCAAAAGGTATTGGCAATATTTTATCAGTTGCATTTTGGAGATCATTTATGTAAATTAGAGGGCCTAGGAATGGAGCCTTCAGGTAGCCCACAAGTGATTATTACTCTATCTGTGTCAGAGTATGAACTGCCTTTAATATATAATTAATAATAATTAATATATAATTTTTAAGACTGTTTATATGTTGAGATATTTTGACAGTTGTATTTTGCATGTTTCTGTGTGTGTGTCAATAATCCTGGTTGTGTGTGATGTGTTGCAGCATGGCTGCTGTGTCCCAGAGGAAGGACCAGCCGCTACAGTCTGGAGTGTGTTCTGTCATGTGATTGACTGGCTAGCCTAAGACGAACTTCATGCAGATGAAGCATCATCTCTTTCTGTCAGAATTTAGATGTTGTCTATAAAAAGTGCTGACTCAGGCCTGCATGTAACTGACAACAATCTATCTTTTTTTAGTTTGTCTTGAGTTGACGGAGCAGACGGCATCCCTCTGGATATGAAGGTGTTGACACATCTGCTTCTCAGCATTTTCATGTCTGCTGTGGCTTTCTGACAGACACATTTTATAAAGCTAATAAGCTTTTTTAGACTCTGAAACTTCAGAGTCGTGTCATTTCTATGATCTGTCTTCTTTAAGATACTGAATGTTCTTATTCACAGTTGGACACCATAACCAAATCAGGGAATGTACCTTTAACTGTAGTGTTTGGACTGTAGAACCTGAAGAATTCTGGACACGTTTTATTATTTTTCCATTTATACTGGAATACAATGATGGATTATACATCCAATTTCCACTTTACACAGAGATGAAGGGTGGTTGTTTTTATTCATGAGATTAAACTTTACTTTGGAGTCATGGAGCCCAGTGTTTTCTGTGACCTATACATAAGCTGCTCATCAAGTGCCACACGCTGGTGTAAGGATGCTGTCAACACTAATGATGCCATGGAGGATTCTGAATTCACAATTGTAGTGACATATATTGTTTGTTTTTGTATTATAGTATGGAGTTAGAAATCTTAATTCTTCTTGTGTTGAATGGATCTCAAATGAAGCTTACAAAGTATTAACAGGCTTTTATTAAAATACTGTGGATTCTGCACAAACAACCGATAGAAAACAGAAAATAAATAATGTAATATCAACCTTTGTCAGTTGTGTAAATGCAATAATTGTGGTGCAATGCAGTGGAGTGTTTTGCTTCTGACAAATAAAAGTTTGTGTTGGCTCTTTGCTGTCAGAAAGTCAGAAGCTGTGGTCTTTTCTAAAATGCTTCATGATGAAAACTCACTATGTCACATGTCAAATATATATATATGTAATGTGATAATATTGGTACTTTGAAAAGGTATTTACACACATTGTGGATTTCCCCCCCACACACACACATCTAATTTTCAATATATTCCAGGAGTTACTTTATGATGATGAGAAACAACACAGTTGCCAGAAAATATGTCGGCATTGTACGTTTCTGCAAATCACCGGATATGTTGAATGTCGATGTTTCTGAACCAAAAATAGGTTTCATATGTTCCATGTCAGCCTTGTCTCACGCTCGAAGAAAAGCACAATGCCACCTGGTTACGTTGTGAAACATTGGTTAGGTTTAGGCAACAAAACTACTTAGTTAAGGCTGGAAAAAATATCATGGTTGGTGTAAAAATAACATTACAGCGCTACGTATTAATGTAACTAGCTTAAATAAATAACAACTAACTTTATTGTACTTTTATATGTTACATTACAAGCGAAAGTCAACGTTTACTTTTGGTTTCACACAGGACAGAACATCAGTCTCCTTGGTGAGAGTCATGTGTTTGTTCATCCACCACCCCTCCCACGCACCCTTAACAGACTTTGTCCCCTTGATATGCTCTATATATTATACCACGAAACTATCATGACTGGCTCCATATACTATGCCATTTGCTTTGACCAAATGCCAAAACAAAAAAAACATCGAAATTCAACCTATCCGTGCTTGTATTAAGAACATACAATGGCAACCTTTTTTCCTGGAGATTGGGCTGAGAGTAGTGCTTTAAGTCTCTCTGAGCCGCTGTAGCTCATTCAACCCCAGATAATATCTTCCTAAATTTCCCACAATTCTTTGACAACTGCCAGGGAAGAGGACGGAATTCCCCCTTTAGTAACGTAAGTCGAGTTTTTCTCCCAGTAGAAGGAGTGAATGGTGTGGGAGGCTGGTATTAAGTGTTGCAGTGACAGCAGCAGCAGATGCTGCTCTGCACGGAGACGGCGGCTCGATGACTTAAAACGAGCAGGTGCGATGCCGATGGGCTTCCTCTAGAAGTGTTTCTAAAAGGTCTTTAAGCGTAGCATCAAGTCCTTCAAGCTTTGTTGACTTCTGACGGATCTCTTCCTGCAGCCCCCGTAGGGAATCTGCCTTCCCTGTGAAAAGATCAGAAAACAGGGAGTGAGCCGGGATCTAATAAAGACACGGCAGATTATCACAGGACCAGAGCTCCAACTGGTGAACACAAAGGTCAACTCTTCTGTGTTTTTTCTCCTAATAGCATCTGTAAGATTCCACCTTGCCCGAAGAAAAACAACCAATCGGAGCCGCTGCTTTAATCAAACTGTCAAACTCAGCAGCGCTGATCAAATATCAAAATTATGAAAATCAGAATTAAGTTAATGCTTTGCCTATTTCGCCTCAAGTGTTTTCAGAAATACATTTCACAGTGTAAAATTTGAAAGTTTGTGACCCGGCCGCCATGTTAGAAACATCCAAAACCAAACACAGCCCAGCGAAAAGACTGAACAAAAACATTTAAAGCTATAATTTAGGGTAATGTTTCTGCAAGTGAACTACCTGTATACTCAGATTACTGTTTCATAGGATTGTCCCCTTAAATAACCTATATATAACCTCTGAGGCAGATTTAAAGGGGAATGTAGTCTGAAAATCCTCCTTCCTCAGAGGAAAAGAAGACTTATTTAAGAAGCTGTCTCATTAGACAGTGAATGACATTCCTCTAGTGTGCTTTTGCTTTACTACCTTCCAGAGCCTTCATCATGCTGTCAGTGGTGTTGCCCAGAGCTCTAGCATCCTTCTGCAGCTTCTCCAGTCGATCCCCCACCGCCTCTCCACCTGACCCACTGGCTGGAGCCACGTCTTTAAGACGATCCAGCTGCTTCACCAGGGACAACAGGTCCTACAAACACACATACACACGTTTAAACTCTCTACCTTTACCAATAAACTGTATTAGAGTCCCACAAGTTTCAACAAATATTTTTTCAGGACACTTTTAGTTACTTAACCTTGCAGATATTTGCAATGACACGCGCTACAAAAATGATATGACTTACTTTCATGATATTTAATTATAAACATAACTCACCACTTTAACATTTCAGCTATTTTTAGTCATTATAGTACATTGATATTCATTTTCTAGTTCTCGTAGCTTAACGTTGCAGTACAAGTCACTGAAGAATACCAATAGCTATTATCTAAGCCCTTACCCCACGTTGTTATTCTAAACTGGCTCCTTGGCAAACAAAATGTTCATATATCAATCTAGAACAGCAGGACTCCCACCTTGTCTGCAGCAGCTGCTTCATCCTCAGCTTTGTCTGCATTATCCTGAGCATCCTGGGCCCACTGGCCTCCATTCTGCAGAAGTTCTTTGAGCTCGTCCAGCTGAGGCTTCATTGGCTTCATCAGTAGTGATACATCATCCAGAGCCTTCTCAGCTGGGCTCAGCTGGTCTTTGGCCTGCATGAGGAAAAACCACAACAGCTCAGTAATGCTTGGCAAGCAGCTTTAATAGGAACCATCGTCTGATGTATCCATGCTTCCTACCTTGACAATGTCGTTGTTAATGTTGTCTATGAGAGCCTCGCTGTTCTGCAGTTTGTCCTCCAGGTCAGAGAGGGAGTCATTCACCATGTCGAAGCCTTCCAGCAACCCGTCCACGTCGGCCTTCACTCCCAGTGCTGTATCCCTGCGGATGTGCAGCCAGAGGAAAAACATCTTTAACATCATTTTAACCTTTATCATCACTACAGAGACATAACAGAGCAGTCAGACTCATTATCTGATAGAGCAACCCATACACCTCCAGAAAGACCACAATGTCAAAGTCTATTCCTGATTAAAAAGTGCAAGTTATATTATTATATAAGTGAGTGTAGTGAAAAAGTTATTGTTTCTTTAAAATATATATATATATATATATATATATATATATATATATATATATATATATATATATTCCTTGAGAATATTTTTACTATTTGTTATGGGATTTACAAAAACAAGTAGTTTTGTGTTTTGTGTTTTGTGTGAAGGCCCACCTGGCATCTTGGGCCTCCTGCAGCAGTTTCCTGGCTGTGTCCAGCTGCGGCTTGGCCTCCTTCAACACGGACTCGCTGTCTGGTAGACTGGCGGCCAGATTGTTCAGCTCATTCAACTTCTCCCTCAGAGGCAGTTTGGCTTTCAGGATCCAGTCGCTCACCTCCTGTATGTAGGTCAGGTTGGAAGACGGGTCTGTGAACAGAAACGGAAAAGTTGGAGGCCAAATTGCAAAGGAACGACGTCATGACGTCACCTTCTCATGAATTCATTCAAAATCTGCCATTTTTTTCTGAAACCAAGTGAACCTTCCCTCTATTTATCAGTAGATAACTCTCATCTGCCACTCATCCAGCTACCATCTGCATTAAAACTATCTTTACCTGACAGGAAATCTTTGAGCGCCTTCACAACGTCACGCGTCTCTTTCAAGTCGTCTTCTAGGTCGTCTCTGGCCTGCTTCATCTTATTGGACAGCTTCTCTGCAGACTTTCTCACCTGGTTGGTTGTCTCCTGTGATTCCTGGAGCTGTAAGGAATTTAAGTAAAAGTAAAGTTTCAGAATCTCTATACTGTTTTTATAGTCTGAGAATAACCTGTACTATTCTGAAAACATCTAAAACAGGTGTCAAAAGTTTTCAGAGAGTGTGTGTGTGTGTACCTTCTCCGCAGCATCTGTTAACTTCCCAGTGAGCTTGTCCAGTCTGTCTTTCACATCCTTAGCATCAGCGTCAGCCCTCTTACTCAGAGGCAGGGCGCCCACGCACACCCCACCCTTCTCACAAGGTGGGGTTCCGTCTGGTGGACAGAGATCTCCACCCGCACACTGCAGAGGGGTGCAGGGCTCTGAGCGAACACTGCCACAGACCTGGAGAAAAGTCACAGAAGGATATCTAAAGAGGACATTTATGAGCTAGGTTCCCCTTTAACAAAATAACCATTAAATATCAGGGGTTGATACAAGTTTAAAACATTTGAAATTGTATCTAGATATCCTATCCCAACAACTTCTGTACATCAAGGAGATGTTTGTGTCTCAAACACATTTAAAAGCTGAAATTTCATTCTGCAACATTTGATGTTATAATCTAGCATCCTTCTAAATGTGATGTGGCAGCATCATGTCGAAGAACTGAGGCCTTGCTGTTACCTGTTTGGCAACAGGAGTGAGGTCGGGTCGGGAGGCCATGCTCTGGTTCAGTTTGTCCAGGTCTCTGGTGTTGCCTGGCTGTATTTTGTTTTGGAGGTCCATAGTCTCTCCTCTGATATCAGCTGACTCCTTCAGCGGCTTCCCGCTGGCATCCACTTTCTTAGCTGCATCTGTGGAGTTATTGTAGGCGTTCTTGATGGCAGTAAACGATCCTGAAAGAGACAGAAACATGAGTATATTTTATCATGACACCATTTCAGAATGTCTCTTTGAGAAACACAGTCAAGATCTGAGCTTTACAGACCTGTCCACTTTATGATAATGACATGCAGTCTGGTGCAAAAAGCATGCAGTTATTGCATGCAGAATAAATATGTTATTTATGGCTGTGTTTTTTAAAAAAATGTTGTATTTTAATATCTCTACTTCGTACCAATAAACAATCTTGGAACTGCATAAACTTGATTTGACGGAAAAGCTGAGCTCATTTGTATTTATGTGTGATGATGTTATTCTGTATAAAATTACCTGTTGTGACGTCTAGGATAACCACAGCCTCATGAAACTTTGCAACTACAAACTAAACACCTAGAGTATTCAGAGGATGAAAGGCCTTCCTAACAATATTGACAATAAGGGGGTTTCTGAGCAGTTTCAATAACAGAAGTGTTAGCCAAAAAATGCACTTCTTACAGAAATCTCCAAATGTCAAAAGTTTTTTATACCAAATCACAGTTTGGAGTTTTTTCTTTGGTGTTCCTCAAGGTCTTGATGTTTTGATGTGTTATTTTGGAGGCATTTCGATAATTTTGTATAAATTCTTCAGAGGTCAAAATTGTAAAATAGCCCCAAATCTGTTTAACAAATGGTATAAACCCCAAAGTGCTGCAACAAGTATGAGACATATTTAAAGCATTGGAATGTCATCATACTTCAATCATAATGTTCTAAGCCCTTTTACACTCTAAACTATCAATTTGACAAACACTGCTGAGAAGCATCAAAGATTAATCATAAGGTTCCCTTCTGTCAAGTGATGGACACCACTTCAATGTGTCTTCTACTGTTACCTGCTATCTCCCCCTTCAAAAAGACAAACATGTGTTAAGTGTGCTAGCAAGATTTGAAGTCTTATTAGAATTTTTTTTTCTTCTTTAGGGTGATGCACCAAAGTAACAGATGCAACTAAAAGTGTAGTGTGTGGCAGTGATTGGTGTGTTTTTCTCTCTGACCTGTATTGTTTTGACCGTCATTATCTATTGCATCTTTCTTGGCTTTGTAGTTCAGAGTGAGGCTGTCCAGCAGATCCTGCAGTTTGTCCAGCTCTGAGTCTAGACCAGGAACTCTCTTCAGGGGTGAAAGGTCATCTTTAACCTTGTCCACCTGTTCCCTGTGTTCAATTATGCATCAGTGAGAGAAAAAAAAAATCTAAGTTAGCCAGTTTCCATTCAAGAATAAGTATAGGGAGAAGAAATTACATTCATGAATATCACATTTCCACAACATTGATAGGTGGCTTATGAAGAGCTTATTGTGTTTTTAATCTTAGCCCCTCACCTGAGATTGTCCAGTTGGGACAGAGCATTGTCAATCTGTATGGCAACACCGGGTGGAAGGGAGATGGAGTTCTGGATCAGGGTCAGGCTAGCCTCCAGCATGCGGATGCGAGGTTCGAAGTTTCCAAGATCACCATCACCCACAGGACGAGAAGGTAATCTAAGGGAGAGTCTCTCCAGAGAAAAGCTCAGGGTCTGTCTCTGGGCGTCCAGGGTGAAGAAGCAGGAGGGACATGTCTCGCAGCCAGGGAAGGAGTCACAATGTCCTCGACTGCAGGAGTCACAGCGAGTTCCGGTGACCCCGGGCCGACACAGACAGGCTCCCGTCTTCTTGTCGCAGACTTGTGGAAGTGTTCCTGTAGAGTCACAGCGGCACACTGCGGGAGAAGAGGAGATCAGGAGAAAAGGAGCACATGTTTGATCGCGCATTGGAAGCTCAGACACGAATACACATTTCAAAATAGATTTTTATAAAGTTGTTTCACTGCTGCACCCAAGTTCCTCAGTCATGAATAATTAGTATGAGGTTATAGAATTGTAGAAAATGTATATGTTCTTGTTTTGACAAATAAGATTCTAAACTGATTTTGCTTCTTCCCTGGAGTTCTTGTGCTTTCTCGCCTCGCAGGTTCCCAGGAATCGGGGTTATATTTGGACTGTCATCGTGCCACCTACTGAGGCCCTGCTGACACCCACTACTACTACCACTATCATTATTAGTCACATTACTATTATTATTGCCTGTACTATTACGCTTATTGACTTGCTTCTACCCTGGAGTCTTTGTGCTTTCTCGCTTCGCAGGCTTCTATAAATCATGGCTGTACCTGGACCGTGGTCATGCATCCTGCTACGGCCCTGCTGACACCGACTGCTACCACCATTATTATTACTAGTCACATTACTATTACTATTACCTGTACCATTAAGCATTTTAGCTTTACTTCCACCCTGAAGCCCTTTTTTGCTCTCTCGCTCTGCAGGTTTCCATGAATCGTTGTGGTACCTGGAACGTAGTCGTGCCTCCTGCTGTGAGCCGACTGACACCCACTGCTACTTCGATTATTATTATTAATCACATTACTATCCCTATTTTCATAATTATAATTCTACTATAATAATTGCTGCTGTTATTATAAGTAGTCTTATTATATGAATCATTTATGTCATATACATTGAATGTGTTGTATCTCTGTTATGCTGTTCATTCTGTACACATGACATCTATTGCATTCTGTCCATCCTGGGAGAAGGATCCCTCCTCTGTCGTTCTCCCATAGGTTTCTTCCTTTTTTCTCCCTGTTAAAGGTTTTTTTTAGGGGAGTTTTTCCTGTGCCAATGTGAGGGAAGGACAGAGGATGTCGCATGTGTACAGATTGTAAAGCCCTCTGAGGCAAATTTGTAATTTGTGATTCTGGGCTATACAAAATAAACTGAATTGAATTGAATTGAATTAAACATTGCACTTTAGAAGGGCAGTGTAGATTATTTTGAAACTATAATGGAAAAAGTAAGAAAAAAGCTGACTAACTCAAACAGACTTAATGTGCAAGTTGAGGAGTAACCATGGCGCAACGCACATATGACGGATAATATGTTTGTCCATCCTATAGGTCAGTTCTGAAATTTGCCTCTCTTTCTCTCTGCCCCTTTCCTGTCAATATTCAGTTGTTCTATTAAAGGCAAGAAAAGCCTAAAAATAATCGTAAAAAAGCAAGAAATTAGATATTGATGTCAATAATACAGATATTGTGTAAATAATTAAGCGCTTCTTAAATCACTCTCTCCATACACCGCTATTTTAAGTGTAATTCATTTGATAAAGGGGAATGCACAATAAAGATGAATTTGACTGAAAACTAAAGCACTATTTTGGAGATATCTATAGAAAGTGATATCGTGAATTATTTTGGCCAGAATAATAGTGTACTGAAAATGTAATATGGTGTCTGCTACACCTTCATTCAAACAATGTCATAACAACAAGTAGGAGGCACGAGACACTCACCACACATTGTTTTACACAATAACCATTCATATTCCTCAAAACCTGTTATCTTAGTAATAACAATGTCAGATACATTTTTATGTAATTCATTAATTGCTAAACTGAATGTACAATTACTCAAGTAGAGTACTTATAAAGAGACCCACTTTAGAGTTGAATGAAGCCACCATGCAGCAGACTTGGGTCATGTTATAATGAAGGTATTAGGGATTGATATAAAGGATTAACCTGTGACTGCAATCTGGTACAAAAATGTGTAAGGAGACATCGACAGTCTATGATACACATAGGATTTGTGTGTGAACCCGAGGAATTTAAAATCCGGGTTCAATTGTACTTACCAAAATGTGAATTCATAAAATGTAAAAAAAGGAAACAAGGTCAACTTTGTTTAGCCATGATTGAGACAGAAAACTAAACTACAACCTCCAACGGAGGTAAAGGTATTATATCCCACTAATCCAACAATAAATGGAGTAATCAGAGAGAGCTGACTCACATCGGCAGCCTATGAGCGGGTCTCCGTATGCCTTCTCTGGGCACTCGGTACATGTCAGGCCTCCAAAGCCTGGTCTGCACTGACACTGACCTGTCACCTGGAAACAAGGAAGCAATGGTTTACTCTCATCTAAGTACATTTTTACCTACTTCTATTTTAAATATTCAAATGAATTCATTCTAAGGGATTTGACTTGTACTTGAGTGAAATATTCTCTTTCTGGGTACAGGTCCTACCTGGTCACAGGTATCACTGTATGACCTGGTGGGGTCACAGCTGCAGGGTTGGCAGCGGCCTGTCACGGACGGTTTCCAGTAGCCTTTTGAACATATTTCACAGGTCAGGCCGTGGAAGTGGGGGCGACAGGGACACTGGCCGGTCATTGGGTCACAAACATCTGACAGGGACCCGTCTGGAGAACAGGAGCACTCTGGAAAGCAGGGGTAACATCAGAGTTAGGAAGATGGACTGGACACACACTTCAGATTCCACACAAGTATAGATAACTATGTTGTCAGTGGCAGTAACAGAGGTAGTGTACAGAAGGTTTCAGTACGGAATTAAAGGGCCAGTGTGTAGGATCTGGTAGCCTCTAGTGGTGAAGATACAGATTGCAACCATCTCAAACTTCTCCCGTAGGCCAAGAGTGTAGGAGAGCTACGGTGGCCAACGCTAATACCTGACTGGCCTGACTTAGAGGCAGTGTTCGATTTGTCCGTTCTGGGCTACTGTAGAAACATGAATTTCTGCATTTTGGCCTTTGCCATCTTAGTTTGTGGCCAACGCCATCTTGGCTTTTTGCAACCAGAAGTGACAAGAGGGGGTAGAGCTAAGTTGAACTGAATACTGAAAAATAATATTTTTTTGTCACTAAACTTTTAAACTCCCAGACCAGACCATGCTGTGGTAGTGACCTGTCAATCACAGGGTAGCCCCGCCCTAAAGCATACCCTACTTTAAATCCAAATGGTTTAGATAATTTACTAAATGAACATCATGCTGTATTGAAGAAGACTTGAAACTAGAGATTGAGAGCATACACTCATGTTTACAATGTTTACTGAGGGAATAAATCAAGAGAGAAGTAGAGTCATTTTCTCATAGACTTCTATACAACCAGAGGAGTCGCCCCCTGATGGACAGTAGAGAGAATGCAAGTTTAGAGACACTTCATTTGGGTGCAACATAGCAGACTCTGAAAAATGAAAACACAATGTATCCTTTTTAGGTGACTATACCCTAAAGAACACAGAGATAACCCAATACTCCCCCTAACTGCTACACACAAAAGTAATGAAATTCTCTTAAAATATCAGATTTGACAGATTTGACTCAACAAATACTATCAGGTTCTATCTTCAAAAGCACATACAGATCAAACTTAAATATGAAAATGTTCTCAACCACAAACCCGTTAACCATTGAAGGATCAGTGACCTACATAATCCTGGGATACTGGTGTTTGATTTAAACATCTAGGAGCATGTGGTGAACTGTAATACTGTGGTGTTGCAAAGTGAGACGTGATGAAGGTGTTAGATGACTTACTGGAGCAGCCCAGAGGGTTGGCGGGGCTCAGGTCGTAGTAGCCCCTCTTACAGCGGTCACAGCGGGGGCCTTCAACGTTCACTTTACACACACAGGAGCCTGTTCTGTCGTCACACCGGCCCCCATTCACCGTCCCCTCAGCGCTGCAGATACAGCCTGGCACCGACACAAACACCCGTCACAGATTGTATCTACATCAAAATATGTTGCCCATTTTTGAAGTTCCACCTTGCCGAGGTCAGAGGGCTTGTCATTTCCCACATGATCCACTTACTTATGCATGCGTCGGGGCGGTCCATTCGGCTGCGGGGGTTTGGCTGGTAGCCCGGGGCACACTGGTCACACTTTGGCCCTGTGGTGTGGTGCATGCAGCCCTCACACAAACCTCCACTCCTCCGCCCGCTGGCCTCGTACACCGCCTGGTCAAAACGGCAGCGCTGGGCGTGGTTGTTACACTCGCAGCCTGAGGAGAGGGCAGTCGGGTTAGTTTACAGCACACTGAATTGGTTCATGATTCAAATCAATTCATACATTTGACTTAAAGGGACTTTCCGTTATTTATCCAAAAGACACTTCACATATAAAAAATAAGCAAACATTGCTTTCATTATATATTTTTTACTAATACATTAGAATGTAGAATATATTTTGGCCTATTTGTTGTCCAGCTCTGCCACGATGGAGGCTCCAAAACAGTCAGGGAGATCTGCATTTCTTAAATATTTGACTACCTTATTTCATTGAAGGTGTGTGCACAGGTGTCTTATAAAAAAGAAAGTGTTGCCAGACCATCTATGCTAGACCACTTATGATATTTATTTTGACGATGGGTCAAAACTTCCATTTCTTTGTGGCAAATTTGAGAGGCATTGGATATTTTGTCTAACAGGTGCTACCTCCATGTTTTTTCTACAGTCTGTGTTGCACCATGACATTATAATGCTGATCACCCTTGTCTAGAGAAACTGTAACGGGTGTGGTTGAAGTCTTACGTGTGCAGGTGTAGGTGTTGCCCTCCTCCGCAGGTCTCCAGGGCAGATCATTGTAGAGGTCAGCACAGCGCTCACAGTTCACACCTGCTGTGTTGTGCTGGCAGTCACACTGAGGGTGAACCTGCACAGAGACACAGCACAAAGGCTCATGAAGAGATGTTTGATCAAAGGTCAGCTGATTGACTCAGGCTGGGATCAGATTTGGTTACCATGTCACTGAGCTATCCCAGTAAGCCTTTTCAGGTAAAGTTGGAAGGAAATTTGGTTCAAAACAGTAAACAAATATGTTTCATGAGACGGACAACCATTCACATTCACATGCACACCTAGAGCCAGTGGAACTAACCTGCATGTCTTTGTACGTACCCTCTGTAATGCAACCATTGGTGAAGGTTCTCTGCTAAATTTATTTATTTTTATTCTGAATTTGTGGATGCCGCAAGGGCTGAGTTAGCTGCTTATTGCATTTGTGTTGCAGGCAGCCTTTGAACTGTATAGATAATAGATCAATAGATAGACAAATATATTTGTGGACAGTGTTTTCTTGATCCATCATTATAACAACTGGCAACTGACATTTTGGAAAGTCCTCTTGCTTGCTGTCTAATAAGACTCCAATACTAAGACAAATATCTGTCTCATATCCGAGTGTCCAGTACAGAGACACTGTAGGTCCAGGATGTGTTTAGCCTAGTTAAGGGAATTAACTGAAAACATCAGGAAACTACTAGCTGTATAAAGCAAAACATGTGTCTACCAACTACTCCACAACTGCCCACCCCCAACACCTGCACACATACCTGTATGCTGTCTGGCAGCAGGCTGTTGTCAGCGTTGGGCATGCATCGGTTGGCGTGTCCGTGGCACATACAGCTGCCCATCACCCTCATCTCCTTCAGGGCGTAAAACCTACTGAGAGCTCTGCCTGGAGGACGTGGCACTTCTCCCAGCTCTGTGAACCTCACCCTCAGCCCCGTTAACGCGGACACATCTGTGGGTTAAACAGCTGTCACTCAGCAGGCCACAACCTTTAAACGGGTCTAGTCATTAACGTCGGACAGACACTTACCTTCTATTTTTTGGGTTTTGGAAGCTGGGACATAAGCATACTGATGCAGAGGACTGAATTGGATCTGGAGAGGAGAAATGTACACAACGTTATAGTGTATATAAATCACTGTTTTCTCCATCATAGAATGTTTTGCTCTTATTTCGCAAACCTATTTGTTTATACATTCTCTATCAGAGATTCAAACTGTCATGTGTGATGTGTTTGTCCTTATCTGTATTATATATATTATGTCCGTGTCTTCAAAGTAATAAATTACATTCATCATGAATTAAATATAGAGCAATTACAGTTATTAAGTTACAAAACTGATTTTTATTTTTTACTCAGGTTGTAGATAAAAATCAGATGAAAATAATTCAGTATATTTTAGGTCAAAATGACACATGAAGCATCCTACAAAAATGCAAGATTTGATGACAAAGCTAAAAACGAAAAAATGAACTGTAGGTTCTACAATGACATGTATACCACTATCAGCAAAAAACAACGTCCTCTTGTACTGAAGACATCTCAGAAAGAAAATATGAAGGCAAATAAGCTGCTGATTGAAGTAATAATGATTTCCACTATTAATAGTATTATCAGTGATAGTGTTGGTCCTGCAGATATTATTTATTAAACCTTTAGAACAGTAATCCTCGACTGAAGATGACGTAAAGCAGTAGCTCTCTGACAGCAGACAGTTAGTCCTTACTGTGTGATCTTGGTATGGGTCTGCTCCAGTAGGGGGCAGTGTGTAGCAGTATGTGTCATCCAGGGTTAGAGGTGTAGTTGTGGGGATGCCGGGAAACTCTCTTTGACAGTTGACAGCTAAGTAGAGAGCGGGCTGCCACGACTGGCCGTCATCCTGTGTCTTCTCTATGACAAAGGCATTGGGACGAGGACCCTGCACAAAGAAAACACAAATGCTCTGTTTGATGTGCTTCATTAACTGTAAAATAATGATTTTTCAAAAGTAGATGCATCAAAAGAGAAAAGATAGAAGTGACCAGATGATGTTCATGTGATGTGCAGACTGTGGCATACCTTGAAGCTGAGCACCAAGTTGTCAAGCTGGTACAGGTTGTTGAGGTCCAACTGGAGAGTGACTGGATTCACCTCTACAGGACAGACAAGCAGAACGGCATTCACATAACAGATGAATTGAAATTAGATTATTTTTCACACGGATTTGATGTTGTTTTGTTTCCTGCAGCTAGAGTCTAGCTGTCTAGCTATCTGTAATGACCAAAATAAATGTTCAGCTCATAACCTTTCCAATCACTGCCTGCAATTATGAATCCAAATATAATGTAATCAGGGTCATATTTCCTCACCACATGTTTTGGAGGAGCAGGGATGTCTCCCACATCACTTTAATATTTTGTGTCACTGAAGAATGAATTCTTGAGCACATTTAGATATAAAAATTACTAGCTTTGTAATTGACCCCCCAAAAATATATTTTTTAATTTAAAGTAGAGATGAAATAAAAAAAACCTGTAACTTGCAACAAGTCAGGTGTGTGTGGAGCGCAGTCCTCTGTAGCTTCGTATCGCGTTACATTCTAAGCCAGCCTCAAATATTCTGTTTCACTGGGGGATACTTTCATTTTCTACTTAAATGTAACCGTTTGCCCGTATCTCTACCGCCCACCAAATGTTGTGGGCCCCGACAGAATAGCTGCAAGAGGAAGTGTTCAGCCCAGTTTAGAGTAGCAGGTTCCTCTAGTGGTGAGGACGGCTCAGACTTTACAGAGACAAAAATGTAAAGGGCTCTGATAACTAAATACATATCTACAAAACAAGGTATACTTAGAAATATACAATTTCACTCCTGCAAATAAAAAGCATTCTCTTTCTTTCATTGGTTGCCCACCTTTCCTGGACTGCCACCATCTATCTGGTCCAGAGGTGGACAGGACGTCCCGGACAGTGTGGGCCAGCTTACTGTTTGGGTTACTGGAGTCACATGGACAACACTTCATCCTCCTCTAAGAAACAAAAAGCAAACAAAAAGCAAACAAATCAGTAACAATTGACTTTCCTGCAGAGTTACATAGTGGCATATGGTGTTTATATGTGTGTATGTGTGTCACTGTGCATGTCACTGCTGTTTGTCCTGAAGCTGCAGGACCAAAGACCAACTTCCAAATATAGTCCCTTCTCCTCCCTGCTGTGCCAGTTTGATAAGCTGTGTCACTGAGCAGGTCGCAGCAGGAAATCAATGAGCCTCAGATCAACATCATCATGGGGAAACTTTGCCCCGGTTTCAGATGAGGAAGGAACAATGTGCTGCCCAAGTTTGGAATATGAATTCAGACACCTTCCAGTTAACACAATAAATCAGCAATTGTAAACGTTTTATGCATCTTTAAAGAAATAATCATCAGAATTCTTCCAAAAAAGTATGTTTTAGGTCATGATTTGTCTACTGACCCTGGGTCAGTCAGGGCACCTGTGAAGTCTGCATTTACAATGTATTGAATAAAATAAAAGAGAGCAGATAATGTTTTTTTCCATCTCTTATGAGCTTTGTGACGGTTACAGCTTTCCCCAGTCAGTATGCAGGAACCCCTCCGCCTTCCTGGGTACTCAGGCATGACTGCCACTGCACACAGACCATGGCTGCTCTCCCTGTAGGGAAAAGTTCCCTCTGGGTTGCTGACTGTTACAACATGAAGGCCTCACTAATGTTTTCCACTCCAGCTTCGTGTCTCAACTCGCTCCCCACATAAGGAGGCAAATTTACGCTAGAAGTCGCTCAGATTTGTTCTCCACTGAGGACAAGGAAGAGGACAGGTCCGGGCTGAAAGGCTTTATAACACTGCAAAAGCTTAGCCCAAGTGTGCTTGAGCGAGAAACTGAACTACAAGTTGCTCCCCATGCTGCACTGCTCCTTATGGTTCTGGGACAGTTAAAGTAAAGTTGAACTTTTTGAGAGATTTTTGAGAAATATTAAAACATGGTCTGATAACTGGGAGGTTTTCAGATTTCAGCTGGCAGCTTCTACTACTTGTTAGGAGTTATAAACTACAACAACAATTTGTGACAACACAAAAATAACAATTAGAAAGTAGATTTTCCATATATTACTAAACATAACACCTTCATATTGTGTTGTTTGGCCTGGATTATCCCTTGCTACTATATGTAAATATGAAAACTGTCTTTTTCTCTTTTGGATGAAACCACTTATCAATATATCCTTCATGCTAAAATAAGCTAAACTAATCAGATTCACAGTTTGCAAACTGATATCAGATCGATCGATGGGAAACAAAAGCATTTCCTAAAATATTAAAGTGTTAGGAGTGTTTGTCTTTTATTACATGAATGTGACGCAGGATGCTGCAGACATGAGTGGAACACACTTTGCTCTGAAGAAATGGTTAAAAAATAAACTTTATCTTTGAGTTATCATCACCTTCTCCCCCTACCCATAGCAGCCAGGTCCCAATGACCCCAGTTACATTATACATGATAACTGTCATATATTCCCTTTATGGGCACCATTCAGTGAACTCACTAGCTCTCTTCAATTTAAATGTATTCAACTTAAAGTGTGTGAATCTTTTATCATCGCAGACCAGTGAATCTTATCTAATCCCAGGTGATAAGGACTTCACCCCCTAGAAGACTCAGGTTTGCCCGAGTCATATTTACCACCTCTTCACCTCAGTTACCCCGCTTGAGCATGATAGGGAGGTTCTTCTTAACTTTGTAGGTTAAAAGTAAGGCAATGTGGGTTTTTTTGTTGTGGCTTTTGGCACTGCAGTTTGTCATCTCAAACACACATGCAAACACCCGCTTGCTGCCAGCTGAGCGGTTGTTAGCTCTGGTTTAAAGTCTACAGTAGACATGATGATAAGATGGGTCTGTACTGGCACCAAGGTTACATTTGGCATTTGCAGTTACATCAACATTAACAGCACTATTTCATGTTAACTGGTGTGGGAAAAAGCAACAGGGATGACATCATTGGTGTCGGTTACCATTAAATGCATGGTCATATTATCAGTATCTGACATTAACAGCATATAGAATACATAGATTTTTTGTGTTTCAACCTGCTACATCAGACTATCAACCAGCAGGCCTCTGGCTGGAATAAGTACATTTTAGATTTCAGGGATGATTTTCCAGTTTTCTCTACAAATTCTAGTGTAGCGATTCACCAAAATAATTTGGTCCCCTGATGAAATCTGTAATTAATGCCTTTTATAGGATACCTTCCATTAATATACTAATGATATAGCAACCCCAATAAAAACAACTGCAGGAATGAGTCCTAAAAAAACAAGTCAGCATTTCCTCACTTCCTGACTTGAAGTAAACGTGTTTATAGATGCCTGAAATAAAGTTTGTTGTAGAGATTTTAACGTTTAGCTCTACGACACAAAAGCTTTTAGGTGTCTTAAAAAAGGCAGTCGCTAACAAGAGGCTGAATAAGATGACTAAACGTCTTCACTAGAACATGTGACCGTGGTGTAGAGTGTAGAGTTTTCTGTAATAAACCAAAATCCAATGGAAAAACGCCATTGTGTTTTTGTTGAGTGAAACAGTGAGATGCTAACTGTCAGGTGGTCTACAAAAATCCGTCATCTCTACAGTACTCTTCAAACAAGCGGTAGCGCTCTGTGCAGTAGCGGGGGCGGGGCTTCAGGGCTCAGCGGACTGCATGTGTTCTGCTTTTGACCTTTAGATGGCGCGGCTCATTCACTGTGGTTCATTTTTGCTGCTGGATATACTGAACTCTTCTTCACGTCCCTGGAAACAAAGACATCGCCGCAAGCAGCAGGACCGGGAGCCAAGCAACCGGCCCGTTCCACAAACAGGCACTGCACTAGTATAAAAGAATCATCACATAAAGACCTGATGAGTCAGTCTCAGAGATGATGCCCCAGCACACCAAATTATTACTAGGCATTATTCATTACAAAACATGGGGCTTGTAGCAGTGAGGTGACGCAGAGACTACAAGATCTGACTAGTTTTCTATGATGACAGTGATGGCTTTCAGCTTCATCATTATTGGTCTTTAGAGGTAGTCATGCAAGCTTGTCTGTTTGTGTCAGATCTGAGATACGGCTGAGGGTTCTTGCCCCTTTCTGTCTGGACGAGGTGCGGCTCAGGTATTTAAAAACAAATATGGGGGGAAGGGAAACATTGATCAATGAGAGAGTCCACACCTAACTGAGCTATCCATTCCCTGAGGCAGATTCAACACTGTAAGGTACGAAGGTTACACATTAGTTTTTCTGTGCTGCTCCTTCTTTCAGGTTTAGGTTACCTTAGTGAAGATCAAATGAAAAACACTGAACGATGTATCTTTTACTGAAGTACTGCACTTAGTCATTATTTCGAGGTGCTGGAACTAATGATATACTATACTGACTTATCGACTTACTCCACTGCATTTCTAAGGAAATATTGTACTTTATCCTCCACTATTCTTTATATAGTTGCAATATTACAAATGACAATACTGCACCTATAAGATGTCTTTCAGAACATCTCTTTATAACAATACCACATTTAAACATCAAACTTTAGCATGATAACTTTATTAAAGAAAACAATTCCTGTATTGCAAACAAAGGGTTTTATCTCTCATTAGAGGTGCTTTTCTCCCTCTGAGCAAAAATTTAATTGCAACATTGCAGGCTTGGCTCTTGCTCACTGTATGTCTCTCTTATTACAAAATCCGCGTTTGAATCCAGTAATGGGCGGTTTGTGCTGAGCCAGCAGATGGGCTGGCGAGTGCTTTTTCAGACGGTCGGTCAAAGAGCACAGTTGCAACATGATGCTTTGGCACTGAAATCAGACTCTTTCACAAATGGACAGTGGTCAGTCTGGCAAAAAAAAAAAGCACAGCCTCCATCCTGTCGGTCTGCTCACCGTAACCCCTGCACCGCTGACCTCCCGACAGAGCAAACCTCACGTAGACACCCATGCGGGGCCAGAGAGGACACAGCTGGCTGAGACAGTGGCTGTCCATGTGCTCTGGTTTGATTCGTATGGCTTTTACAGAGCCACTAATCAATATTTTAGATCAATAGCCTCCTCTGCCAAAAAATCTGCCTTGATCAAGATGATACTAATAATACTAATAAAATAATAATACTGATTACTAAGAATTGATCACAGTGGTAATCTAGTGATTGTAACTAATTCAGAGAAAAAGTGCGACACAAGACGAGATGAAATGTCCTTTGAACACAGGACCGTGCTCCTACCTGTTGGTACGGGGTGCAGTAGACCTCGGAGCCGAAGAGGCCGCAGGTTGAGGAGGCATGGAGCTGCTGAGCCCTGCCCAACAGCAGGTCATTGCTGGGCGGGTAACAAGCCCCCCGAGAGCAGTCAGTCTGGGCCTGGGATACTGCAGCTATGGCTGTGTGGGAGAAGGCAGCACAAGACATGAAACGTTACACTGTGTTGTAAGAACCGTAAAGCATGTGTATGACCAAAACATCAATATCCCAGTTTATCATGACAAACAGTCCGAAACCAATATTATAAGGATGGTCTGGACCGGGGAAGTTCAACTCTAATATTTCCAGCACACAGCACTTGAACCTCCGTGCAAGCAGACATTTTTTTATGATCAACACAAAATTTGTATTTATTACAAGAACATACTTATTATATATATCATATAAAAAATATTTTCTTTTTTGTAAAGATTGTTTATGTCAACCTAAAACACAACAGAACAGAACACACATTTAAAATGTTGTGTAATCTGGATTAAAGAGTTGCTTTATTTACTTTTGTCTTCTTACTTATTAAGTTCAGCTAGCTAGTACCAGAAGCAGCTGCTAATGAAGGCCTAAACCTTAAGAGAAATTTGAAATGTCACAGCACTATTTGGCTTTTGGATTGACTTTTGTTGGGATCTGGCAGGAGTGGGTTTGGTTATTAGGAAGTATCAAAAAATGTAATTGTTGATATTAATAAAATTGTCAATTTCAATATGGTTATACATTTACAATAACGGGGCCCCACCCTGAGATCAGGGACCAATAACTAAACTATGGATTAAGCCTCAAAGTGGTGTTCACTCAAAATGTCAATAGTTAAAGTACTTTTCCACATTCATTGAGTGGACAGTTAAGGTTTGAATCCGAGCACTGACTATATCAGCCACCTACTATCACAACACAGATGCACAAAATAAGACTTTTTTTACCTTCACAATACTGATCAAAAATCAATAATATAATAAATCAACAAAACATCTATTCTTTATCACCCAGAAGCCTGAGGGTCGAACCAAATTTAGTCACCGTGGCTGATCCAAACACAGCAAAGCTTAGCAGTGGGGAACAGCACTATACAGTTATGTTACACAGCAGTGTAAGGGACTCGGCAGTCCGTAAAATACACAACAACATGGTCAAAGTCACATTGGCCTGGGTATTAGTATTAATCATTTTATTAATTCAAATAATTTAATCTTTATACTTGCTTATAACCAAATCGCTCCTGCAAGATCCCAACAATTTTCACAAAAGATTAAATAAAACAGAAAAATAACAGTGAATATTGTCCAAATGTACTTGTGAAATATTAAATGAAACCATATAGATATACATCACGCTTATCTTAATCACATCACATTTTTACCAAACTATCTCTAAACTTAACCTGAGCCTAAATATGTTTTTAAACCTCTGCATAAACCTGACCATCCCTTAGATGCTACAAAGATTTATATTCCTACGCAAAGCCTCACAAGACTCCAATGAATTGAGTCAGTATATTGACTGTGAATTCAAGACTGATATTTACAAGCTATCAACTATAAATATATATGAAGGGATCAGTGTAATCAGACGCGGCAGTGTTTTGTCGGATGAAAAACCTGCATGCTGTAGAAACCCTATAAATGTAAACATCTGGAGTGGAAGTTTACGGTGAAAGTTTCAGGACCAAGTTGAAACAGAAAGGAGACACTTAAGAGAAAATTCAAATATCAAAGCAAAAGAAAAAAAATAAGGAAATCTTACCAGCTAGAAGCAAAAGGATTCTCATGTTGTGTCCCTTCTATTAAAAAGTCTGGAACAGACGAGAAAAAGAAAAGAAAATATCAGCAAGCAGAAACAACCAAACACAATCAAAGTCTGTATTTCCTGATGTGAGACTCACCTGGCAGTCTGTATTCTATCAGCTCTGTTATCTGCTGTGTTAAACTGTCCGTTGCTGCCAAGCTGCTGCTTTATAAACACCGTCTCACCTGGACGGTGTGATACAGTGTGTGTCAGAGTCACACCCTTCCCCTCCACTCCCTTCACTCCATGAATCAACACACACACACACACACACAGACACAGACACGCAGGCAGGCAGACGGAGACACATAGTCAACACAAATACACCAAATAAGAACATAAAGCTGAGCTCAATTGATTTAAAAAAATTCCACAGGATAATAACTTTGGTGATTCTCTAACTTTTCATGTAACACCATCATCAGGTCAAAATTTGAATATGTCCAATATTTTGGTTTATGACCAAATACCTGAAGAATTGATGACATTCCCATCAGCCCCTGTTGTACTTCTTGTTAACTGCTAATTTGCCCAATGTTAGCATGCTAACACAGTAACCTAAGGTGGTGAACATGGTAAATAGTATACCTGCTAAACATCAGCATGTTAGCATTGTCTTTGTGAATATTTTAGCATGCTAATGTTAGCGTTAAGCTCAAAGCACATCTTTGTCCAAGCAGCTAGATATTGCTAGCATGTTCTCACTAGAAACATGACTAAATTAAGTAGCCTATACCACACAGTATGCACACCGAGACTAGCCGATTTATTATTGTGCTATGGATGCACACTGAAACTGACTAAATGAAGTTCTCAGAAATCAGAAATACATTTGCTAATTTTAAGAGAGTGGGGTTGATGGAGGCTGTGTTCCATGATGCAATGCACAATGGAAATGGGGGGATGGGCTGGTAGGATATGACGCTAAGTACCAATCATCTTGTATCATTCATACAAAATATCAAAGTACATGTATTTTTTGTGTACACACTGCCAGAACTGTCAATATTTGCAGTGTGTTAGTATCAGAGTGTAGGCTTACTACAGAACGTGATCAGGCTGTGTGGATGTTTGGCTCAGTTGCGGCTGACAGACATAGAGCGAAATTCTTTAAATGCCAGAATTTTAAACTAGCATGTCTCAACAAAGTCAGACCATGTCAAAGACATGATGTAGAAGTGTTGATCTGTTACGATTCTGTTATTTGTCTCTTATAAAAATGTATGTCCTAACTCTGACACTGGTTTGTGGTCTTTTCCATTCAGATAATGGTTCTTGGGTGGGGGGGCACTGTCACACAGAGAAGGCCACACCTCCCTCCCCAGACACAATACATGCCCTGTAGGCAGTGTTTTATCTTTACCAGGCTGTGTGGTTACTCTGCTGATCATCACCTCCATCTAAAGAAATAGTAGCCCGAGGGCCAGCTGTACACGCATTTATTTTTTTCTCTATTTTCCGCAGACACACTGACGAAGTCCAAGTACAGGGTGTGTCTTCTGTCTTGACTCACACAAACAACCTCAGGGCTTACTGTGCACATACAGTTTCAGACAAGTACCGTCACGCCTTCAATCACTCTGGATAGCAGTTGCAGCTGTGATTTATTTCTTGGTAACGGCCTAGTGTTTCCTTCCCGTCTGATCTGGCCTGTTGGTAACAGTGAAATGGAGCAAAGGCTGCTTTATTGAATTGATTGGTATCATAAGGTGATAAACATCAATGCAGAGCAGATAAGCAAGAAAAACTAAGACAATAGGACAAAAAGCTAGTCCAAAAACACAAACATGTGTGCCTGAATATGTGTCTGTAAATGTTTCTGCACTAAATGTTAAGGTAAGATATGGATCAACTAAGATATGGATTGCACACACACACACACACACACACACACACACACACACACACACACACACACACACACACACACACACACACACACACACACACACACACACACACACACACAATAATAAGCTTCTTCTTGCTGGTAAATAAAAAACAAATGCCAAAAATTCTCATTGCCAGGTATAGAATGAAGAAAAGGATCTTATCAAGAAAACATTTTTTTTATCACATTTGATCTGAGGCAGGATGTTCTGAACTAAAAATGCCGGTGTGGGCAAAAGCACCAAAGAAGTTAGATCAACAGTCACTACTTTGATTTGTCACACACACAGGCGTGAGTAATACTGATGATTATAACGATGGATCCATTTCATTTAGGTGTGCCAGTAAGTCATCCCAGTCACCAGCATCCACAGAGGCAGGGCTCTGAGAGGTCAAATATCTTTGTTATTAGTTACATCGGTGTCGGTCTACAATGAAAATAGTCTATTATAGATTAGAAGCAATTTGATTGGCCCACTTAACTAAAAGGCTAGGTGTAGAAGGGACTGAAAAGTTAAAAAGTTATTTTTTCAATTGTATATGCCTTTTCAGAACAGAAACTGGCAGGTGTGTCTTGTTTTTGTATTATTTCAATAATAATCAAACATTAACCAACAATGAAATACGAACTTCCTGTTTGTGTTTTAATTCAAATGTGAAGTTGATGTGATCACGTATGTTTGCTCCTTGTCGTGCTGTCACGTCTCCACACTCCATGTGCTGCTCCATGTTAGTCACGTCGGTGAGTGTGTGTGAGACGTGTGGTGGGCCCTGTGTGCTGTTCTGTGTGGTTCCAATCTGACCACAGGTCACAGCAGCAGCAGATAGGGTGCAGGGGACTGGGTTTACACAGCCTTTCACCTCATTTGGTGGCTGATGATGGTAGATTCACATGGACTCCTATGGTCACCATAGGGCTATTACTGACAACATACAACTGAGGAGCATCATGTGTTCATTCTTGTTACTTATTTTTGTTTTTTGACATAATCCTCACCTATGATTGAATAGAGACCTTTATCTAGTGTCCATCCTGTGCCATAATTTGTCCTTCAAACATAATCTGTAAAGCATGAATCAATTACTTGGTTTTGCTTCTCTGAGGGGGAATAATGCCAGCGGTGAACTTTGATATTATGGATAAAAGGCTATAGAACCTTTTGGGGTAACATTATAGGCAGCTGTGTACAGGCAAAACTGAGAGGCTTGGCTTATGTCATTAAAGAAGAAACATTTTAGGAGATAAAATGTGTTAATTATGGCGGTGAAGTCAGCTCAGTATTCTACATAATAAAACTAATGCAAATAGACAAAACACGAAACACGTTAATATAAGAAAACTGCTTCTCCAGACAGCATGCTGCAACAAAATAAAACATTAGCAACGAACACATTCATACTTTGACACATTGAAATCACAGTGATACACATTGACATCATGAAGCCTACAGTTGCTCAGAGTCGTTCAGGGCACAATGGGAATTACTGGAGGAAACAAAAAACACACCTGTCAGAGATGTTTGGAAAGGAGATAATATTGTTTTCAGCGTCACTGGTATTATTTTCACCTTGTTTGTGTGTGTTTGTGTGTCATCATGGCAACATGTGTTCCTGGGGACACCTACTGTAGCGGGAAGTACCACAGGAAAGGCTTGGAGTACTTCCCAGGTGGTAAAATTTCTTGTCTGCCATAGTGTTGCAACTGTAAAAGATACATTGACAAAACTTTACAGATGTGTAGTTGAGCTCAAATTGAAGGTAGAATTTGAAGATGGGTGTGGTCCAAGCAAGAACACAGGAAGTCCGGGACGTAGGAAGTAAGAAGAGGGGGAGGGGCCATTGGCACCTCACTTATGGCCCTGGCCCGATTTGGCGTTAAGGCTGATGTGATCCCAGCGCAAGACTGTCTCTAGTTTATTTTAGTTTCAACAGCCTGACTGTGGGATGCCAGTATTATTGGAGATATTGGCTTTACACAACTATCCCATTCGTTTGAGTGTCCATTTGACAATGTCAGATTTTTTTCTAAGTGGATGTTTGTGGAATGTTTCTTTAATTTGCTTGTTTCTTAACAATTCTTAACATTTGGGTATGATGTTGTATATGGTATGGTACAGTACTGTTCATTTGGTATGGTACCAATATGACCTCACCTACTTCACTAGTTAAGAAGCTACAATACACACACACATACACAAACACAAACACACACAAACACAGACACAATATTAGTAGGTATATGAGTGACAGTTAGTCTTTGTAATAAGCCTACACACAACTGGGTGAAAGTTTCTGGCTCAGAGACTCTCCTCCGTGGTTCCTGAATATTCAGCAGCTGTCACTGTGTGGGTGGAGAGAGTGGGGCTATAAATGAGCACAGTATCCAGTAAAGGTGTGTTCTTGCCACAAACTGGAGCTCTTGAGTAGTGTCGACCTCTGACTAGAACAAACCACAAAGTTCATCACAGTAAGTAGTTATTATGCTTTCTTTTGAAACATCTATGTTTAAAGTGTATTGCTTTGTGCCAAATGCAGTAATGGGATATTAGACTGCTGCTACATGAGTGTGTTTTCAAAAAGTAGTTTATTATTGCCTATCTTGTGTTGAGTTGATACCTGGTCCACCTTCTGTTTTTTTTTTAACATCAATTTATATGGCCAAAGGCATTGCATTTACAAAAATGGTACATCTGCACACCATCTAATGTTCATTTTGAACAGGTCTTCATACAACCTTCATCACTTCGTCTCAGCCATTGGAAATGGAAAGCATGCAGGAGTTGATCCCCTTCGCCAAAGAGATGCTGAGTCAGAAACCCAGCTGTGGTCTGCTGAAGGTCTACCTGGTGGGTTCGGTGTTTGCAGTGTTGGGGACGGTAATTGGCCTGGTCGAGACCGTGTGCCACCCCTTCTCCTCTGGTGAGCCCATGGACGCAGAGATGGTCCTCATGTTGGCCCGGGAGCAAAGAACTGTTGAGGCCGAGATACAGAGGGATGCAAGGGGTCAGGAGGAGGAGGAGGAGGAGGAGGATGAGGAGGAGAAGCTGACTCATGAAAAAGGGGCCGTGACCCAGACCACCAACCTCTACAAGACCCATAAACCCATCCAGCGGAGCATGGCCAACCGGCTGCATGCTTCCTAAAGCCAAAGGGTCAGCCCCTAGTGACTTGAGATATTTATCAGGGAACTGGTCCTGCCACACCACCGACTTGTGCAACACGTACATAATCTGAAGCTTTAGAGAAAGATGTGTCTGAGCTGCCTGCCATTCTATGCTGCTTTTTAATGACGCCTTTAGGTGCAGTTGGAAATGTTCTAAGTATGCCTTTTATGCATTGGATGCACATGAAAGACCCCGGAAGGCTCTAGTGGCAGCCTACATGGGAGAGTTGAGACTTTTGGACAGACCTCATGTCAAGAATATAGTAAATAGTATAAGAGAAGTGCACATTCACTCAGTACGACAGGGATTTGGATCCTCCAGTTGGAACCCTGATTGCTCAGCAAACATTAGAATTGTTATTTCTCGCATATTCATCCTTGGAGTAAGGTTTCTTTACTATGTGAATCTAGTCAGGGTTAAAAGATATGAAAATTCCTAAAAGAGCCCTGAAATATATGTGTGCTACATAAAACCCCTTTTTTAAATATTCTGCTGCTGAAACACAAAGTTTAGTTTCTACAAAAAAAAAAAAAAAAAAATGAAAACAGCAGACAGACAAAAAACAAGGTTCATTTTGTTCATATTTAACAATCCAAAGTTGGGAGGCTAAAATTAGGGAGTTTAAGAGAAGTACCTGAAGGCAGCGTGGTGTTGAGAGCCTGCCTGGCTGGTAAGCTGCTGTGTAGCACCGCCTGTTGTCTGGTGGGTGTATCTAATCGGCCCATCCTCCCACTCACTGTGTTCAAGGAGAGCAGTGTTATGCTGTGTGTATATACTGTAAATATACAATCTTTTTCATACCAATAAAGTTGATTTTATTTATAAAGTCTGCTTTTCCTTTGTTCAAGTGATGTCCTTCTACGAATTTTATTCATCAAAATATCAATATTAAGCACGGATGGATTTATCTATTATTATTTAGTTTAAGATCACTACAGATATATCAGTCTGACGTATTTTGGTAACCTTATTGAGCAACTTTAAGTGGAGAGTGAGATATAGTTAAATTACCAAGCCATTCACTGAAGCTTAATAGAATGAGTAATAAGTAAAGCATGTGCTCCAAATGTACCAATTCCCAGTGAGCTCCTGTCGAGGACCGGGTTTAGGTGGTATGGATAAGTACCGTCCAAGGGACAGTTCAATCCAAAGTCAAAAATACATAGCAGTGTCATGCTAGAATTACGGTTGAAGGAAAATGAGTTCCTACATGAAATTGCTCACACCAAAATAATCTATATATAATCTGTTTTACTACAGGTCAGAGGTAAAACTATGTACTTTGATTTAAGGCTGAACTTTCCCTTTAACTGGCCCTCAGATGCACTATTGATTGTTTTCCCTGAACCCCTGGTGCTTTGACAGCGGACTGCAGGTTTTGTAGGGATGCAGGACGGTTTAGCTCCGTCACCAACTGATCAAGGAGCATGGTCCACTGAGATAGCACATGTAACAAAGGGAGAATGCTGCCTGACACGTGCACATCTGCACACACATGAGTGGGAGGCCATATAACCCTGAGTCAACATGATACTCTGGTTTTAGAATATCTTGAGCGATGACCCTAAAAGCTCTGAACAGTTGACCTAATCTGACTGTCAGACCCCCATAGAGGCTGTATGGAGCTGTGTGTGATTCAGCACAACTTTCAAAGCAGTGTTCTCATTAAAATGGTGAAGTTAAAGGTGCAACCTGGAAGATCAGGACCACAATACTAATTTAAAACACTCAAAAAATAAACGCACGCTTAAAGCAGAATGTGAAAAGGTTACAGTATTGATGTCAAAGAAGTCTTTGCATTGTGTAACAGAGATATCTACTGATATGAGCATGCTAACCAGCTAGCCCCGGCTCATCCTTGTAATACCACTTGAACCTGAAGAAGATAATACTTACAGTATGTTGTTATGCCAATGGTCATTTCAATTTATATAAAAAAAGAACACATTTACAAATATAATTCTATATTTGTATAATTTTGTCTGTCATGTATATTCATAGATATAAACCATATGATATAAAATGAAATTGAGATTTAAACAGTATCAAAAATGAGCAAATTCAAAATAGAAAGGACTTTTTTCTTTAATTAAATAAAAATATTAAAGTAAATTTAAAAAAAGTAATGAAAAAATGTGTATGTACGCAATAGAAGACACATTAGATTAATCTTGACCTAAGAAAATAAACATTTCTTGTTTAACCTCACTCTAGTAGCTTTGGGGACCAGCCATATAACTGATTTACTTCATATTAAATGGTAAATGTTTTCATGATTAAGGCAAAGGCTGACTGGTATTGTGGTCTGTGAAGGATCCATTCCAGTTGTTAGTTCTGTTAATGTTTCTTCTCTCAAACCTCGTTTTCTCTTTACTAGTGCAGAGCTGTGATAAGTTCATCACATAGATGGATGAGACTATGCAGGTCGTTAAAGTTTGTTTAAGTCTATTTGGCAAATGAAAAAGTGGGCAACAGTTCTTTTGCAGAGTTGAAGTGCTTTCACAGTCTGTTTAAAAAAGGTAAATTCCTATTCTGACATTACTGCCTCTTCAGAAAGGTTGCCTTATGTAGACAGGTTCGACAAAATTATGAACCCTCCAGCTGCATACCTTACTCTTTTAACTAGGGGTCGAAAGGTGAATTGCAGAAAGTCAACTCAAAGTGACAAAAGGTTTTTTTTCCTGACTTTTATAGAAAGAGGGATTTGACTTGAAAGGTTGCCAGTGGATACCAGAGGCAACACACTCAGTGTGGAGCTGCTGACTCTTTGCCAAGCCCTCCCCAGTGTCAACCAAGCGTTGACACTAAGTTCAATACGAACTGATCTGCAAGTGGGACAAACACCATAAAACTAATGTAGGGACCAAGTTTGTTCAAACTTACAAAACTTTATATAACATCTAGTGAAGAATATTTCCCATTTGATCATGCAGCCAAGGCATCTATCGGTCTAAGCAAATCTTCACTATTTACATTATGCATTTTGGTGGAAACACTGTAGTCACTCTTTACCTGCAAATGCTCTGCAATGTTCACCAGCTGTGTGGTGCTGAGCAGGTGCAGTCATGTACAGTGGCTTTTTAAGAGCTTTTTCACTGAAAACAGCAAAACAAAATCAGTCTGCTGAGAGCCAGAGAACCAAATCAATGAGCTAAACAAAGCTAGAACCATAGACTGTTTATAAGGAGTGCACGTAGTCACTAGGATTTCACATATTGGTTTGTGCACTACAGTTTTGAAGCCTTGAGTTCCACATTTTGGCCATCGCCATCTTGTTTTTTTGGAACCAGAAAGGACACGAGAAGGTGGAGCTAAGTACAACTGAATAAAACATTTTTGGGCATCCAAAATGTTACAATTAACATCCATGAACTAAAACACATGAAAAGACGAAAAGACGTACAACTCCCACATAACGCTGTGGTAGACACCTGTCAATCACAAGGTAGCCCCGCCCTAAAACACACTCTGCTTTATGGTCTATTTGACTCTAAATGGAGCATCATTTACTAAATGAACATCATGCTGTATTGAAGAAGACTTGAAACTAGAGATTGAGACCATAAACTCATGTTTACAATGTTTACTGAGGGAATAAATCAAGAGAGAAGTAGAGTCATTTTCTCATAGACTTCTATACAACCAGAGGAGTCGCCCCCTTATGGCCAATAGAAAGAATGCATGTTAAAGGCAAATGCTTTGGTTGATAATTCTTTAGGGGCTGAGTGACCCCTTCAACTATACACATCTAACATAAAAGTATTGACTAGTGCAGCTTTAAGGCTCGGTGACATTTCTTTGACATCCCAACTTTAATCATATTGACTTTCAGAGATTATCACAGTGTTTATTGAACGCAGATCCGATACAATCCGCCGGTACCAGTGGTATTTATCAATAAAACAATGTGGAAGTTGTTAAATGCTAAATGTAAGCTTACAGTGGTGTGCGTGTGTGTGTTGTCTTATGAGTGCAGTCAGATGCCCGTGTATTCCTGTACAGCCTCCACAGAGAGTGAGATAGATGAAGATGTCTGAATACTTCGGTGTGCTGCCACCTGGCAACCTGGAGGTCAGAAACACATTGTTTGCTCAAGCATATGGCCCGATGGCTCAGCAATTCCTGAGAAGACAGTGCAGGGAGCTCTGTGTAATGTACTCACACAACACACAGTGTGGCAGAGGGAGGAAAGGTTATGGAGCTACTCCATCTAGAGGATGCCACAAAGAAAGTTTGCCTGGTGGACACATGGACACAGGTTGCCCCCACATGAAGCATCAATCTGGGTAAAGGAGGAGAGGACAGGGGCTTGGCTCTACTGTACTCTTTGTACTGTTTACTGTATATGAAGTCTGGGGAAGGATAGAGGATCTTCTTAGAAAGACATCAACAGTTTCCAATGCTGTTTACAAAGAAGTTTATGATGCACAATAACAAATGATTACCTAAAAGAATGCAGTCACCCCTCTCCAGTTATTTTGACTCTTGGTCCCTCAGTTCAAGTGATGTCAATTTTAGAACCACATCAGTGGAGGCTGTTCTAGCAGCATATTAATGGTCCATTTCTGGAATGTTCAACAGTCTCATATGTTCACATACTTCTGTATGAACTCACAAACTTTAAAGAATTACTTCATCCACAATATTAACATTTGTATATCAGTTACTCACCTTGTGTTACCTTGAATTCTTGAAGAAACACTTACTTTTAAAAACATTTTCGGACGAGTAGCTCGTCGACGGAGATGTTGGAGAAGATGCATGTGTATTGGAAGCAGTGAGCATACGACTATATAAATGAGAATTGAATTATACTGCAGGAGTTGTGTGAGGGTTTGTAAACAGGTGATTTTATATATTTTTTCTGTGGTTGAACACTTCACCCATTCATTTTAATTCATCAAGGCTTTTCTCCGTTTTTTGATTCTCCGTTCACTGTGGAGGCACAAGAGGAAAAGTTTTCTTCAAGAATTCAAGGAGACACAGGGTGAGTGATAGATACATACATGGTCATCTTAGGGTGAAGTATTCCTTTAATGATCAAACACTGTCTTGAGAGTATAATGGAACTGATACACTTTCTCTTGAATAATGATCAGTTTTAGAGACAACTTAAATGGTTTCATAACAAATGTGTCCACAACCATGCTAGCAGCTCTGTGTGGCTCTACATGGGGACAGCAATGCTTTATGCTAAATGCTCAAACTCCACATGCTTACATTCTTAATGACAATTAACATTCTGATGTTTGGCAGGTAGAACTTTTACCAAAAAGTTCACCATCTTTGTTTAGCATGCTGGAAACTGTTGGGCATCTTTAAAAACTACTTGGCAGGTGATTGGATGAACCATCTTGTCAATCAAACTCTTGGTGAAGCCATTTAGGAAAGACAAGGACATTTTTTCCCACCTAGAAAAGCTTCAGTGTCGTTGTTTGCTCTTCTTTCAATAAATAAATTATCTCCAGCTCTGATAGAACTGATGCTATTGCAGCTTCGGTAAGAGTTCAGGTGACGACAACCACAATCCAGCATGAGATGGTAGAGGTGTTGTTTATGACTGACACAATGGCCAGTGGACATTTAATGACAAAACATGATCACACCATTAAAAAACCCCAACAGAAAATGGTCATGGGTCATAAATCACATCTGTATCGTTTCACGTTAAAACATTTATTTTATTCAACTTTCTTCACCTAGTTATACATTTTTTTAAGATTCAAAACTATCAACACAATTCTGTTTATTTTTATTTTAATATGTCATTTCGCCCCTCAGAAATGGGCCCACGACAACTAGTTATCTATGTACTTCATCTGTCAATACTTGACAATAATTGATTTCAGTTGGTTAATTGATTTCAGTTGGTTAATTAGGAAGAGTCTCTGTTCAAGTTTGCTATATGTTTATTTTGTCCATACAATAGCATGTTAGATGTTCAACTTAAAGTTCTTTACCTACAAAGATACACTGGGCGACTTTGTGCTCTATTATCCAAAGTCCACATTTGCTTCTATGTGGAACAACAGCAGACTGCTGGGAGGAGAGTGGAAAGTTTGGAGAAATTTCTCCAGCGGAGAACAGCTGTTGTTGTTGACTTTGAAGTTCTGCGGCTGTGTCCTCAGCGTGTGTCCGTGGCACACTTTGGGTCAAAGCTGTGGACTGGAAGTGTGTTTTCACTGTGGGACTAAATTGTTTCCTCTGAGGCAAAGCAGAAAAGTACGTTTATATACAAACAAACATATGACTAAAAACTGAACACTCTTCATTTTGTTTTATGAAAACCAGCCAAGTAAGAGATCGCTTGGGCAAAATGTGCTGTAAACAAAAAGGTTTCTTTAGTATTTCTAATCCTATCTTTTCTAGATACATTCATACTTTTTACACAATCCGCAGTCATACAGTACCCTGCTTCACCTTCTCATAACAACAAAAACACAGCATCATCATCACATTTAAAGCACACAAACCACATTTTACCACATCGGTCCGACCTTCACTACAAAGATCTTGGTCATGTTGCGCTGACTAGTGCAGTAACTGTTCATGTCCACCACTGATCACAGCTCAGTATCCGCACAAGTCTCTGTATGGAAAAACAAAATCAAGTGGACGGTCCTGCCGCTCTAAACAGCCGCCGCGGTAACATTTTCCTCAGCACCGTTGGCGCTGGGCGCCATGCCTGTTGGGGCCCTGTTAGCTGGTGTGTGTGGGGTGACCTTTGCCAGTCGGTGCTCCTTGCTGTGGGTGCAGCTGCGGGCGCAGAGTTGGCAGGAGGCGCAGGCCGAGTTGCAGCAGGGCAGGAAGCGGCAGACGCTGACGCGCCAAAGGAACCAGCCGGGCGACCAGCAGCACCAGCAGAGCACCACGCCGCCGGCCACCACACCCAGGATGATGTAGAGAACCAGCAGGGACATGGAGGCAGGGGAGTCTAGGGATCATACAATCAAACATACACCATACAATTGTCTTTATTCAGCCATATTAAGTTTACGTTATAATGCAGGTGGGAAACACGTATATAACTTATCTTAGTATTAACCAAACTACTTTGCAATTTTGAGGGTTTGAGCTCTTCAGTCTGTACACTGTCACAACGAGCTGCAACAGACTGAGGAGGCTCACACTACACTCACTACTGAAACGGTGTTGTATCTGGCAGGAAACAAATCCTCTTGGCCTGACTCTGGCTCCCTCTCTGCCTTCCTGATAGCTCAAACAAAAGTCTAATCATGGAAATAAAAAACTTACACGAGCTCATAATACTAAATGTGGAAACGTGGATCCCCTGCTGAAAATAGTCCCCCAACACATGCACTTTTACTCCTTTGTGACTAACGTTTGCTATAAACTGCCTTTAGATTTACAGATTTACGTCATCAGACGGGACAAATAGGTTTTGGGGATGAGATCACAGGAATCACAGTGTTTATTAACCACAGCACCCATAAAATAAGTATAAACAAGTATTAAGAGATGGACGAACAAACGGTGGATATAAGGGAGGGCAAGTGGTTTACTACATCTAGTCCCCCCTCTGGGCCCCCTAACTGTGGCGAATATTTTCATAAGGTGGAAACAAAAATAACATAATGACTGAACCAAAAATGAATAATAATTATGCTGAATAGTAGGAGCATTTTTGTGATGGACCCACTGGATTTTGATTAGAATTTTTTTTTTGTGGCAAGTCACGCCCTACTGCTGTGTTAGACTAGCACTTTTACCTTGTGATCGGATTCTAGCGTCACTATTTTTTCTGTTAAAAGTCCTGCTAGCGACACAAGTGACACTACTGATGTTGACAATAATGTAATAATATTGACACTCTCACGTTGAGGGGCATTATGTACTTACTTCAGTAGATGAGAGAGGGTTTTAGTGCAGGTTTTGAACAGATGTTTTTTTTGACAACAACGGTTTTCAATGGAAATCTGTATTATCCTGATTGGTATTCAGTGCTGGAATTCCTCAAGTTCCTCGTATTACTCTCTCAACATGTATAACTCTTACATTAAGGTCTTGGAACACGAATCAGTTCAAAATAATTTTTAGAAAGGCAAGTAAAGAATGGAATGCAGAAACCCTCTGATGTAGTAGAGCTAACACTGTTCATGCAACCAAAGAAAGAAATCTTCTTTAAGGTTTTCAAACCGTGAAACATTGCAGTTCCAACACCAGTAAGCACAGCTTCATGTGAACAGAGATTGTTTTTATTATCTGCACAAGGCCTGGAGGGAGGCTATGTTTTCGGTTGTGTATGTGTGGGTCCGTGACTGAGAGAGTGTGCGCCTCTGTGTCTGTCCACAGCTAATCCCACATTCTGCTGCAGCAAACTGCATGATGTTTTGGTGGCCAGTTATGGCTGCATGCTCAAAGACTTCTTGTGGTTGTGGTGACTCATACTTTCTCAGAAGACCTTTTATTACCTGTTTTATACTGCCACTGACCGCCTATTGACTCCTCTCTCATCTCTCTTAACCGGCCCTCTGTAAATTGTAAATTTCCCTGCTGCGGGACTAATAAAGGATTATCTTATCTTATCTCTGCGTGTGGCTGCACATGTACAGATTTGAAGTAGCCTACTTGTACTTTACTTGAGTATTTCTTTTTTCTGCTACTTTATACTTCTACTTTACTGCATGCCAGAGTCTCTTATCAAGTGCTTGTAGAACCAAACAATGGGACGTGGTTAACATTGTGAAACAATTGGTTAAGTTTAGGCAACAAAACTTCTTGGTTAAGGTTAGAAAAAAGATCATGGTTTGTGTTCCAAAATTAACGTAACAACGTAATGTGACGATGTAACATGACAAAATAAAACAATACAACATGACGATGTAACATAACAGCTGTGATAACGCAAATACCATAAATAAATAACAAACACCACCTACGTAACACGCATAACAATGTCACGTAAGATGCGTTCAGTCAACGTTTACTTTTAGTTTCACACCGGACACTAACATTATCTCCTGGATGAAAGTTCTGTGTTTGTTTGACCCAACCATCGCTCGCTATACTTTTTCACTTGCTCTGACTGAATGCAAAAACATAGACATTCAACATATTCATGGTTTGCAGAAATGTACAATGCCAACATTATTTCCTGGCGACTGGGCTGGCAATTTTCATTGAAAATGTAGGCCTTTTAGCTGTTACAAAAGCTGTGTGACCTAGGCCTTAGTGTTGTCTCTACCAACAATCAAAAGGAGATGTCTAGAAAATGAAAATCAGTAACTTTTTCTGAAACTACAATTACTATGAGCCTCTAAACAACTACAATCCAACATTTTGGGAAATACAAGTCTCATCTTATCAAGAGTCAGAAAAAAACATTAATATAAATTCTTTGTTACAGGTCCAACTCCCAAGTTAAAAAGTTAACAAACTAGCAAACTTGTCTAATTGTCTTGTCAAAGATGTTGAGGTTGACTGTAACCGTCAATTAAGTTTCTAACTGTGCAGTCAATGAACCATACATATTGATATGCATGGAGCCCACTGACTGATTAGATGTCCAGTCTTTACACTCTTAGAAAATGGAAGAAATTCAACCACAGCTAACAAGTCTGTTCCTCGCCGATGGTCCCTTACAATGGGCTGACCAGGGTGCATTGAAATTTATCTCAGCTAGTAAACAGCTGGCAACTAATGTGAATCCCCTTCTCCCGCTCTCAATGTTACTATCAGAATGAAAGAATAGATGTTTTCTTAGGCCAGACTTGGCCAGGCTTTAACAGCAATCAGAAGCTGACATGTGGGCCCAGACAGTCCGTGTTTGCCCCTCTGACGCTGGTATAGAGACGGGTTACTCAAAAGGGTGCTCCCTACTGTGAGAACCCATTACCATTTTGTAAAATTTGTTTACGAGGCTTTAGTGAAATTAACAATTTAATGGTCACCCCCATTAGTTTTATGCCCAGTCATCAGGACACTTTGCATCCAAATGGGTACTTAGTTCATTTGTCTACCAACCAACCGACTGCAGGACCTAAGCTAAGTGCATTGTACCTGATTAATTTGTGCCGGTGGAAAGGGTTTCTACTAGTTGAATTAATAGACATATACTATGTCAAAGATGCAACTCACCTGTTACAGACTCATGACTGGGAGCGCTGTCTGGCACGCCACAATTGAGATGAGTAGGAATTGGCAATGTGGGTGGATTCACAAAAGGTGGGGGTGGGGTTGCTATTGGCGGTGGAGTTTCAGGAGGTAAAAGCTGACCTGCTGATGAAGGACAGACAAGGGGTAAACTTTCAAATGGTAGGAAAAGCTATGTTGTTGAACTGTAAAGACACCTCCAAAATCCCCAAATATTCCCCAGAAAACATGTAGTTGTGAAGCATCAACTATGAAATTCTGAGCGTGTATTAATAAAATCAAGGACTGTTTCTTGACATATAAGCATTGGACATCATCACTTAACTAACCTTTACAACCCGTGGTCAGGTTTTCCTCTAGGTCACTTCCATCCCCACAGTTGTCAATGCCTTTATCGTCACACACCAGACTGAGAGGGATGCACTTCCCATTTCTGCAGGTGAAATAGGGTTCATTGCTGCATTCTGATTGGTTAAAACCTGAAGAGGAAGACAACAATTAAGGGATTTGGGCAAGAGAGGAAGGATCTGAGTGAACCATAAAAACCTAAGGCCTGCAAGTGGAGTGTAACAGTTTCTTTGATTGACGTTGATTGGTTAATTATAGAGTTTTCTTCTCAATAAAAACTGTTAATCTTGAGGGAAAACAACATGGCGAATGCATTTTCAACCTAAAAAAGCATTTTCAAAGCTATGTTTATATCATTGTTAGCTAGAAAAAAGTTTTCTCCTCAGGTAGCAACCTCCTGTTCTAAAAAGTGAAGCCAATGCTGAAGTGCCTTTGACCTGCATTCTCTCTGCTGTCCATCAGGGGGCGACTCCTCTGGTTGTATAGAAGTCTATGAGAAAATGACTCTACTTCTCTCTTGATTTATTCCCTCAGTAAACATTGTAAACATGAGTTTATGGTCTCAATCTCTAGTTTCAAGTCTTCTTCAATACAGCAAGATGTTCATTTAGTAAATGATGCTCCATTTAGAGTCAAATAGACCATAAAGCAGGGTATGCTTTAGGGCGGGGCTACACAGTGATTGACAGGTCTCTACAAGTGTTGTCCTGTCTCGGAGTTGACCGTGTTTTCGTCTTAGTACTTTAATTATTTCAGTGTTTTCACTTCATGAACATTAATTGCAACATTTTGGTCAGCTAAAAATGATTCAGTGTTCAGTTATACTTCACTTTGACCCTCTCGTGTCACTTCGTGTTTGAAAAAAAACAAGATTGTGACAGCCAAAATAAAAAGATCTTCAGTGAACTTGCTTCTTGTGCGTTTTCATAATAGACTGCCCATGATGACTAACAGTTTGAAAAGTTTTATGAATGATATGATATGTACAGCTCTGCTGTGACTTTAGGGTAATGAATGATTAAAATCTTTGTGAAGGATATTTGCACTAAATTGATGCACATGTCTTTGTTAAAGGAAAGGGTTATTGCAAAATTGTATTTTCACCTGAACCTCATATTGAGCATTAAGTTCATTTTTTTCAGTTTCTGTCATTTAGAGACAAATGAAGAATTTAGTCATGTTTTTACCAAGGATTTGATATTGTAAAATTTCATACAGCAATATGTATCTTTAAAACCCTTTGAGACCCATGTAGACACATTTTCGTCTTTTTTAGGGGGGACAGGGGATCTTTCGGGGGGAGATGGCAGGACAACGGTAAAGGCCACATAGAAGTGGTGTAGTTATTAAAGAATAATTCAAGATACGGCTCAGCACAGTGCATCAAGTTATAATAAATCTGTAATGAACGTTATGTTTGGTAATTCACATTTAAATGTTGATATGTATAAGGGCATAGAACAATTCCATAAGAGATTACGATATCATTCCCATGCTCATTTGTGAATCATAAGTTGTTGCAGATATTTTGGGGTTTATACCATTTATTAAACAGATTTGGAGCTAAATGTAACAATTTTTGACGACTCGAGAATTGATATATCAATCCCTCAAAAAATACCACATCAAGACACCAAGACCTCGAGGAACACCGTAGAAAAATCCATGCTGGGATTTGGTATTAAAAAATGTTGACATTTGGAGAATGTCATTTTTAGAAATGGTACATATTTGTACTGCTTGCAAAATAAACAGCATGTGGTCATCATAAAGTGGCCATGTCTGCAAAGGGGAGACTTGTGGTTCCAATAGAACCCATCTTCTTTCACATATCTTTACGTGTCAAAGGAACTCTGTGAACATGGCCATGCTAGTTTTTCCCTCGCCAAATTTAGCTTAAGTTTGGAGTGTTATTTAGCCCAGCATGACATGGGTGGTACAAATGGATTCATTAGGTTGTTTAGTTTCATATTATGTCAATATCTCCTACTACAGCATCTAATAGACAGTAATGCTGGCAAACCCGTTGGTCTCAGAGGGTTTGGAAGAATTAGACTATATGATGTGGTTTTCATCACTAGTTTACGGTAAAGTTTTCTTTTTTCTTCCTGGTTAAAGTACAATGTTGAATATTGTTATTTATTTCTAAACTAGTAATACCGCACCAGCTGACTCCTTATTAATGCGCTCTCTTGACTCCTCAAGACACTTTGAAGAAATAGTCTTTTAGCATTCATCTTGGTGTAAGGTAACTTAAAGTAGGGTCACCTTAGAGTAAAATATCTTATGCTCTTCACCACAGACTGCACATGACCACACATTACTAAAGTATTCCTAGATGTAAATGTGTGATCTGTCGTTACCTCAATGTCTCTTTGTGTGCTGCAAATATTGTCTATTAACATCAAAAACTATTAGATTTTGATTAGCTAGCACAAAACAGTTAATGTTTTAAAGTCAACATGAAATTAACAAAAACACACTTTTAAATCAGATCCACTCTCATAATGTGCAATTATATTTAACAAAATATTAAAAAAATATATTAAATCAATTTTCTTACATTTTAATATCAAAACCCATAATTTTCTCTTCCTGTATCACAACGTATGACATGTGTTTACATAAGCTAGTACCAACCAATTTCAAACAAAAGTATCATGACACCATCTATCAATATATCTGCACTTTAATGGATTTTAAGAACAAACACCTAAAAATAGCTCACAGTAAAAAACTTTGGTTACCATAGCGACAATACTGATGCTAACTAACACCAAGGCAAATTCCTATTATGTGAAAAAATGATGCTACTTAGCAATGAACCTGGGCTGATGTTTCCTGCAACTTTATCAGTTCACTTTCACTGGTAAAACCAAGGTGATAAAGTGGCTAAGACTTTGATGGAAGACAAGTAGCTATTGTCGGAGAGAGATAATACACTCCAAGATTACATAAAATAACGGACCTTGTCCATTTTTTTCTGATTTCAGATCCCCAGGATCATTATACCATCATCACATATTATGAATATGTCATCTAAGCATCTGTAGGATGGATGGACATGTCTGTGTCTTTCTTACCCAGTCTGAAGGACGTGAAGTCCCCAACAAAGTCGACTCGGGGCTGAGTCCCCCGGGTCACCAGTTTCAGGGTCAGGTAGTTCCCTGTGGACAACACTGGCCGGGGCGGGCTCTTCCCACAAAGAGGGGGCCCGAGGGGAGGCGAGTTCCTGTCCCGTCCATCATAGAACTGAACGTATGAACCGGCGTGACACGGGTCCCCCGAGCTCTCACCAGAGGTGGGCTCCAGTCTGGGATTGAGAGGGGCGGAGCCACGGGGGGACTCTGGAAAGAGAGGGGCCGGGCTCAGAGGGGCCACTCGGAGCAGACTGTAGACCAGGAAGAAGCGGAAGTGGAACTGAACCTTGTCCTTAGCAGAGCTGGCCTGCATGGTGAGGTGGCAGTCGGTCGCCATGGTCACAAAGTAGTATTTCTTGGATTCCTGGTGCGAGTTGACGATCATGCCGTCGCCCCGGATCGTCTGGCCACAGAAGTCTACCACGTTCACTGACAAGGCAAAGACACATGAGACAGATTCCTCAGAGACAAGTTGACAAATGGAGCATGTCAGTAATGATATGAGTCCAACTCCAAATAGACGGCTGTGTATGTTTGGATAAAAAAAAAAAAAAAAAAAAAGTTATATTTCTGATCACAAAATGGACTTGAGTGTTTTAGAGTCTCATTCTTGGCAGAGAACAGAAGACTGTTTTAAGGGTGTTTTGACATTGTAGTTGTGATTAAAAGAAAACAGTGTCCGTGTTTATTTACTTTTCACGTCATTTTAACTTATACGCAAGAGTTTTTTCTTCTTAAATAACCATCATTAACAGAAAGACGGCCCTTTAAGCCATCATGAGGCAAGTTTAACACATTACTATGGCGGCAGTAAAGGAATCTCCAGAGGGTCAAATGTTTGCTTGGTCCAAACTATAAACACTTGGTACAAATGAATAATGAGACTAAACATTACACCAGTTTTACTACATGGCATCAACCTTAATATACCTGATTTATCACATGGTGTTTACAAGAGGGCGGATTGTTCCATTGTCTTCGGGAATGTCCAACCATACAGGGGTATTGGAAGGAGATAATAACAACCTTATCCATTACCACAAAAGAGGAGCTCCACTCAGCCCTAACGGTGTATTTTTGGATGCTTCCCAGTAAACGGCCAACTTGTTGTTGCATTTTCTGGCTATGGGGAAACTTACATGTTTAGTAAAAGTAAATTCATTACATTTCTGGAGGGGAAACATTTTGCTAATACTAATACAATTCATTTAAAATGTTTATTTTCATTTTTAAATTTTGAGCACTTTGTTATTATTTAGTGTCGGATCATTTCTTTTTTCGTACTACTGTATGCCAGCAAGTATGACAGCAAAACATGCCTCACTTCCATTATATGTTCAGTGTGAAGTGTATGTTTTTATATGCTATAAAATGGGAAAAAATGTAATAAAAATATAGTCAAAAAAGAATAGGTTCAGTCTCTTTGTTTGTTACTATTCAATCACTGCAGCTCAACAGGGAAACGCTGCCCGGGAAACTAGTGACAGCCGGAAATCAAAAATCTAAAGCAAGTCCAGTTGCTTTTGACTTAATTTACGTATTTATATTTTATGTTTTATATATTCCTATTTCAAAGAAACAATACTTATATTACATATTTTGTATGTATTTTTTGAGCCAATGATTATATGTTCATCACATCTTTGTGTCAATTCCTTTTGCATGAGACAATCACAAAACCACCTTCATTTGCATTCACAAATATGAAAGCGATTTTTAAAACAATATCAAAAAAAAGTTAGCAAGAGGGAAGTAAAGAATGTTAAATTTAAAAGAAAGCAATAACCTGACAAAGATAAAATAAATATGTATATGCTAAAATAAAGGAGACATTAATCAAATATAATTCTAGGAGAGTCTGAGAGTTGTTTGACATACAGAGTTTGTCTTCAACACACTGGTGGATGTAGAACCTCACACACATCAGCGTAAACCTGCTCAGCTAAATCATCCACAGGCTGGACCAGGACAGATGGGTGGGCAGATCCGGCTCCAGCAGCCCCCACCCAGCCACCCACCGCCCCTGCCTTTGGGCCACAGGCCAAATAATGAGAGAATTTACGACCACCCCTGGAGTTTATTAGCTCTGTTTCCCTGGGAGACAACTAGATCCTCCTGCACTGACCTCCAGGAATGTCCCGAAGCCCGCTAGCCCCTGTTGGTGGGAAACAGCTCATCCCCTCTGCATCGCACAAGTAAACACAAAGCCTCGGGGGACACTGTCCAAAACGTGGAGGACCAGAGGACACCAATCCCCTGTAAAGATTTTTTGCAGGCTGAAAATTCAACTCTTTAAAACACTGTCATTGTAAATGGAGTGCGTTTCAGAGAGCAAGGCCAGAGGGTGAAGGTGTGTGTGACACACTGTAGTAAGAAATGTGTCTGGGACGACATTGTGTGGAAAAGGGCAGCCGCACCACTGTCCATCATGTGTTAGCCTAACACCGGTGACTCAACAAAGGCTAGCATTCTATCACTTTACACTGAAACGGATTCAGTCCTCTGTGGACCTACACACATTATAATATATATAATAACTGGTCTCATGGGGCTGCAGCAGGGGGCTTTTATCATTTGGTATGGAATTCTATATCACTATATCTATACATATCATGATAGATATATTTTTAGAAAATAAGAAAACTAAACCTTAATTTATATTGAAGGCTGCTGTGAAGCACCCAGGGAGAAACTCGGGGTCCGGGGTCTCACTCAAAGACCCTTTGACATGAAGACAGGAGGAGCCAGGGATCGAACCAGCAACTCCGCCGCTGATCCACAGCTTCCCCTGTACAAATTAGTAATTGCATATAGACAAAAACACAGGACCATTTCTGTTAGGACTTACATTGTGTTTTGTGCACCTAGGGTCTTTCTCATTTCCTGATTTTATACCTCCTTTATTCCTTTCCTCGCTCCTAGAGATGCCTTATTTGAATTGGGATGTCCTTCAAGATGGAGCACTGAGATCGTACACAGATCACAAGGGAATCGAGGAGGCACAAAATCAGGAAATGAGAAACACCCTTGGCTTTGTTTTCAGGAAGCCCCCCCTTTAATTATCCAGATAGATGGGACCTGACCTGCAGGTGCAGAGACTCTCCTCACCACTTTGTTTACTCTTCATTTTATTTAACGTTACATAATACAACATCTGCTCATTGATTTGCAACATGGCCCAAAGTGGTCTTATGCATATTAAAGCGTGACCTCAATATAAACACTACAGAAAGTAATTTTGTTATTCTTAACACTTAGTAGCTGATCAAACCACTTGATCAATAACTTCAACATCATTCGATCCTATAGCCATATCAGTAACATCAAATAACTTTTGATCAAACAAATGAATAAAAACATAGTTAGTTTTACGGGGCCATACAATCAGCTCCATAACTACAAATCACAGACTTTACACAGCAGCTATCCACTTTACTAACCATACTCTTCTGTTCCAGGGGCCCCTTGGTTTCCACTCATTTCCATGAGATATGGAAATATATTAACATACTATGAATGTTGCTCGAGCTAGTGATCCATAATAGTGAACTTCAAGCATGCATTTATTTTTGTTGAAATTCCAATGCAAAGAAGTCTTTTCAATCTGCATTTGAGGGAAGACATCCCAGACAAAAACATAGTTTTTCATGTAATGGGTCGATTTTGTGATTTTTGGCTTTTTTTAGGGTTGTCTTCAACCATAGAAATCTTATAAAAAGATTTATAATACAAAATATAATTGTGTCAATATAAGTTTGTATCCTAATCTCCTGTAGTGTCTACAAAATGTAGGTCAATTTAAAAAACATATCTTTAAAAGCTGTTTTCCTCTAAATGAGAAATCTCCACTTCAGTAGCTCTGACATGCACCAAACTTTAGTTTCATTCCTCTTTATATTCTACAGGTTTTAACAGAGGGGTTTGTTCATACAACATTCATAGTCTACAAATATGGAATATAAATATGTACAACATTGTTTTCAAAAAACATGGTGAATTTTTTTTTATGCCTGTTGACAGTGGCACATAGAGATAAATATAAATAAATAAAGTCCCTTGACTTTGACTCTAATATGTCAAGATATTGAAAGAAGAATTCCGAACCTGGCTTTATCCAACGTTCACATTTATATTGGAAATGTAAGGAAATTAGCAGATATTTCATAAGATAATGCCCCATGTTCATATTTAAAAATATTATTTTCAGAAAACATACTACAAATAAATAATTGTCTTAGTGTAAGTAATCAACTGGGGAAGTTTAGTGGAGATATCTATTTATTTATTTTTTTACACTCTTCACCCGTAGTGTCTCCCCTTATTCTGTATCACAAAACAATTTGACATCACATCTCATGAGTTCTGCATGATTAGAAACAAAGTGTGTAAAGTTTGGAATAAACCTTTTGCATCACAGAAACATTACTTCGGTCAAATTAAGTAAATCCTTTTCCCTTGTGTCAGAAATAAGTTGCACATTTTGGTTACAGTTATTACAGTATTTCGTGCGGTTCCAGCGTCATCCATCAGTGAGTGAGGAGCGTGTCCGAGGTCTTACCGGTCTCAATGGCCGAGCTGCGGAGGGCCATGAAGCCGAGCAGGAGGAGCAGCCTGAGCGGCCGCCGCCGGCAGCTCTCCGCCTCCATCATCACCGGGCTGAGGCAGGAGGAGAGCTCACGGAGGAGACACCGGAGTCATTCCACCTGCTGCGCGTCAGCGTGTCGTACGCGGACAGTGAAGGGGTCGATCCGGAGGGTGTGGTTTCTAGCTGTGAGTCGAGGCCAAGCGCTCTGCTCTTCATCATAAAAGCCTCCTCTTCTGGCTTTTATTCCAGCCGAACCTCCTATCGGATCCCCGTCCGTTCACGTGTCCAGTCCTCTCCATGACAACGCCCAACCAATCAGCTGTCAAGCCAGGAATAAACAAAAGTTCCCCCTCCTGATGTAAACTTCCACAACTGTGTCCATGGTTAGTGATCTTGCATGCCCTGTATGTTCCTAAGCATTTATTGAGATCTACTGGTTCTTAATATAATTTAATATTATTAAATATGTTTTCTAACTTTGTATTTTGGTTAGTTTAGAATGAGCCTTCAATATCTACATCATGGATGTATAGAGAGAATTGGATACACCATGTTCATTCTTATAAAAAGTTAGACTTCTGAGCATAAAATTTAGATACAATGATGCCCAGATCTTGGGCCCATAGAGCAAGAGCGTTTCCTTTAGCCCCGCCCCCAGCTCATTCACACAAGTGGAGGAAGGAAAACAACTCTGGACTCTTTAACTAAAACAAAAAAAAAAAAAAAGATCTGCTGATTCACAGACGTCTCTGTCCCAATGTGTTTCAATGGGAACATATTTTTTTGGGCCCCATGACATCACGTGACAGACCCTGGAGTTAATTTCCACTCTATGGACACTATGTAAATAAGCTTCAAAGCATGGCGTCTCTTCTTGGGGGATTGAGCTACATACCGCCATGTTTCTACAGTAGCCCAGAATGGACAAAGCAAACACTGGCTATATATAGGGTCGTTTGTGTTTTCTTGCTGTCGCATCACCCACCGTAGTTCTACTACATGTTTGGCACATGGGATAAGTTTCAGTTGGTTGCAATCTGAAACCTCACCGCTAGATGCCACCAGATCCTTCACACTGGCCCTTTAATGCCTCTCAACTGATCACTTCAACATATATATCCCACTGTATGAATCTGTCTACAAACAATTTTTTTTTGAAAACATCAGAAAACATTCACATGAAGCAATAAACAGCAGGGAATAATCTGGACTATTTCTTTTCTGCAGTATATGTGTTCATGTTGATGAAGGAACATGTCACCCAGTGCAACAGAGAAGCTCGCTGATGTGTTTTTAATCTCTATGGCACAGAGGAAGATGTATCAGACTTGGATTCACTCACAATATTTAACGTTAGTAGATACATTTGTTGTAGGTTTGGGTCTTTTCGTGGGATTTTTGAGACAGTAGGAAAAAACCATTACCAGACATCAATTTAAACGAGCATCTGGTGGCCGGGCCTTGGCACATGGGGCCCGGCCGGGCCCAGCCCGAAAAAGCTACATCGTGCCGCCACCCTGTGGGCCCACCACCCGCAGGGATAGGCATTGGGGTCGGGTGCAATGTGAGCTGGGCGGCAGGCTGGGGCGGAAACCTGGGCGTGCTGACCCCCGGCATCACAGACTAGCTCTAGGGACGTGGAATGTTACCTCTCTGGCGGGGAAGGAACCGGAGCTGGTGCGGGAGGTGGAATGCTACCAGCTAGATATAGTTGGGCTCACCTCCACGCATAGCACCGGTTCTGGAACCAAACTCCTGGAGAGGGGCTGGACTTTTTCCTTTTCCGGAGTTGCCCAGGGTGAGAGGTGCCGGGCGGGTGTGGGGATACTCACAAGCCCCCGGCTGAGCGCCGCTGTTCTGGAGTTCTCCCTGGAGAACGAGAGGGTCGCCTCTCTGCGACTGGGAATCGCAGGAGGAAAGTCTCTGACTGTTGTTTGTGCCTATGCACCAAACGGCAGTTCGGAGTACGCAGCCTTCTTGGAGTCCTTGGGTGGTGTTCTGGAAAGGGCGCCGACTGGGGACTCCATAGTTCTTCTGGGAGACTTCAACGCTCACGTGGGTAACGATGGAGAAACCTGGAGGGGTGTGATTGGGAGGAACGGCCTGCCCGATCTGAACCCGAGTGGTGCTTTGTTGTTGGACTTCTGTGCTAGTCATGGACTGTCCATAACAAACACCATGTTTGAGCATAGGGAGGTTCATAAGTGTACTTGGTACCAGAACACCCTAGGCCAAAGGTCTATGATTGACTTTGTAGTTGTGTCATCAGACCTGCGGCCGTATGTCTTGGACACTCGGGTGAAGAGAGGAGCAGAGCTGTCAACTGATCACCACCTGGTGGTGAGTTGGATCAGGTGGCGGGGAGGCTGCCGGACAGACCCGGTAAACCCAAACGTGTAGTGAGGGTTAACTGGGAACGTCTGGCTGAGGATCCTGTCCGCAAGGTCTTCAACTCCCACCTCCGGAACAATTTCTCGTGCATCCCGGGGGAGGCTGGGGACATGGAACCCGAGTGGGCCATGTTCAAATCCTCCATTGTGGAAGCTGCTGCTAGGAGTTGTGGTCGGAAGGCGATCGGTGCCTGTCGTGGCGGCAATCCAAGAACCCGCTGGTGGACACCAGTAGTGAAGGAGGCCGTCAAGCTGAAGAAGGAGGCCTTTCGGGCTTGGTTGGCCGAGGGGTCTCCTGAATCAGCAGGCAGGTACCGGTTGGCCAGAAGGACTGCAGCTGCGGCGGTTGCTGAGGCAAAAACCCGGGTGTGGGAGGAGTTCGGCGAGGCCATGGAGAAGGACTTTCGAATGGCCTCAAGGAAGTTCTGGCAAACCGTGAGACGACTCAGAAAGGGGAAACAGGGCTTTTCTCAGGCTGTGCTCAGCAGGGGGGGGAGAACTGCAGACCCGGACTGGGGATATTGTCGAGCGGTGGAAAGAACACTTTGAGGAACTCCTGAACCCGACCAACACGTCCTCTGTGGAAGAGGCAGAGTCTGAAGACTCAGGGGAAGTCTCGTCCATATGCCTGGCGGAGGTCGTTGAGGTAGTTAAAAAGCTCTTCAGCGGCAAAGCGCCAGGAGTGGATGAGATTCGACCGGAGATGCTAAAGGCTCTGGACATTGTTGGGCTGTCTTGGTTGACACGTCTCTTCACTGTCGCGTGGAAGTCGGGTACAGTGCCTGTGGAGTGGCAGACCGGGGTGGTGGTTCCCATTTTCAAAAGGGGGACCGGAGAGTGTGCTCCAATTATAGGGGTATCACACTGCTCAGCCTCCCCGGGAAAGTTTACTCCAGGGTGCTGGAAAGGAGGCTCCGTCCGATTGTCGAACCTCAGATTCAGGAGGAGCAATGAGGATTCCGTCCTGGACGTGGAACAGCGGACCAACTCTTTACCCTTGCAGGTCTGTTGGAGGGTGCATGGGAGTTTGCTCATCCAGTCTACATGTGTTTTGTGGACTTGGAGAAGGCCTTCGACCGTGTCCCTCGGGGAGTCCTGTGGGGGGTACTGCGGGAATATGGGGTACCTGGTTCGTTACTACGAGCCATTCGGTCCTTGTATGACCAAAGTGAGAGCTGTGTCCGGCACAAAGTCGAGCTTGTTCCCAGTGCGTGTTGGCCTCCGCCAGGGCTGCCCATTGTCACCAATCCTGTTTGTGATTTTCATGGACAGGATTTCAAGGCGCAGCCGGGGGAGGAGAGTTTCCGGTTTGGGGACCTCAGAATCGCATCCCTGCTTTTTGCAGATGATGTGGTTCTGTTGACTTCTTCAGAACGTGACCTTCAGCATGCACTGGGGCGGTTCACAGCCGAGTGTGAAGCGGTCGGGATGAGAGTCAGTACCTCCAAGTCTGAGGCCATGGTTCTCTTCCGGAAAACGGTGGATTGCACCCTCTGGGTTGGGAGTGAATCACTGCCCCAAGCGAGGGAGTTCAAGTATCTCGGGATCTTATTCACGAGTGAGGGTAAAATTGAGCGGGAGATGGACAGGCGGTTCGGTGCAGCGTCAGCAGTGATGCGGGCGTTGTACCGGACCGTTTTGGTGAAGAAGGAGCTGAGCCGAAAGGCAAAGCTCTCGATTTACCAGTCCATCTACGTTCCAACCCTCACCTATGGTCATGAGCTTTGGGTAGTGACCGAAAGAATGAGATCGCGAATACAAGCGGCCGAAATGAGCTTCCTTCGTAGGGTGGCTGGGCTCAGCCTTAGAGATAGGGTGAGGAGCTCAGACATCCGGAGGGAGCTCGGAGTAGAGCCGCTGCTCCTTCGCGTCTGAAATCTCTTTAACGAAAGGGGCCAGCTGAGGTGGCTCGGGCATCTGATCAGGATGCCTCCTGGACGCCTCCCTTTAGAGGTTTTCCAGGCACGTCCAACTGGTAAGAGGCCCCGGGGTAGACCCAGAACACGCTGGAGAGATTATATATCTCGTCTGGCCTGGGAACGCCTCGGGGTTCCCCAGGAGGAGCTGGAAAGTGTTGCTGGGGAGAAGGACGTCTGGAGGACCCTCCTTAGCTTGCTGCCCCCGCGACCCGGCCCCGGATAAGCGGAAGGAGATGGATGGATGGATGGATGGATGGATTTTAAATCAGTCTGATTGGGTGGGCTACGACTTCCAAACAGATGTTTTCAAGATTAAAATATCTTCACTTTTGAGAAGTCAGAAGGATTCGTGAGGCTGTGACCAACCTGCTTCTACGATGCATTTTGTGAAGGGGAAACTAGTGACTTAATTTCGGACACAAAACAAAAAAGTTGTGACTTAAATTTGTATTCAGACAGTGATGATAATAAGGAGTGAGTGTTCAGCCTGGGTTCAGATAAAACTGTTCAAACTATCTGCCTGTTTTAAGTTTTGTTCTTCTGAAGCTCTCGATAAACCAACCTGACATTTATCTGACAGCTGAGCTGTAGCTTTAAAGGGTCAGTTCATCCTAATAAACGACACATTTATTTACTCACCTTAGTGTCCCTACCATCTAGATTCCTTTGATGACGTTGAGATGAGATTGGTGCCTCCACCCCAACATTATAATTTAATGAGCAGACTGGAATATTGTTGGTGCTGTTCACATCAATCAGTTACTTTAATTTAATAGAAACTCTGGATAATCTAGTGACTTCACTATCTACTTTATAGCATCACAGAGGACTGAGAGGTAGACCTCATCCTGGATGGGTCACCAGTCCATCACAGAGGACTGAGAGGTAGACCTCATCCCGGACGGGTCAACTCTGCTGTCACCTCCTGCTGCGAGGCAACAGTGTTAACCCCTGCAGCACCACGATGACACAGGTAGTCCTATCAAAGGGTTTTCCTTGTGCTTTGGGGAACTGTACCCTTTAAGTCAAGTTCAGGTTGCTGGACTGCTTTTTTCATTTCAGTGGTTCTCTTCATCCACACTGGACTAAAAGCTCATTCCATCAACATGTTTAGGTGTGAAGATTCTTCTCAAACCAGCTGTTTGACTCTGCTTCCCTCTAGTGGCTCCAAAGAAAAGAGCAGTTTAATGAATTAAGAAGAGAAGTTGTGTTACTGTATATAATGATGAAGAGGGCCTTAATGGAGCAGTTGAAGTCAGTTACATTGGTAGCATGCGGAATGTTCTTTCAAATCCCTCTGATTGCTTTTTTTTGGTAGAAAATTAAACTGTTAGGGTTAAAATTGTAGTAAGATGCACCCCTGTCTTATTGATACTACCACTAGGATTTTCCAGGATAATTTCTAAATTCTAATATGGGGCTTTAAAGACCTTAACTCCCCCTGACCATGTTGAAAAATGACACTGTACATGAATTAGTTCTAGCCCTCCTCAACTGCCTCTGGAAAAGAGGTGTACACCTTCAGTATGTCCAAATGCCTGGGTTCTATTTTCTGGTGTATCAATAACACAATAACACTCACTGCCTTTCTAGTGTTATGGATAACTTCTAAAGTTTTCACTTTAGCAAAATAATTCAGCCTTACTGTATTACTGTATTTTTAATCGTACAAAAGGTTGGTTCTTAAAACAAATACAATCAAAGATACAGAACATTTTAAAAGATACAGATAAGTTAAAAATCAAATATTTTTCAAAAAGCATATTTACAAAATGTATTTACTTATATGATTAGTGCCGATACTACGCAGCTGGTAACCCTTGTGTTGGTCATCCCTATACACCATCAGTCTATAGGTCATCAGCAAGAAAATATAATGCAAGCAGGCTCTGAACCTGCAATCTGAAACTGAACATGCACACCAGTGATTATTAAAAAGAAGCCAAACATGTGTACAGAAAATAAAGGGGCCTGAAAAGAGAGTAAGAAGAATCAAAAATGACAAAGAACTTGCCTTTACCAGCCGAGAACAAAGACTAAAGAATAAAAGCAGCAGTTTCTTTGGAGTCATATGTTGAATGCATAGAATCTGAGCAGCAGACTAGCTGGTCTTTCCATCTGTCAGAACTTCTATCTGTTGTGATAAAAGTAGGCAGCATTACATTGCTACCTGCCCACAACAGAAGAAAGAAGCCACCTCAAATTTTTGTATATTTTACATTATACAGTAATTTGCTTAATGCAGGTAATCACATGATCCAAACTTTATTACTAGGGACTCACTTTATAAGAAAAATAACAAACCATCAGGCCTTATCTTTATTCTTAAGAAATTTTGAGCGTCAATGAACGTTCCTGACAATCTTTACTTCCATGTCCACATCACCTTATATTATCTAGAAAAGATAACCCAGTCATTTCGCATACGTAAACGTCACAACTTTGTTTTATGCATCTCATTCATTTCATTTCCTCTCATCAGCTAAGCAAACAGAATGAACGTTAGCTTTTCATATTAGATTCAATGCTATAAGTAGACTACAATTATCTGAACCATATGAACATTCAGGTTCCCTCATGTGGCTCAAAGGTGACTGCAGATAGAAATGTTAAATAAAAGACTGTGAAAGAAATTCTGCTTATTGATTTGGAGACCCAAATAAAATCTTCTGCGACCCGCCTGTGGGTCTAGATCCAGTGTTTGGGAACAACTTCTCTAAAACACAGTTTACATGTAGATACACTGGTTTATACAGGCCTGAAAAACAATTGGAAACAATAATGTATTGAAAGGCATTCTGGGAAATAAAAAATACTTCCAACTAAAGTAGACAAGGCAGGTTGGTACTAAAATACTTAATGATGAAAATCATAAAATAATGCAGTGGACATCAGACTGTATGTGATGGAGAACATCAGTGAATGTTTCCTTTAATGTCCAGAAGCCAAAGCTGACTTAAAACAAAACATCCTCTCTTTACCTGTTCCTGTATCATTTCATCTAAACACATCCCACCTATTCCTTTTCAGCAATCCATATCCAGTTTATTTAATACTGCTAATTCAAAATCATACCTGACATCCAGTTTATTTTCTTACATCATTCACTCTTTTTTGCAGGGCACATTAACAAAAATAAATGCAGTTTAAAAGGTGTTACAATTTAAATTATGAGCAATAATATAGCAACAAACAACTCTTGTATATGTAATATGAGCTTCTCTGTGCTTTGAGTACGAGAGCCGGTCTAGCACTGCATGTATGTTGGTTAGGACAGGGGATGTTTGTCCAAATGATCAACATCATTGATTACAAAAATACGTTGATTTGCATAATGTGCGTTGGCGCACTGTCAGTATGGATGTGCTCGGTCAAAGCATGCGTTCCCCAAAGAAAACGTTGCAGCTTGAAAAACCTCACCAACCATCCTGGCTTTTCCAAGCAGTACAGCTGCAATGCACGAACACTTGAAGCGAAAGCATCCCGGAGCGCTTTGTCAAGACAACACAGTGTCTTGTTTACTTGTTGGCCCCAATAAAGCATGATATAACAGGGTTATCACCACGCAGAACGTGTTTCTGTTAGTTGTGGTCACTTAGGATAGTTTTTCTAAATGTTTATTTATTGCCCCCGTGATAAAAAGCAATTTCTGAACCGTTGTTATGGTAACGGTACACCATGCGCCTTCTTACCTTCTTATTCGAATGCTTTATATTTTCTCTTTACTTTAACCGCAATGTATGAGTGATAAAATGGCTTTAACCAACTATACAGACTGTTGTTAGATTCTGTAAATCATTTCAATTATTTCCCTTATCCAAAACCAATGAAAACAATAGATTTGCCAGAGACATCAGTACAAATACAGAATTTCCAGATCAAGGTAAGGGTTGCTAACATACTCTGATTAAATTCATCCATCTGTCACAGCAATCTTTTAAATTTGACAATCAGACTTTTTTTGATCAGGCTTCTGACAAATTGGGACTTATTACATTTATTTGACGTTCACATTTGATTTAAGACAATTTAATAAAATATTGAAATATTAATCACACATTTTTTATATTTATTTGGGGTAAATTGTTTTATTAATCAGAAATGCAAAATAAATTATAGTTAGAATAATGGATAATTAGTTGTTTGATGAACCGACTAATTGAAAAAATTATCTTTAGGTGCAGCCCTAATGTTATTGCATGTGAGTCAGTGTGTGCGAGCTACTGGCTCTGCAGCTGTTGTTTGCACCGTTTGTGCTGTTAGCACTGTGAGCTGCAAGTGGCCGGCTCAGCCGTTTCAATGTTGAGAACCGTGTGGAGGTAATCCCTCAATCATAGATATGCTTTGAATATTGAATTAGCACCTTTACGACCAGTCTGTCTTCTAAGGTTTATTTGCACAAACAAATTACTCATTAGTGAAAAATCCATATTGTACCAAACCACAAAGGACACAAAAAAATGTTGAACACTGTGACTTTGTTTTGAGTAGAGTTTGTTAAAATCATAAGCATCATCACATTAACAATTTGTAATTAGCATGAATATCAATGAATTATGTCTTAATGAATCGTGTTAAAGTTAATAACTCAATTATTCAATATCATATGATCAAACTAATATAAATGCGTTTCATCCAATTTAGGAAAGGAGAGAGGACAAGTAAAGCTTTGGTTTAAAAGCTATAGAGGTCTAGTGTCTGTGTTCATATACAGCAGCAGTCTGTGGTTTTCTGATTCAGAAAAACATTAGCATTGTTGCTGCTCTGACTTACAGAGGCTAACTGGCTACATTTGGTAGCCAAAGTCAATTTTACACAATTTATTAATATGAATATTCATAGTTTGCTTTGTGTGCGGATTGCATCAGAAAGTATGGAATAGAAACAACAGGTATGGCTTCATTTTTGTCCAAGCTGTTGCAGCGCAGTGCACTACTGGTCAGTGTTTGATGTCTTCGTTAGAATACTGTACATTTTTAGGTATTGTGTTTCTTACACTAACCAAACGTCAAAGGGCAGAACGTGGGGCTGCAGAAATATATGGTTCTGCTGAAACGGCAACAATGTCTCCTACAAAATGAACTGCTTTCTCAATTAGGTTCCAAGGGAAATGTACGTTCTTATGGTCTTAAAAATTAAGGTTGTAAACTGAAGCAAAGCAAAACGAGAAAAAACCCCAACTTGGTTCTGTTTAGTAAAAACTTCATGGTTTGGCTTAAAATAACTATTCATAAAAAAACAAACCTGGAGGAGATACGTTTTTCTCCAAACATAATTGACATGCAGTTTTGTTGGATGTGAACGTAGTTTTAAGGCTTAACAATGACCTTAAATTAAATACAAACACTAGCAAGTGTAACCCATTCCCCAAGATTACTATAATCAATAAAACTGTTTATGTTAGTGTTGTGTGAGAAACAGTTTTTCCCCTACCCTTCCAATGTTCAGTTTAGATTTATAGATGGGGGCCTTCCCTCATTCCAGTGCACCCAGTTAAAATCTGAAGTATTATTTTTATTGTGCGAGGATTTGTGGTCGCTCTAATGAATCCCGTTGATGTGATTGTGCAGCAGCTCCTGTTCATGGTTGTGCAGGGTGGGGTTCACCTCCTCGTCCCTCAGCCGAGCGTTCTTCCTGATCTCCTCCAGGGAGTAGTCCTGCACCAGGCTGCCATTCTCAAAAACAGTCATCAGCAGGTCCTGGAGAACGCAGAGCACACCGTTTAATGGCAAATGTGCCTCATAATACCAGATACAGTAGTTTGTCAAGTGCACTTGAGAAGTGTTTAATGGCAGCTGTGAATAGTTTCTGTGGCTCTGGAGGAGCTTTGTTGATCTGATAACATTAATCAAGACATCACTTGAGTGTCTTTGCTTAGGACCACACATTTTAAAACAGAATGCTTTCATTACAAGCGGAGGACATGGGCCTGTACCAGGCAGGGAGGGTCAAATGAACAACGCGACTAAAAGTCAGTATATCTTGGCCCATGCTGCACTGATTCTGAAGATTCTTTTTAAATATCCGTTTCTTGTGAGTTCCCTATCTTTAGGAAAGAATCACACAACTGAAAATCTTTGGAAAAAACAAGATGAGGGTGGGGCCCCCTGGTATACCACACCATCACAACGTCCCCGGATTGATTACCAATTCATTTTTATACAAAACGCAACAAACAAGTACACAAAAAAAGAGCCCGGGCTAGGTTGAGTTAGCTTTATAAACTACTTGAAATACTTTTTCTTGTAATCACAAGTATAAAACACTCTCTTATAGTCCGACTGAATAAGAGACTTGGAGACGTTTATGCAAAAAACAAAACCATCTGTAGTCATTGCTTCCTGGCTGCTAGAGTTAATTTAGATGTGAAGTGGCATAAAATGTTGAAAGGATTTATTTGATGAGAAACAATAGGAAAGAGGGTGTTTTCTGAGTGGAAAATGTAAGTCCTCCGTGATTTTATCCAGCAGCAGAAAAACAAACAAAAGCAAGGACCAAGTCCATACCGAACCGTAAATTTGGGTCCTGAAAATGGGACTCCCGAGTGTGCATTATACAATATTCCAGTTAGCTAACATGATTACACAAGGACATTCCCTCATCTTGCAGTCTGCAATTTCAGGCAGGCTGGGCATGATGGACACTTTTATATAAAAGAATAAGGATCAAAGTGTATGTGTGTATGTATAAATAAAACAGTGATAATCCAGATCTAATGGTAGTGAGCATTCAAAAGGAAGTGCTGAGACTAACCTCCTCAGGCTTCCCGGCCCCTCTCTCTATCGTCTCTAAGAGGCCATCAGAGTTTCTCCTTAGAGATAATCGACCCCTCTTTGACCCTTTGGACGGGTCGGTCACCGGCTGCTTGTACACGTCCATCTGGAAGAGAAAGAAAAAAAGAAAATAAGTGAAATCATCTGCTTCAAATGCTCATGAGCACATTGAAAAAAATAAGTCTCTTTGAGGATTATTGTATCTGTGACACACAATGAAGAAACTGTGTTTTTTTTATTCATTTTCTTCAAAATTCATTTTTAAGCAACATGTCTATTACAGATAAAACAATTCATACCATGACAAAGACATGGTTTTCATGCAGTGAAAGGTGTAATAGGAGTGTGTTTTTAAACCTAACAGTGCTGTATTACAGAGCCACACACAGTCAAGTACAGTGAGATGCATGTACAGATGCTTTATAGTTGACAAATAGTTTGTCACAAATTAGTTTTTTTTGTAGTTTTGGCATCATTCCTGTAAGCTTCTGTAATGAAATGAATGGCAATCACATATAGACAGTATTACAGTTTCCCCTTCCATACAAGTGGTTCAGTAATGCATTAGCTTACTAACAATAATTTGTGTCAAATCATTGATTTCTTTAGTGAGTAGCTGTGTAATAAGCAGGACGAAGTACAGCGAGCCGGTCATTATTGCGAGATGAACTCCTTCAGGATGATTCAAGACATTTCAGTCCTGCTCACCCGTTTATTGTCCCTCACGGGTGTTTGCACAATTAGTATGGTAGGTCAAAGTTGAACCAGGACGTAGCTCTGCAAAGTCTACTTCCTGAAGTCTTACTTAAGACCACGTTTCAAATCTACAAAAAGTCTGTAAAAGTGCACATTTAGCTGAATGATGACGACGACTACTGTTATTCAAGATAATTGCATCCAACAGTAACAATCAATTTAAGAATGCATTCAAAGAACCACATTGCATGACAGTTAAACGATAGGTTCAAATTCTTTACAAGTCTGTGTTAAAACAATACTCACATACCCATATGAACAGTGATGAAACCCTGATTAGAGGCCAAGTAACAGCCTTAATTTTGGGGTTTTTGTTCATCATGTCATATTCATATTAATATCAACAATAATCTATTGATGTTCATCTGTTAAAGTCAGTAAATTAAGTTTAAGCAAGGTAATGTTGCAGCATCCGTATCGAGGCAGAACTTCCACTTACCCCCTTGCCGTCACTCTCCACGTAGCTGCACTTGAAGGCACAGTTGAGAGTATCTCTGTTGAGTTTCTGCAGCAAAGCGCTGCCGCAGCCAAAGAGGACATTCTCAGCACTCCAGCCTTCATCAGTCAGCTTATGAAGGATCTACAGAAAACAAAGAAAGGAAGGCTTCAAAATTCATGAGTTTGTTTACTAAACTTATAATTACAAACATTTTGAGGCAAGGCAGGGGAAAAGGAACTGTCAAGACAACTGCAAAAATCTGTTTATAAGGATAACATTGTCGTCATAGAACATACAAACCATGATGTAAATAATTGTTTTGACCATGACAGACACATCTGCTGTTATTTGAACACAGCGAGGAATTCCCAACCATTTTAACAATTTAATGTTTAAAACTTTTCTATAACATACATTTTGCATAATATTTTGTTTGGGGATTTTTATAGTTTTCAACAATCTCGAAAACAAAATATATTCAAAACTTTTCTAAAACATTCTGTTAAATCCAAACCTGGATTTCCAGGCCTGGAACATATATTTTTTGAATTTCAAGACTGAAAGTGGCTATCAACAGAGCATAAATCCTTAAAGGGAAAAATAACCTGGGTCGTATTGTCGTAGTTCGGATCATCCGGCTGAGATCTAGGGATACAGTGACTCTCGCAGTCACAGTTTCACATTAATTAAGCAGACCAATTGAAACAAATTCTCAATGCCAATTACTAGGAAATGAAAACAGACTTGTTATTTAACACTAAAGCTGTGGCTGACAGTGTCGTAGCACAGCTATTCTTAGCAAGCAAACATGGGAGTAAAATTTCAGCATCACCAACAGGATTGGTAGCCTAAAGTACAAAAACTGACCCCAGGTTGCAGAGACGTAAAGCCATTAAGTGAAGAATTTCAGTGTGATTGTAGATTTTTATGAAAATCACAGTGAACATGGCTGCAGTCTATGTGTCGCCTGCTGTGTTGTCTACGACAGAGTATTCTCAATATTACCACTGCGACTCTTACACACAATAAGGATTGAACTTCTTCTTTCTGGTTGAGTAAGGAAGCTTCTAATAGCTAAAGTAATGATCAAACCAGAGAACAGGTGGGACAACAAAGAATAATACATACTAAATAAGATGTATTAAGAAGAGCCAGGGTTAACCAAGACCAGTACAACAACCAGACGTGTTCTCACCTCATCCACTGAGCTGAGGTCAATGCCGTCTCCTTGAATGATTCGCAGGTAAGCAGGCAAAACCTTGTATCCCATTGAGTTCAGAGAACAGCCAAAACACTCCTCCAAAATCTTGATGACCTACAAAGTGGCATTTCAACAATTTTATTTAGAAGTTCGATTCATACATGTATGAATCAGCCATGTTAAGGTGGAGCAGAATGGAGCAACGTCGCTGAATCCTTCACTAGTAATGAATAACCTACAGTGATGACTAGTTGATAAATTAAGACTAGATAACCTGCCAAATATACACCAGGCAGTATTCACAGTCACTAAATATTACATTAATAAGAAAACAAGTTTCTTAAATTACATTTTTTGTTTCATACTTAGAAAAGCATGTGCATGATACAAGATATGTCTGTTATTTCAAAAAGTAAATATAAAGAATGTCAACATGCAACCTTGTTATTAAATTATTCATTCCAGTATAGATGTCCTAAGTCCCAGTTCCTACTCGGTTAGAGAAGTGGACAAATCAGTCTCTTGTCTTTCTGCAAAGTCTCTTATCAGATGACTCATTCAGGCTAATTAGGTGATTATGCTGTGATGTTTCATCATTAGTTTTTTTATCAACTACAGGTGTGTTCACTTTAACCTGAGGCAGAACATCTGTGCTTCAAATTTTCAATTCATTTCAAATAAAGTTATTTTGTACAGCCCAATATCACAAATCACAATTTTGCCCCTTAGGGCTTTACAATTTGTACACATTGCGAGATCCTCTGTCCCAGGACCCTCACATCGGCACAGGAAAAACCCTTTAACAGGGAGAAAAAAGGAAGAACCTCATTGAGAGCAACAGAGGAGGGATCCCTCTCCAGGATGGGCAGGAGTGCAATACATGTCATGTGTAGAGAATGGACAACATGTGGTTGGACCATTGCATCAATTACGTCCACATTCAATATAAATAAGTTCATCTTTTTTACTAGTGTGCATAATTTGGTTCCTAGTTTTCTGTTTCTATCAGGCTACACATAACACAACTAGCTAAATACACACTGTTAGCTAGAACACTCACCTGAGGACAGAAAGCTGGAGTCGTAGTAGTTTTGAAGCATGATACACGGTCTGTGTATGATATCACGCTTACTAGCATAACCACAACAGACATTGCTTCTCCATCAGTTCAGTGTCAGCACGGGTTTCTGATGTACTGACTTCAGACCAGCGCTCTCAATCACATCATGCTGCACTGCGTCTGTTAACATTAGCTGCTAGCGCTATTTGAAAGCCATTACATCAACATTTACGCCATCTGTGGCTTCAGCCGCGCTGCTCTGAAGTAAGTCATGGGTAGACTACATTAGGTTAACAGGGCACCAGCAGACCTGGGACCTGGGACCAAGTATCATGAGTGCACTAGGGAGCGCCAGGGGAGCGACATGTGGTTAGGTGTCTCGCTCAAGGACACCTCGGCATGTTGACTGTAGAGGCCAGGGTTCGAACCACCAACCTTGTGGTTGCGGGACGAGCGCTCTACCTCGTGAGTGAGGCCCCAGCTATGTTTATAATAAATAAATATAAATAAAATGGTTACATTTGACTTATATTTGGCTAAAAGCAATGACTTTTCTCAAAAAAAGTAAGAATAATAAAGAATAATCATTAGTTGAAAAATATAGAAGGTGTAAAAGCAAAGTTGAAAATATTTTAGATATCCATTTTGTTGATGCCCAACACCGACTCACCCAGCCCTGTTATTTACCTCAATCAGAGTCTCTGCGGGGTCTCCAGAGTCCGGCCGGATGACCAGACACGAGTCCTGGCTGCGCTCCATGACCCGCTCCTTCAGCTTGTCTCCCCAGATGTTCTTACAGGCGTTAAAGATGTCGTAGCTGTCGCTGACCACAGACACTGGCCCAGAGGAGAACTGCTCAAGGACTCGCTCAAACGCCTCCTTCTCTCTGCTCCTCCCCCAGGAGATGATGGTACTGGATGACGGGAAGGAAGGAATGGACTCATTCTCGTCATATAGAGCCAATAATACTTGTTCTATTGTTTAAAAAAAAGGGACACCTGATGATGACTCACAGTACAAACTAAAAATCATTTTCCAATTGTTTATGATGTTGCCACAGACTACATTTATGATGTTTACATTCCAAGCCATGATTTAAAAATGTGTGTCTGATACCTGTGCTCTGCTGCTGGGATGGAGAAGCCAGCCATCGGGCAGCTATAGTACCGCTGAGCCATCAGAAGCCCAGCTACTGTGTCCGTGCTGCAGAAATTAACCAGGTGAGCTGCTCCACCCAATGCTGCAGACTGGGGAGCAGAGATGGAAACTAGGAATCACTCTGCTGTTTGAATGCTTTCTTTGAATTCAGTTCAAAACCAAGCATACCTCTAAAAACACACGCTGTGGGTTTTGTAGTTGTTCAGTTGGTGAGCTTTAAAGCTTGTAGTAACATATTGTTACTACCTATTGTGTTCCATCAGGTGCTTTTTTATTTTCAATTTTGAGCAACACATTTTCTCATCAATTCTTACAAATGACTGAAACGTTTAAGTCCCTCAGATAGCCATCAGGTGTAGGCTGGGCTTTTAAAGGTTCTCTCAGTTACGAGTGAGAGAAGCGCCAATGCAAAACTAACTAACTAACTAACTAACTAACTAACTAACTAACTAACTAACTAACTAACTAACTAACTAACTAACTATCTATCTAAAAAGACATTAGGTTAACACAGCACTGACACTAGACTGCCTTCATGTTATCATAAACACCCTGCTGCTGCCTGGTTTTAAAAAGTGTTTACATCAACCTGTCAATTGTAAGTGGGTCGTATGTTTATATATTTATGTCAGAATCCTCTCACAATGAAACCCTTCACCAACTCAGCAGCTCAGTTGTACAAAAGATGAATGACTGAATTGACAATCCAGCTTTATGTAACACTTTCCCTCTGACTTCCATTGAGGTCTCTAAATCTAACCTTTGTGCCTTTAATCAGTCATGTGACCAGTAATATGGCATACCATAATGTGATAACATCAGCATGACACAGTTGTATACACATAGCCGAAATCACAAGATGATCATTTGTCGCATAGGACATGGACATTTCAATGTTCTGTGAAAATGCAGAAAAAGAAATTCCATTTAGTTCAAACACATTAGTAGCTTCCATTTGCAAGAGACACTCCATCTAACCTCAATGCTGGTATCTCACCAACTACAAAAAAAGTCAGAAAAGTCTTGCTGACCTCCTGTGAGGAAACTCCTCTGTAGCCAAAGTCATGCAGTTTCTGGTCCAGACCTTCTAGGCTCCCAGAGGTGGCCTTCAGGTGCTTTGCCAGGATCTTCTTAAACTCCCTAGATATGGTGGCTACGGTGATGGGATACCACATCTGGACCAGCATGGTCTGGTCAGCAGGTGGGGTTGGATTAAAAAAAAGGGTTGTTGTGGGGGCAAAGAGAAGAGGTTTAGAGTAATCAGTTGGTGAGGAAAAGAAAATATGGCAGAAGAGGAGCGATAGGACAGTTGTTGAAGGGACAGAGATTAGATTATTTATGCCTTTATAAAATTACCCCAATAGCAGTACTGTGCAAAACTGGCATCCTTGGTAAATATTAAAGTAAACATCAGACCCTCTGCCAGGTCCTGATCAGACATAATGTTTTAGCAGACTGCGTTGTCCTTTTGGTAACGTTTTCAATGAGAGAGAAGCGATTTTCACTGCTGAGCGCCTCACGCTTTCCTGCTCTATGTGCCTCACATTTCAACAGGAGCACCTTGAGTGACCCGAGTTGAATGAAATCCAACACAGTTTTTCCACCCTTTGTGGCGACTTATGCTAGATATGTGGAGCTGTATGACTTTAATAAATGTAGTTCCTGTGATCTGAACAGCAAACAGCCTGGAGGCAAATAAGTGCTATACTTTTAGTAAAGATGTTTTCATTAATTTAAACTTTACTATTAACTATAGGGTAGCATACAGTTTATGGTTTGTATTTATGTTAGAACTCATTTAGTAGTTGCGAAGCAACAATAAACAAAAGAAAAAGACGCAGCAAACTACAAAAAACGCTCGGCCTGATCAGGTCCTAACAGCGATGCTAGTTGCAGACAGTGCTTCCTTATTTTGGAAGGGTCATTACATCATCACAACACCATTCTAACATCGTAAGTACAGGTATGAAGGTCCAGATTTAAAGAGACCGCCAGACAACTATAAGAAACATTATCAAGAAAACGTTAGCCCTGCTGAATATTATTCAATTTCACTTACACGGTTATTGTAAACAAAAATGCACCATTACATTCAAATACATGTAGCACACTTTGGGCTGTTGACTGATGTGAGATCAGTGATGCAATGACCTTTCATTTTTTGAATATGTGAACGGGTTTAAGTTCAAGCTAAAACAAGTGTTATTTGCTCTTTAAGAGATGGGAATACATTTTTCTGTAGCCTTCAATGTACAGAAAGCTACAGCCTATGATAGTGTTATTGTTAATTTGTGCACATCACAAATGGGCAAGGCTATTAAAAAAAATGATTGGCTGTTTCTGTTAGAGTGTGACATTTTTTGGGTGAGATTCCCATCTCTGCAGATCTATAGGGGCATTACTGAGATCTCCAGTGCTATTTAACAGAGCTGTGGAACGGCGTCACATGACTTGGGCTCGACACACAAATTTGATGACTTATGACTCGACAATATCCATACTCTGTAACTTCTTTTAAAAACTTGTTTTAACAAATAAATACAAATTTTAAATTAAATTGTAAATGTCATATATTATAACCCTGCTGTCAAGATGTTGTTACGTGAAGAGCCCATTATGACTTGTTTAGGACTTGAAACTAAAAGTTTGGGACCTGGCACATGACTCGGGACTTGCCCATCTTAACTTGGGACTTGGGTGCAGAGACTCACTAGTGACTTGCAAAACAATGACTTGGTCCCATCTCTGCCACATCAACCCTTTCATAATTTAAAAACATTAAACACTAAAAATACATTTCTGGATTTACCTCAATGTAGTTGGTGAGCCAGAAAAAGTCTGGATCTGTATTTTCCACAGTGAAGAGCACATTGCCTCTGGGTATAATCCTCCCCTCGGGGACGGCTTTGATGCGGATAGGAAGACGGCCATCATGTTTCTGACACGGCAACAAGCATATTGAACAACAGGTTAGATATTTGATGATGTCTAGACGGACTTACGGTTGAACATCCCTTCGTTTACCTCGAGGATCTTCCTCCAGCTTTCCTCATCGAACACAGCCTGTTTGAAGTGCATCTGGTAGAAGAGCTTGGCTTCCTGAATCTTCTCCTCTGTGACCACTTGGCCTGCAGACAACAAACCAGGGTAACCAGGTTAAGACACGCCGTTCCCTATTATTCTCTCTTAACAGCAAAGTGACTATAAACTTTTGTCATATGGTTCTGTCCATTCATTCTCTTGGATCAGAGGGAAGGACGTGACTGTACCAATGAGGTATTTCTTCAGCAGATACTGAAGACCGAAGAACACCACTTCATTGAACTGGGAGCCTTTCTTGCGTCTGCATTCAAAGTAGGAGTAGATGTTGCTGACATTTGGAGGATACTGTTTGTAGTGTGTGATCTGAAAGACAAGAAACAAACATGTGTCACGTCATTCTAATAGTCGCCCTTCGTAGGGATAGTGTGTATTCATCACTTTCTAGTCTTCTCACGCCACACAGTGACATATCACGGCAGTAAGCACACTGAAGCTGAGAATCTGCTCAACATGATGCTTGCATGTACACAAAAGATGTTTTCTGGATCAATGTGGTAAGAAATGATGACGGCTTAAGGCACAAGTCTCCCCTCGTGCTCTTACAGCACTAATTGAATAATCACCAGCAACAACTAGTCAGTCAGTGAAAGGAATAGCTTAAAGAGGCACTCACTCTACATTCTTATGCCTCATCAGGCCTCCTATTTAAGTTCTCTACTCCTTTCCTCCTTGTCTAACTTCAAGGGAACAAACTCAAAATTACTTAAGTCAGCAAACATGAAAAACCCCAGAACAACTGGTGTCTTATGCTAAGATTAGCCTCTAAGTATGATTAGCCTAATCGAGTGAAAACAACAAGTATGAAGAGGAGGAGGGTAGAAAATGAGTACTCTATTTACAGGCCTATAAATTAGTCAACACGTCACATACTGTTATTCTCAGAACATGTCAGGTGACTCATAAAAGCTATTATTCGGCATGTCAGTGGTATTACACGTTTTCTTGGACAGCTTTTTTATAAAAAATAAATAAAAAGTTCTGCCCAGTGTGAGGTAGTTTGCCTGTATGCTTACAGCGGTCCATGGATAAGGGGTCACCTTATATTGTTACACATTGTACACGACACATTACACAGTGAAATGTAGCTCGGCATTTAAACCATCTAAGTATTAGGAGAAGTGGGAAGCTATTGTGCAGGGGCAGCAGTTTGGGAGTCCAGTGCCTTGCTCAGAGGCACCTCGGCAGTGCCCAGGAGTTTGTGGACAGCTGTTTTAAAGACTTGGGTTCGGCGTCGCCGTTATGGATTACAGCTGTTGCCATCACGGCTTTTTGCAGTCAGTTAAGTTTACCATATATGGACTTTGGAGGAGTGTTATAGCGATGAAGTATACTCATGGTAGAGACCTGTCAATCACTGTGTAGCCCCGCCCCAAAGCATACCCTGCTTTATGGTCCATTTGGATCATAATGGAGCATCATTTACTAAATGAACATCATGCTGTATTGAAGAAGACTTAAACTAGCGATTGAGACCATAAACTCATGTTTACAATGTTTACTGAAGGAATAAATCAAGAGAGAAGTAGAGTCATTTTCTCATAGACTTCTATACAACCAGAGGAGTCGCCCCCTGATTGACAGTAGAGAGAATGCAGGTTTAAGAAACTTCCGCATTGGCTTCACTTTTCAGAACAGGAGGTTGCTGCCTGATTTACACCAACAGATGTGATAACATTAAAAAGGAACAGTGTATACGTTTGGGGTGATATATTGGCAGAAATGGAAGTATGTTTTCTTTAGTGTATAATCACCTGAAAAAAAGAATCGTTGTGTTCTCATAAGCTTAGAATGAGCTGTTCAAATTTACAGAAGCCCAGAAAGGACAAACTTAAACAGTGAAGAGCCCCTTGCCTCTGGGTATAATCCTCCAATATATTTTGATGAAACATGCACAACTTATTGCTATGGTTTGGTTACCTTTAAAACCCCAAAAACATTTAATGGAGGTGTGACTGAAATATTGAGCAAATTTAGATAAATCTTTATAGACAAGTTAATAAAGAGCTTTTATTGGTTACTCATGGAACAACCTGGTGTTTTAGTTAGCAATACATTTTATAGACAAGTTAATATGTGTTCAAAATGTTTTGAAATAGTTCCAAAGTCATTCAAGTTTGTTTTTTTAAATCACTTTTGACCAAGTATTGCTGTATTTAGTATGAGCTAGTGTTGAATTCCAGTTGCTATGCGTTTAATTTAATGGTATGTAATGTAATGTTAATACATTTGATTTTATGCATTTAAATAGTTTTAAATTAGTTGTTTTCAAATGTCTTGAGCTGGTGTTTCTTTATGAATATATCAAAATAAGACTTAATTATGCTCAATCACAATCCATTACAGTCTGTCATTCTAATCAATCCATTGCACTGTAGCCTATTCTAGTTGCTATGCACTAAACATGATTACTATGATACTATGAAATATTTACTACTTTAACTTCAATAGAAACTTTTGACTTGCATAATTTTTTTGTATTTGAAGTAAAAAGGCAATTATTCAGCCATACTCCTGTCATTATTAATGTTGCCAGGTGGCACAACCAGATAAAAGACGAATTTAGAACAATAAATAATTGGTTTAAGTGACCAAACAGTTGATAACTATAATGTTAATAGCTATTGTATTGCATGTATTCATTTGTATATTTCTATCATTATTTCTATAATTTTAAATGTAAAATTGGATGCTTAAGATACCAAAAACCTGGCCAATAGAATGCAATGATCTTAAATTATTAAGAATACAAAAACACATCGTTTATACGACGTTTATATGCAACAGTGAAACAAGACACAACCGTTCTTGCTTCAGGGAAGACATTAGCTACAGCTAGACAACGTTTTTGTCCCAGCATTTCTCCTTTTAATAGATAGTGATAGCTTGGAGAAACACGGCAAAGCAAGTGGTGCCAGGGGATGACATGCAGCACAGGGCCCGGGTTCGACTCCAGGCCGGGTTGCTGCTCTTAGGACTCAGCCTTAATATATGGTACTCTACCAGGTGAGCTCCTGAGACCCCCCCCACTTAACTGCTCCTGTTGCCAACAGCTGTCTGCTTGTGGGGCATCCACCTTCACTCTCTCTCGAACCCACACTCACTACGCTGGTACTACGTACTGAGCTATTTCTGAAAGGACAAACGGCCTTCTTACACCACATACCCATAAAACATTTTCATGTGTATTTTCTAATGAGAAAAGATGGATGGAAACCACAGCTCCAGCAGAACTTTTCTTAGAGCGTTCAAACACACTGCCGCACCTGTAAAGGAGACTCTCTGCTACAAATGAAGTGACCTGTTACCAGCTTGCTTCGTAAGCAAGACACGCGGTCTTGTTTGAGCGCAAACAGAAGAACCCGCCCAACAGCGGTAAGATCTAGAGAAGTCATGGCGCTATAAATTACCTTAATTGTGGAATCCATTAATTAAACAGGCTCTGATTGGTCAACTAGAGCTAGCCCGCTCTGTTGTGATTGGTCAACGTTTCACATTTTTAAAAACTCTTCCTCCGGAGCTTCAGCTCCGTCTCTCTCTTTTGTTGTTTGAGGGCCAAACTAGCCGGAAGGAGTTTTATGTCACTTCTGTAACATTATGACCTCATAAAGTTACAGAAGTGAAGGAGAGAATTCAATGGAGCCGTTTCACACCGCTCAGGAGCAGTGTTTCTAAGGGGGAGGGTAACTCCTTTTAGGCGTGGACTTCAGGTTTTACACTCTACGGACCTTTTACATGTACAAAAATATATAACACACTAAAGAAGAGGGAAAAAGTGGAAAAGCACAATAGGGCCACTTTAGGAAGCCGCTCTGTTTTCAGACTGAATGTCATTGAGATTGACAACGTAACTTTAGTGACTAAAAGGTAATCATCAATGCAAAAAAAGTTTAAGTAGTTACATTGGAGGCAAATTAGAGGGAGCCTATGTCAAAAACAAATCGTTTACTTCTTTAAAAAGGGCTGCCCTGTAAACTGTTAAACCCAGTGGACTTTGACATGAACAATATGCCAAATCAGATTCTATTCTGGACTCATTTTCAGGGATTGTTGGCACTAATGAAGACTGGTTGGTCATCATCCAGACCTTTGCCATTTGGCGGCAGTGCAAACCTTTGAATGACCTCTAACAGTGACATCTGGCATTTAACTCCACTGAGCGAAGCATACCTTACAGTATATACCAACACCAGCATGCCCAAGCAGTGGACTGACTCATGAGGGATTCAGGTTACGAAATGACTGAAATGAAACTGAAAGCTAAACAGCCAATGAAAGGTTGGACTCTACACTACAATTTAGAAAAAAATTGCACATTATATATAAAAATACCAGAAATGCACCACAATGCCTTACACATCATCATTCATGCTCACTAACACAGTTTCTAGTACTAGGACACTATTCCTTCCCACACAAAGGATAAACTGCAATTCAGAGCCAAAAAAAAGGAGACATGAATAGGAGGGCGAAAGCGGACATGCCTGTGGATCTGGATATACTACCTCTGGTGTCTGTGTACAAGGACATCTACACATATTTGTATTGGTATTGTAAATGTGTGGTACAGTCTCTGCTGTCATGCATTTGTGGACATGGGCACCCGAAAAAAGTATGTGTGCAGTATACACAAAATCAACATCTTGGAGATGTTGATTTTGCTCATACCATGCTGTAACGTTGAATTCTAAAATTGCTTTTAAACCAGGGTTCTGGTAGGTGTTGGCTTACACCGTAGCTCCTAACGTTAACTCCACTGAGCTGAGCATAAGTTACAGTGCATCACCACACGGCCTGCTCAAGCCCAGCAGTTGCGATTTGACTGAAGTGAAACTGAGTTAAAACAGACAATGTAAGGTTGGGCTCTTTTACACACGTCACGCAAACACACGCCAAGGAGGGGGGCACTGAAAGTTGGTACCAAATACTTTTTAAGTCTTGTTCATGGATTTTTTGAGCAGATATGACTGAAACTAAACTAGTCTCTTTTTTTTTTTTTTTTTTTTTTTTTTTTTTTACATAACGCTGAGCAGATGAAGCTCGGGAAATGTGGTTCAACATAATGTTGAGAAAATGCGCTCGTAGCCTACGCAGCAACGTGCGGAGAATGGATTAGTTAGGTATGGTGATAACGAAACCTAAGCCACACACATTGGCATCCATTAAAAGTCATATCTCCTCATATTCAGTTTCATGGATTACACTTTGCTTAAATGCCCACGGCTTAGACTTTGACGTAACCTTTAACGTAACCCTGCTCCTGGTCTTCACAAACCGCAGGGTGCACTAACAACAAGAGCGTCACGTTACACACAATGCTGAGTATATAGCTCGAGCTAACTATTGCGGCTCTCTTACTTTCAGTTCTGATACTCGGCCCAGCGCTTAACACAACGTTGGAGCACACAAAACATTCAATGGACCAACATGCAGCGGCTCGTGATGCTTTGTAGCGAGACACGGGACGAGAGGCGTTACGTTAACGAACGCTTTCCCCCAAAAATATATACTGCTTTTATTCAACTTCGTCGGGGGAAAGACTTCGGGATGAATCAAAAAGGGGCACAGGAATGGAGAACGGGTCCACTCACCTTGTATGAATCCGTCGCCAGCAAGAAATTAAATTCCTGCGCTGCCATTGTTGTTGTGGATGAATGAATTAACGTAAATGTCACTTCAGTCTCCTCGTTGCAACTTAACAGGAGCGCGAGCCACAGGCAGACCGAGCGGCAGAGAAAGGGAACCTCTACGTCGAGTTATCGCGTCCGTAACCCCGGTGTTTCTACAGGGAGCTCGGATTCAGACGTTACAACACTGCTGAAACAGTCAAAGCTGTGCTCTTTTTTGTTGGTTGGGGGTTATTGTAAAGGGGCGGGTTTCAGTACGCATGGCCAAGAGCACGTCCTCCCACTCACCGCCTTTCTGATCTCGTACGTAATGCTGCGTTCAAGGACAGGAGTTTTTTTTTGGAATACGTTAAAGGAGCATTCCGACATTTTGGACACTGCGCATGATCTAGCGATCTCTCTCATTTCTGCATTCACCTCATACAGATTTTAATGTTAACTTGGGCGGCTTACTGCTTACTAATATCATTCTATTCGCAAATAATAAAAACCCAGAGGACTTTTTTTCTGTGGTGGTCTGACCAGAATATATATATATATATATATATATATATATATATATCTATACCAGATATATATATATATATAATATATATAAAAGAAATAATTTATGTCAAACATTCCTTTTCAGAAAAAAAGATGAAAAAGATTTGAATTACTATCAACACTGCAGCCCTGTTATAATGGCGCATAGTGTAATTATTTGAATGTAAAATTGCTCATACTGTTATAATCAGCACTAAATGTAAGAAAACCATGAATACAATGCAAAAACATCAGTTTTGTTCAACATGTAATAAGTTATTCTATTATTACATGAATAATGCAATTCATTCAGCACATAGTGTAATAAGTTAATAACAGAGTACTGTCCTTGTCTAATTAAAGGAACCCATCTAGTTAAAAATGGCACACGTCCTTAATGTAAAGCAACTGGACTTTGTCTCTTTGTTCTAGGGGACCTTCACCAATTTTTTCCAAACTGATGAAGCCCCTTGGATGTGTGACAAAACTCAGGACTACATGATATCCATATGAACCTTTACAGAAATCACGCTGAATTTCATATACTGGTTGATTCCTAGCATGTGAAGTAATTGTTCCAGAAATAATTGTTCCAGCTACTTTAATTGTTATCTGATCCAAGCGGCAAACCATTTTAGATGAATATCTGCAAAACTGTAAAAAAAAAGGTCTGTCATTTCAGAAAAGTAAATAGTCATTTGCAATGTTTTGTGTCGGTCTTGCATAGATTTAATGCCATTTTTTCACTTTCCTTGAAGTGGCCCTATTATGCTTTTCCACTTTTCCCCTCTTCTTTAGTGTGTTATATATATATTTTTGTACATGTTAATGGTCCGTAGAGTGTAAAACCTGAAGTCCACGCCTAAAAGGAGTTACCCTCCCCCTCAGAATCACTGCTCCTGAGCTGCCTGAAACGGCTCCATTGAATTCTCTCCTTCACTTCCGTAACTTTATGAGGTCACAATGTTACAGAAGTAACGTAAAACTCCTTCTGGCTAGTATGGCCCTCAAACGACAAAAGAGAGAGACGGAGCTGAAGCTCCGGAGGAAGAGTTTTTGGAAATGTGACCAATCACAACAGAGCAGGCTAGCTGACCAATCAGGGCAGACTTTGCTTTCTGGAGGGAGGAGCAAGAGCTGCAAGAACATTTCAGAGAGAGGGCGAGAAGAGGTGCTGCAGGACAGCCAGGAAGACAAAAACAAGGTGGATTATGAGCATTAACGCATGTAAACATGTAACTGTAACTTGAGATAAAAATATGCACCCGGAAAATAGCATAATAGGGCCTGTTTAAGATGCAGTGAAGATGGTAATGTCATTTTAAAACCAACTTGGTTTTTTGAAACCAGAAGTGACTTGATAGGGTGGAGCTAATACAACTGACAATTCACTTTCATAAGGTAACACACTGTGAAAGGGTTGAAGTTGTAAGACGGAAACACAGACAACTCCTAGACCAGACAACACTGTTGAAGTAAACTGTCAATCACAAGGTAGCCCCGCCCTGAAGCTGCTTCTTGACACAAGGTAACTCTCAAGAAAAGGAGCAATTCCATCACATTGTGTCTTATATATTTCTTCTGGCTGCATTGAGTGTCCACTATGTGCTGTTGGCATCATATGACACATGCCAAATACTGTCGTTGTGCACTTAATGGATGGAGTTTTACTGTTGCTTATAAAGGACTTAAAAGTAAGGTCCAATCTTGAGGACTCCTGTGTTTTACCGGCATCAAAGAATCAGCACCCATAAAGGCTGCCTCACGTCGCCTGAATCTGCACCAAAAAGTTGCACTTTAACACACCACAAAGACTACAACCAATGGCCAACTAACACGTATGTTCTGCACCTGCGTGTGAGAAAACTTTCCAGATTCCAGGAACCTGTAAAGAGGAATATCTAAGGCTGCGGATACACAAGCCGTTGTTATGATACATACATGGAACAAAACAGCCTTTGCCAACCATTTTAACACCACTCTCGTTCAAAAGTTTGTTTTATTCCAGAGGACCCTTTTATTGTGAAAATACTTGAGTATTTAATGATTAGATGAGATAAAGAGGAAACATGAGAAGTTCAAGTTTATTGTCATACATTGAAAAGCCCTTAAAAGCCTTCTGTGTGCCCACTTGACTTTACCTGTTTGCTTACTTTCCTCATATCCATTTCTCTTCTTATGCAGTGATTTGCTTAAACTGATCAGCCAATCATGTGAGTGACTTCTCTCAACGACAGGCTCAGCTGCCGATTCAACATAAACCAGTGCAACAGACCTGGTGTGTCAGGGCCTTAAGAGAAATTCCCAACCCATTTTAGCTCTGAAAGTAGGTCTTTAGTCTGAGAGAAGTTAGAGGAAGTCCGGTCACAGTAGTGTAAGTTGTGCAATGGGGCCCTTAACAGTAGTGTGCACTGGGGCCAGTCCCAGTAGTGTGCACTGAGGCCCGTCATAGTAGTGTGCACTTAGGTCCGTCACAGTAGTGTGCACTGGGGCCCTTAACAGTAGTGTGCACTGGGGCCCTTAACAGTATTGAACTAGGGCCCATTACGGTAGTGTGGACTTGGGCCCACTTAACTACCTTACGCCACAGTAAGGTGAACATTTAGCTTTGAAGGATAAGTTCACCTTTTTTCAAGTCTGTATATAAACATAACTTACATTCCTATGTGGAGATTGAAGATGGTATTGGTAACTGCAAATTGTCCTCCTGTCAAAAGTGGCTGTAAAGTAATACTAAACTTAACTACGCAGGGGTGTAAATACTGACAGTGCTGGCAGTGCAGTTGCACTGGGGGCCCCTGGACGGGGGGACCCTTAGAGAGTGCAGTCCTGAGAAAAATTTGTTGGGTTGAGAGTGGGGGCCTTGTGACAGAGACAGATTGCCACCTTGGAAATACATCTGTGTTTGAAGAAGAACTCAAGTGAAATAGAAATGGCGCCACTGACAAGTCGATGTTACCCACCCAAAACCCTATAGAGACTGTGTCTGCCCCACGGCCACTTCAATTATTTAAAGTCAACAGAAGAGGAGTTATACAAAATAACTTAATAAAAGTTAAGGCAACCAATGCAACAGTGCATCAAAACAGGACAATTAAATGTGGACTCTTAAATATTAGATCTCTGTCATCTAAGGGTGTACTTGTAAATGATTTAATATCAGATAATCATATTGATTTATTTTGTCTTACTGAAACCTGGCTGTGTCATGAAGAGTACGTTAGCCTTAATGAATCAACTCCTCCAAGTTATATTAATACTCATATTCCTCGAGGCACAGGCCGATGAGGTGGAGTAGCAGCTATCTTTGACTCAAGCCTATTAATAAACCCTGAACCTAAATTAAATTACAACTCATTTGAAAGCCTTGTTCTTAGTCTTTCAAACCCGAGCGGGAAAGCATTAAAGTCAATTTTATTTGTTATAGTGTACCGTGCACCAGGTGCGTATTCTGAATTCCTATCTGAATTCTCAGAGTTTTTATCAAGTTTAGTCCTCAAAACAGATAAAGTTATTATTGTAGGGGATTTTAATATTCATGTGGATGTGTATAATGATAGCCTTAGTACTGCGTTTAGTTCATTATTAGATTCTATTGGCTTCTGTCAGTGTGTACATAAACCGACTCACTGTTTTAACCATACCCTCGACCTTGTTCTGGTATATGGTATTGAAATAGAAAATGTAATTGTCTCTCAACAGAACTCTCTTTTATCGGACCATTATCTAATAACCTTTGAATTTTTTCTACCAGAATGTACGATTAGGCAAAAGTTTCTACACTAGATGTCTATCTGATAATGCTGTAGCTAAATTTAAAGAAGCGATTTCTTCAGGGTTTTATTCAGTATCATTGCTCAATATAACAGAGGACTCCTACGCTAACTTTAGTCCTCCTCAGATTGACCATCTTGTTGATAGTGCTGCATGCTCACTGCGAATGCCACTAGACTCTATAGCTCCTCTAAAAAAGAAGCTAATAAAAGAAAGGAGGTTTGCTCCATGGTATAATCCTCAAACCCGCGATTTAAAGCAAATATCGCGAAAACTTGAAAGGATATGGCGTTCCACCAATGTGGATGAAGCGCGGTTAGTCTGGCGAGACAGTCTTAAAATATATAAGAAGGCACTCCGTAATGCTAGAGCAGCCTATTATTCAGCATTAATAGAGAAAAATAAGAACAACCCCAGGGTTCTCTTCAGCACTGTAGCCAGGCTGACAGAGAGTCACAGCTCTGTTGAGCCGTGTATTCCTATAAACCTCAGTAGTAGTGACTTCATGAACTTCTTTAATGATAAGATTCTAACTATTAGAGAAAAAATGTATAATCTACTGCCCTCAACCAGTACCGATCGATCCACAGCTGTAGAACCTGAAATATATTTAGATGGCTTTTCTCCCATCGACCTTCAACAATTGACTTTAACTATTTCTAAGTCTAAACCTTCCACCTGTCTCTTAGACCCGATTCCGACTAGGCTGCTTAAGGAAGTTTTACCTTTAATTAGCAATTCTTTATTAGAAATGATCAATCTGTCTTTACTAACGGGCCATGTACCACAGGCCTTCAAACTAGCTGTAATTAAACCTCTTCTTAAGAAACCTACTCTTGATCCATAGGTGTTGGCTAACTATAGACCCATATCTAACCTTCCGTTCCTCTCTAAGATCCTTGAGAAAGTAGTAGCAAATCAGCTGTGTGACTTTATGCATAACAATAGTTTATTTTAGGATTTTCAGTCAGGATTTAGAGTGAATAGCACAGAGACGGCACTGGTGAAAATTACCAATGACCTTCTAATAGCTTCAGACAAAGGACTTGTCTCTGTACTTGTATTGCTAGACCTTAGTGCTGCATTTGATACCATTGATCATCAAATCCTATTACAGAGATTGGAGCATCTAATAGGCATTAAAGGAACCGCACTTAGCTGGTTTAAGTTGTATTTATCAGACCGATCTCAGTTTGTATATGTAAACAATGAAAGCTCGATGAAAACCAGGGTCAGTCACAGAGTTCCACAGGGGTCTGTTCTTGGACCTATTTTATTTACCTTATATATGCTTCCCTTGGGGAATATTATCAGAAAACACTCAGTAAACTTTCATTGTTATGCAGATGATACCCAGTTATATCTATCAATTAAGCCAGACGAAACTAACCAGTTCTCTAAACTTCAAGCATGTCTTACGGACATAAAAACCTGGATGACCTGTAACTTCTTAATGTTAAACTCCGAAAAAACAGAAGTTATCCTACTAGGCCCAGATCACCTTCGAAATCAATTAACTAACGATATAGTTTCTCTAGATGGCATTGCTCTAGCATCCAGCACTACCGTTAAGAACCTTGGAGTTATCTTTGATCAGGATCTGTCTTTTAACTCTTATATAAAACAGATCTCAAGGACAGCCTTTTTTCATTTACGTAACATTGCGAAAATCAGGCAAATCCTCTCTCAAAGCGATGCAGAAAAACTAGTTCACGCATTTGTTACCTCTAGACTAGATTACTGTAACTCCTTATTATCAGGCTGCTCTAATAGGTCTCTTAGATCTTTACAGTTGATCCAGAATGCTGCAGCACATCTTCTAACAAAAACTAAGAAAAGAGATCATATTACTCCAGTATTAGCTTCTCTGCACTGGCTCCCTGTTAAATCAAGAATAGAATTTAAAATTATTTTACTTACCTACAAAGCTCTAACTGGCCAGGCACCGTCTTATCTTAAGGAACTTATAGTTCCATATTACCCAACTAGAAAGCTGCGCTCAATCAATGCAGGGTTACTTGTGGTTCCTAGAGTATATAAAAGTAGGATGGGAGCCAGAGCCTTCAGCTATCAGGCTCCTCTTCTGTGGAACCAGGTTCCAGTTTCAGTCTGGGGGGGCTTAAGACCTTCCTTTTTGATAGCGCTTATAGTTAGGGCTGGCTCAGGTTCGCCTTGGTCCAGCCCCTAGATATGCTGCTATATGCCTAGACAGCCGGGGGACTACCTAGGATACACTGAGCTCCTCTCTCCTCTTCTCTCACTCCCTCTTTATGTATTAATCTCCTATTTATGCACATTACTGATTTTGCTTCTTCCCCGGAGTTCTTGTGCTTTCTCGCCTGGCAGGTTCCCAGGAATTGGGGTTATATTTGGACTGTCATCGTGCCACCTGCTGAGGCCCTGCTGACACCCACTACTACTACCACTATCATTATTAGTCACATTACTATTATTATTGCCTGTACTATTACGCTTATTGACTTACTTCTACCCTGGAGTCTTTGTGCTTTCTCGCTTCACAGGCTTCTATAAATCGTGGCTGTACCTGGACCGTGGTCGTGCATCCTGCTACGGCCCTGCTGACACCGACTGCTACCACCATTATTATTACTAGTCACATTACTATTACTATTACCTGTACCATTAAGCATTTTAGCTTTACTTCCACCCTGAAGCCCTTTTTGCTTTCTCGCTCTGCAGGTTTCCATGAATCGTTGTGGTACCTGGACCGTAGTCGTGCCTCCTGCTGTGAGCCGACTGACACCCACTGCTACTTCGATTATTATTATTAATCACATTACTATCCCTATTTTCATAATTATAATTCTACTATAATAATTGCTGCTGTTATTATAAGTAGTCTTATTATATGAATCATTTATGTCATATACATTGAATGTGTTGTATCTCTGTTATGCTGTTCATTCTGTACACATGACATCTATTGCATTCTGTCCATCCTGGGAGAAGGATCCCTCCTCTGTCGTTCTCCCATAGGTTTCTTCCTTTTTTCTCCCTGTTAAAGGGTTTTTTAGGGGAGTTTTTCCTGTGCTTTCCATTGTAAAGCCCTCTGAGGCAAATTTGTAATTTGTGATTCTGGGCTATACAAAATAAACTGAATTGAATTTAATTGAATGTTGTACACAGTCAAGTCTCTATTTGCTCTTGTGACAACAAGATAAACGACAGCTAGTTAAGCACAGTATCGGTCAAGACTGACAAACTTCTGACTGACTTTCATCCTTTTTTTTTCATTAAAGTTTGTGTGTGTGTGTGTGTGTGTGTGTGTGTGTGTGTGTGTGTGTGTGTGTGTGTGTGTGTGTGTGTGTGTGTGTGTGTGTGTGTGTGTGTGTGTGTCTGTGTTCCAACCAAAATGCAAAACTTTAAGGTTATAAATTCCACATTTAGAGCATTAATAGATGCAAACAACTATATATGTGAAAATATAGTGTAGTAAGGTCTACCTGCACTCATACTCCGGTTCCCCCCCAGGAAACCACAGTTAGCTCTGTCATCACTGTTGCCATCATTTGTACTGTTAGCGCTGTACGCACTGTTAGCTCCTAGCCATCAGCTTAGCCGTCGATATGCTAGGTTTAGCCAAAAGAAATTCTCCCAGTGTTGTATTTTGCACCTTAAAGTATACTGCTATGCTGTATTATAACATGAAAAACGATGTAAGTTAGTACAGGAAACAGGTAGTGCTTATCTGATCTTTTATGCTACAGTGGAGTTGGAGGTTTTCCTGTTTTTCTGATTGCTGATAGTGTTCTTTCTCAGGTTTTGATCATTCAAATTCGTCAGAAAGTTATGAATAGAAAAGAAAAGCTCAACAGCAGTAAAGTTTTCTTGTGTATTTTGTTGAAGGTTTGAAATACCCAATGTCATTTTATTTTTCTGCGGTTCAGGAAGGTCTCTTCATTGTGGTCTTACTGACCTCACACTCTTCCTAAAACAGCATTTTAGGTAGCATGTGAGGTCAGCTGTTTTTCAATGTTAATAGTTAAAGAAATATTGTGATTGAATGGTGAAACTACTGTATGTATCTTAATGAGGAGTTGTTGGAGGTTTTTAGATTTACGCTCTTTTTATCGTTAAATTGTGGTGAATGCACTTTATTGTGTCTTTATTGTCTGTTAACCTCTTTTGTACAATGTGTCCAAAACTGTTTGAGAAATAAGTTTTTTATTAAAGTCACTCTAAGTGTAAATGTACAAATAAGTCAAGTTTATTTCTAAAGCACATTTCATCAAACAGACTATATTGCTCATGGTTTGGGTTTAAGAGTCATGGTTCTGTTTGAGTTCAGTACAAAAACCAATATGCATAAGGTTCCATTTCTTTCCATTAACTTTAGTAAAATAATATTGTTGTAAAAATAAGGGACATTTCAAACATATCTGTATTACACTGTACAAACACTGAACAAACACTTTCTTAATTTGCTTGTGTTTTGTCTATTTGCATGTGTTTTCTTACAGTGTTTGTTTCATTTGCTTACACATCCATTTGACACATAAAGTGCAATCATTGAAACTGACACTCAGAGAGAAAAACCTCAGCTCAAGTCTCCAAAACTTTAAACCCATTTTCTGCTCTGCACCTACAGTATAATATATGAGGTGTTCTGCCACTTTTGTGTGTAGTTCTGGGAATTTATTTCAATTCAATTAGATTTATTTTGTATAGCCCAAAATCACAAATTACAAATTTGCCTCAGGGGGCTTTACAATCTGTACACATGCGACATCCTCTGTCCTTCCCTCACATGAAAAACTCCCCTAAAAAACCCCTTTAACGGGGAGAAAAAAGGAAGAAACCTATGGGAGAACGACAGAGGAGGGATCCTTCTCCCAGGATGGACAGAATGCAATAGATGTCATGTGTACAATATGAACATGTTTAAAAAAGTAAGACTACTTATAATAACAGCAGTGTATAAAACAGAATAATAATAATTATAATAAAAGCAGTAATGGTAGCAGAAATACAAATAGAATTTTGACTAATAATAATAATAACAGTAGCGGTGGATGTCGGGCACGACCACGGTCCAGCTGTAACCACCATTCATGGAAACCTGCGAGGCGACAAAGCACAAAGACTCCGGGGAAGAAGCAAAGTCAGTTGGGCATTAATGGGACATGAATTCTTACAGACGGAGATAGAATTGTGTGTGGACACATGAACCCTGTTTTCAAAATCGTGCATAAGCAATGAAACAATGTTATTTGCAGTGTGTCGAGCATGTCGACCTTCAGTCTGTATAGGAATCTTTGGGGTTTGATATATGGATTTATCTTAATCCTGTGTGGGATGGTCCAAATACTTGATATATACGTGATATTGAAAAAAGAAATAGCCTAACAAACTGACTGACTGACTGACTGACTGACTACATCCATATTGTGCATAGAAACATTGTTATTTTTGGTGTGTTGGATTCATGTATTCTGGTATCTAGCTTTATAAATAGAAAATAATCTAAATAATTTGAGATCCTGAAATTATCGATGGTATGAGGCTGTATTTGAGACTCATACCTGTATTGAATAAGATTAAGTCTAACAAAATATAATAGATGTCCTCAATACATATATTTGGAAGCCTTTTTCATTTTTCATTTTTTATTTTTATGCTTTTTGTTGCTTTTTTTTTTTTGCACATGCCCGCAATTCAGGTAATTATGTTTTGTGAAGGTGATATCCCTGGTATTACCTATAAGTGAGCAGGCAGACAGACAGACCAAACATGTTTTAAATCGTTAAATCAATAATGGAGTTACATTTCATTTGATCATTTATTGATATTAAATCAGCGGTAGAGCTTTTATTGTGAAAGGCTTTGATTCCGATCTGCTGCTGTAGCCTGCAGTCTCTTGACTCAGATGGATCATCAGGTGGCCGTTCATCCATTGTGCTCGCAGCCTGATCAAACTGGTCCCAGAGCAGCCGGGGATCGGGTTTCAGCACCGCGGTCAGCTCCGAGCCCAGCCTCTTCCTCTCCCCCGGCGGCGGAGCACCATCACAGCGTTTCCTCCCGTCGTCCCTCCCCGCGACCCCTCCCCCTTTATATGCGCTCCCATGATAAACCCCTCCTGTGTGTCACTGACTGCTAGACTTGAAAGGTTTGGATATCACGCAACCAACTAGAGTCTACAACACTTTCATTGTTTGTTTTCCGGCTGAGACTGACTCGTCTTCTTCAGAGCCGCTCATCTGTCAGGTTTGAGCGTCTCAACAGCTGCTTCCCCCGGGTCTCTGCCTCTGTGGCTCACTCTCAATCTGATCAGCATCTCTTTTTCTACTTTTGCAGTCTGTACCTTTGCAGCAGCAGGTATAGCCTTTATTCTCCATCCAAGCCTCGGCCAGCATGTTGGACCCGTCTTCCAGCGAGGAGGAAGGGGATGAGATACTGGAGGTGGAGCACAAAGAGGTGGCGGCCCCGAAGAGCCTCGGAGGAGCCCAGCTGTCACCGGGCCGAGCCTCCGACGGCCACGGCGGCGGAGGGCTCCAGCCCCGGGGCCGAGGGAGCGGGAGCGGTGGCGGCGGCAGCGGCGGCGGCGGCCGACCCTCCAGCCCCAGCCCGTCGGTCGGCAGCGACAAGGAGAAGGAGGACCTGGAGAAGATGCAGAGAGAGGAGGAGGAGAGGAAGAAGAGACTCCAGCTGTATGTGTTTGTGATGCGCTGCATCGCCTATCCGTTCAACGCAAAGCAACCCACCGACATGGCCAGGAGGCAGCAGAAGGTAAGAACCGTGTGGAGAACGAGAAACTTCAAAACTGGTGTTTTAAATTCTTCTTTGATTTCTTGAGAACATCACTTAGAAGCGTGACACCAACTGTTGCTTCCACAGTCGCACCGTGTCGTTGGATGCTTTTTTTTCCCCTCGAATATTCAAGAATGCACAAATATAACCCAGTTCAGCTTCCGGTCAGAGATGCTTTTTTATACATTTTATTTGTTGCACACCACATGAGCATCAAACCCTTAACACTTTTACTGGAGAAGGTAGTGGACTAAGATGGATGAAGTGCAGAGATGATAGTTACACTACCTCACTGCACATAAAGCCTCAGCAGCGAGAGCACATTCTCACTTGATGTCTCTTATGATTGAAAACATTTTTCTTTTCCTCCCTCCACCCCGACATCCTGGAATGATGATGCCAGAAAGGTTGATAAAAAAGACACAAAGAAATGTGCTAAATCCAAACAAAGTGGGGTTGGCAACATAAAGGAGCGGCTGAAGGATGACGAGAGAGAGAGAGAGCATGTGTGTATGTCGTTCCCACCCATTGTAGTAGCCCTTGCATATGTGGACAGCCTCTGGGCATAGAAGCAGCCCCCCCTCCTGCTAGTCTCTAGCCCAGCTCATATTAGAACAATCTGTTGCACAGGAAAAATGTATCCTGTGCAGCCTCACCAGCCTATATGGGAGGAATGTTTCTTCACACAGTCTAATATCTTTGATGTGGCCCTTCAGTGATATCCCCATACCTACCACACCCTGAGGTTTATCAGACCATGGTTTGGTTGTAAAAAACACATAAAAGATGACATTTTTTAAGATAAACTGTGTGATTTTGTTGTAGGTCTGTTTCTTAACTGGGGGTCTGCAGGACCCTTGTGATCTGTACTGGTATCGCAGTCCTTTCAATACGAACTGGCTCTGAAGGTGTCCGTGTGCTTTAAGTGAACTAGTTTGTACAACATGTCGTCTGATCATGTCGGATGGAAAGGTGTTTATAACTCTAGTTGTATAAGGGTGAATTGTCAGCCATTGTAGAGGAGGGGGGACGTGATAAACATTCAAACATGGATAAATGTCTTGCCATCCTTGTGTCGCACCCTACACAAAACATGATGGAAGTAGTCGTGTAGTGAATGTAGACCTACCTGTACTGGAATTACATTCAATGGCTGTATGGGTGTGCGTCTATGGTGTGTCTTAGTGAAAGCAGCATGTCAGCAGCTGCAGACCTCCATCAGCGTCTACACCCAGCGACCCTTCAGCCAGTATTGTCGTGCAGTACTCAGACGAGTTTGACTGGGACAAACTCTAATACATAGTCACAGTAAGTTTGAAGAAGGGTACTTTGGTTTGCAGTTGAGGGTGCCAAAACACATCTGTTACAAGGCATCTGAAGCAAATCTGTTATGCCAGATACCCACGAGACAGACAACTGAAACATGTCCACCATGTCCACTAGATGCAGCTACATGGATCTCTGACTGCAACGTGGCTCCTTCACGTTTCGGACATGTTACCAATGTGCACCGAAGCATTTACAGAGTACAAAGACAGTCGCACGGACATGAGCTGAAATGGAATCGTGACAGAGGAAACGTGTGGGTCTTTTATATTTTATTCGGGTTACTCCTTGCAGAAAACAAACATTCTCAATGCTCCTTAAAGTTCTCAATTTTCTGCTCCCACCAGCGTCAAGGTAGTTAGAAAACGTTGTATGTTCACAGACAGGTGGAAACCTGCAGCAGGGAAACCCCGCCAAGGGCCATGTCTGACGATGTGATGTAGTTTATGGCCATGCGGACACTCATGACCCTTGCGGATGCAGCATTGTTTTACTTCATGCATCCACATGAGGGTCCACTAGAGACTTGATATACATTTTGTCATCAGAGGGAGCATGTGTAGGCCCTGTGCGGATGTCTACATACCTACTTTGTTGTGACATCCACGTGGCCACGGTAACCGAGGCTTTAGCGGCCCCAATCCCCAACGCTGCTTTACACTATCGTCCCTCAGAGACAGTAAGACATCTAAGTATAGATCCAGCAGTAACCTGATTTAGGAAGTGTCATGCAAACCGAGGTTTTACTTATCAGGTGAACAGATCGTGAGAATCTCCTTAAACACCCACAGGTTGTGCTTGAGGAACTGTTGATTATTATTACTGTGGCAGCCACTTCTAAAAAATAAAAAAATAAATCACCGTTTGTACATGTTCTGTCTGAAATAATTCAATCCATCCTCAATTTGAGTTCACCCATACAACCATGTATTGATTCTGCTGCTCAGCTGAAGCTGAATCAATAATTAAGCCAGTTTTCACAGCTCAACAATAAACGTATTTGTGAATTAAAATGTGTGGACAATATCAAAAAGCAGGGTACTCTCCCAGTAAAGGGCCTTTCTTCAGATTGAAACATCAGGTGTCATAACAAATCTCATAAAAGGAGAGATAGAGTAATCACAGTGTTGCAATCAAAGTAAGTTGATTATCTGGTACACGTCGATATTGCCTTACAGGTAGCAAGAAGCAGCTTATGCAGAGGGGCCTTTTTTCTATGAATGATTATTTGTCAGAGTCAGCAGAGTCACATAGAAATAGCTGGTATGTCACAGACAACAAACAGTGCTGTCCGTGGTTCAGAAACAACAGCTAGTCAAAAAGATACTTGCCTTATGTGATTTGCCAGGCGACCTCTAGTGGCAGTAGTTATTATTATGGGAGCAACGGACCAAGTCAGGTGGCTTAGTATAAAGAGCCACAAAGTCTGCGTATGGAGGAGGGCCCCCAGAAGAAGGTGTCCTGCTATTAGACGTAGCGTTAGAATGGCAGTCTACTCAGTGGTCTGATCACGTTGTAAATATAGATGTATTCACTGATTTCTTTGTATACATATAATCCAACTAGTGAAGATGGCATCCACCAATCACAATCAGACTTCCTCTTTGCTTAATGATCGATTATTTCTACCAGCATGTAATGATTGTGCTTTCTAAAGCATGAAGCAATACAATAGAACGCTGATGGAACATTCTTCCTGCATCTACACCAGAGCACAGCACAGAAAACTACGTCAGTGAGGGAGGAGCTGGTATTTATCACGCAGACTGAGATGTCAGCCTGACATGTGATTCTTCCATCGATGGAGAGAACACGCAGCAGCCATTAAGTCTATCTGTGTCTCTATCAGAGGCCAGCACACAGCTCTGCTGCCATGGAGGGAACAGTGCTTTAGACTGAAAGACATCCAAATATCTGATACCGTGATTTTATCACATTGGAGGAACAATAGAGCCGACATGACAGTGTCATCACCTGGCTTGGGAAACACACTTAATATGCTAACCAATTTTAAAGTATTTATTACAACAAAAAACATAAAGTTAACCTGTGAGGTGTGTTAGTCTGTAGTGAAAGAGAGTTGAACTTTCTTTAAAGCTTCCTTGTGTAGTTTTACTTCAGTAAATGGGGATTATAGCTCTTCAAAATGTACATGTCAAAACTAAGGCACAAGACAACATGAACTGTGGCAAAAAGTTTGGTCTGCTCTGCTCTATAGGAAAAGTGTCATGAGATCATTTCTGTTGTGATTTGAAGCCACGTGGAAAAACTGAGATGCCGTTTTGATGTACATTTTTAATTTGCCAATGAATGGAAACAGAGGGAAATTAAAACAAAACTTGAAATATCGCCAAAGACTTTTTTATGCCTGGCTGAGCTGGAAAAGTTGGATAAACGATATAATCAACATGCTCGAAAGTGCAAAAGGAGCAGTCTACACACTTAACTTGTCATCACTGTCAAATAAATATCTCTCCACGCTGTATACACTATGTACTGTTATACCTTTATATCTATATATTAGCTTTGCTGTCCTTGTTTTTAGCTGTATGTCTGTTTTCTGTTTAAGAACACTGAGAACAACAACACACCAGAGTCAAAGTCCTTATATGTGTTCACGTACTTGGTCAATGAAGCAGATTGTGACTAAGTGAATAAATCCTGATGTACATATACAGATGTGACTTTTATGCCAGTCAAGTTTTGGCTCCACTGGAGAGACAAAAAATCATGACCTTCCTCAAAAGAATATGTATATGAACATGAATGTCATAATTACATCATCACATACTTTTAGATTGTTTAATTGGTCATCAGACAATAAGTGCTACCAGCTATTTATATGATGCATCCATCACCTAATATTTGCACAACAGAAGCGTGTGGAAACAAGCCATAATTCGCTTTTTTGTTTTTACTGATTTCTTGAAATTCTTTGAAAATATTTGGATGGAACCTCGACTATTAATCAACTTGAGCCGTTGTTTTTTCTCATGCAAGTTTCAGTTGTTGATGGAGAATGTTGCGGGAGTGAGGACAACATTAAGCAAGTTGAATAAGGGCTCAGTAACACGGATCTAGCAAAGGTATTTTCACTGGGAACCCTCTCCTCACCGCAATCACGCTCTCTGTGACAGTGAAAGGAAGAATGTAACCATGGCGACTGCATGGCTGTAGTCTGAGAAGAGGCAAATCTTTTCACCGTCGCTGTATATCAGAAAGTGAAGGAAAGAATGAAAACACAATTGCTGTAATATAATAAAAGCACAATATGGTCACATAAAATATAGACATTTTCATCGGACAAAATCTAAAGCTATACCATAGCTATCTACTTTGGGACTTATGTTTAATCCAATGACCAAGAAAAAAATCTGTCTTTTCACAACTCTAAAATAAAAGTTTGCATAATACTATCTTTCATTCCTGAAGTGATAGAACTTTGCTATTGCTAGTGAGCCTATGCTTGTGACTTATTGTAGCAGTAATCCGAAGGAAAACTTCAACTTCTGGGGTTTGTTCCGGAAGTAAGAAAACTTCATTCCAAGTCCCATTGGCATTTGTAACTAGACTAATAATAACAGATCCAACTTTCGAACAAGGCCGTTCTCAACATTATGTCGTGTGTGTGGCTTGCTATATAGAATATGGTAGTTTTTTTTAAGAACATACTATTGTTGTTTATTCAATATTTATGTAATTAGTGGATCACGATGAACCCCATTTCCCATAAGTCCCGTGCCTTCGCTGGCTAAATGTAAAAAAAGAAGGCGATGCCATGGGAAAGTGGTGTGGTGCTCGTGAGTCGAATGTCTGTGGTTAGTTCAAACGTCTGTAATACCAGCAGGACACTTGAGTTTCTGCGGTTAGGTCACATTTCTGTAATAACAGCAGGACGGTTGAGTGTCTGTGTTTAGGTCACATGACTGTAACAACAACAGGACAGTTGAGTGTCTGTGATAAGTTCATACGTTTGTAATAACAGCAGGACGGTCGAGTGTCTGTGGTTAGTACAAATGACTGTAATAACAGCAGGACAGTCAAGTGTCTGTGGTTAGTTCACACATTTGTTATAACAGCAGGACGGTCGAGTGTCTGTGGTTAGTTCAAATGACTGTAATAACAGCAGGACAGTCGAGTGGCTGTGGTTAGTTCACACATTTTTAATAACAGCAGGATGGTCAAGTGTCTTTGGTTACTTCACATGTCTGTAATAACAGCAGGACGGTCGAGTGTCTGTGGTTAGTTCAAATGACTGTTATAACAGCAAAATGGTTGAGTGACATAACATCATGACTTGACTTTCCATTTAACGGACCCTGGCTGTGTTGTTACCACTGAATAAAATAAATCTCCTTGTTGAACTGAAGAAATGTTTCCTTACTACTTAACCAAACAAATGAAACAACCAATGGAGCTACCATTAAACTAATTTAGCTATTAACTTAGTCATATTTCAATTCAGATGATTAGTCAACCTTTAAGCTATGTGCTAAGGCAACCCTTTGACTGGAACACATAGTGTAATCCTTTATTCCTTGTATATGCTTTGTTTAAAATATATACAGCAGTAGTATCTGGTGGTAGTACATTTGGGAATGAATGTACATATAAACATCCATCCTACACAGCTGAAGTGGAGCGCACATTGCTTCTGATTTACGGTGTATATTATTTGGTAAGCCCTCCTCATGTTCACTCCATATTTCACACAAAGGACATCGCTGAGAGCAGATCAGCCCCACATCGCTCACTAAAATTCTTGTTATTTTCTCTCTGTGTCAACATGTTGTGGCGTCATCATGTTACCATGTATATACTTCATTGTCCCCATGAGATACTCCTCCACTGGGGAGTGCATGATGAAAGACTTGTGCAGTGAAGGGCCTTTCACTTCACCATCTTCATGGACTGAACACTGCTTGAGCTGATTTATGAGCATAGTTGTTGACTACACCCTCTGGCAATCTAGCCCCCTGAAAATAACAACAGGCTACATAAGGCCTCAGTGACTAAAATGGAATTTGAATTTCATATTTCAACATCAAGTGCAGTATTGGAAAGTGTTTGAATACATTTACTAAACTTGAATTTAGTACGATTTGAAGTTATTTCATTTTATTGCCACCTTTATTCAATTACACTTTTTAATGCATACCTCCATTTGCGAGCTGTGTTTAATGGTTAAATTGTAAATCATGTTACATATGATGTCTTTTTATAGATCAAAATACCCAATATTATAAAAAGTACTGAAAACTAAATTCATCTTAGGCATCTACAACATTAAAATGCTCCTAACATTAATGCATTAAAAGTGATTATCCAATAATAAAATTATGTGCCGTCACTAACATGAGTTTAAGAGTGTACAAGGTAGAAGTGTGTATGTGCCCGTTTGGACTACCCTCATTAGAGGAGATGAAGGGTCTTCAAAGCTGTAGCCTCCACACTAAACAAATTACTATTCCAATTTCTCTAATCATTTCTGAGTTCCTAATCATAAACCTCTTAACCTCTTATTGTGCGATCTATCACGTCCCATTCCACTAGGATTTGTTTTCATCACAATAATAATTTTATCTCCCGCGCTGAACTGGATCAGCTGAGAGACGTTAGAAAATCTGACTGGTAGGAGCAAAAACTCTTCCTAGTTCAGAATGGATGAATCAAACACTAGAAGCTTTCATTCATCATTTGTTCATTCATCACCAGCAAAAGAGGAACTGGGTGATCTGGATTTTAGACGAGAAGAGAGGATGGAAGGACAAAAACATTTCTGTCATTAGGACACACAACGACTCTGAGTGCAATGCGCTTAAAAAGGCTGTTTATTTCAAACCATTCAAAAACACATCAGCACCATGGCTCAGACACAATGTAGCAACCAGTCGTAGACATAGACAGAGAATGAGAGTCTCATTTGACATTCTGTGTTTGATCAGACTTTGGAGCTCGTACGCCTTCTCAGAACACATTTGCCAGTCAGCTGGGAAGTGGGTGGTACTGCACCGGGCTTGAGATGCTGTGGGCTGAGAAGAGATAAAGCCATGGCTGTTCCCTGTTTGAAAGGTTACTTTAATGTTCACACCGGCCTTGGGAAGACTTGAAGTTGTAGGGGTTCAAACATTTGTTGCAGGTATAGAGCTGCTTTGAAGGCAGAGTTAGTGTCAGTGTTGAGTTAAACCGGAATAAAACCAACACATAAAGTTGATCGCAAATGTGTTTGCTAGTGCTAAAGTAGAAATACCACAGTGTAGAACCAGTTTGACAGAAGTGATGTGCAAAGGTATTAGCATCAAAATATATCTAGACAATTCACAAATTTTCAACTCTATCTCTATCTCTATCTCTATTTGGGATATAGTGTGGGAAACGCAACCTCTGTTCTGTCTTCATGACTTGATAGTGGCGTTGTTGGAGCCAAAGAAGAACTATACAATGCTACTTCCGTTTTTGTAGCTGTGGGGCGTGATGCTACTCAAACACCTACTTTTTCTCTTCACTTGTGTTACATTTCAAACAGCAAAATGGCATCAATGTAGTTTTTTTTAACCCTGGTGGTTAAAAACGTTATAAATTGAAACAAAAAAAGAAACGCAACAAAAATAATTAGTTATGTTTAGGCGACAAAACTACTTTGTTACGTTTAGGCAACAAATGTACTTGATTAGGTTTAGGCAACAAAAGAACTTAGTTAGGTTAGATATAGATAAGGCCTTTATTTAGATATAATTATTGTTTTTATCTAATAAAAAATTCTCAGTAGTTCTCATTTGGAAGTATTTATGTCACTCAGGAGAACACAAAACTGGCATTATCATGTGGTTAATTCAATTCAATTCAATTCAGTTTATTTTGTATAGCCCAGAATCACAAATTACAAATTTGCCTCAGAGGGCTTTACAATCTGTGCACATGCGACATCCTCTGTCCTTCCCTCACATCGGCACAGGAAAAACTCCCCTAAAAAACCCCTTTAACAGGGAGAAAAAAGGAAGAAACCTATGGGAGAACGACAGAGGAGGGATCCTTCTCCCAGGATGGACAGAATGCAATAGATGTCATGTGTACAGAATGAGCAGCATAACAGTTCTTAAATACAACACATTCAATGTATATGACATATATGATTCATATAATAAGACTACTTATAATAACAGCAGCAATTATTACAGTAGAATTATAGCCATGAAAATAGGGATAGTAATGTGACTAATAATAATAATCGAAGTAGCAGTGGGTGTCAGTCGGCTCACAGCAGGAGGCACGACTACGGTCCAGGTACCACAACGATTCATGGAAACCTGCAGAACGAGAAAGCAAAAGGGCTTCAGGGTGGAAGTAAAGCTAAAATGCTTAATGGTACAGGTAATAGTAATAGTAATGTGACTAGTAATAATAATAATGGTGGTAGCAGTCGGTGTCAGCAGGGCCGTAGCAGGATGCACGTCCACGGTCCAGGTACAGCCACGATTTATAGAAGCCTGCGAAGCGAGAAAGCACAAAGACTCCAGGGTACAAGCAAGTCAATAAGCGTAATAGTACAGGCAATAATAATAGTAATGTGACTAATAATGATAGTGGTAGTAGTAGTGGGTGTCAGCAGGGCCTCAGTAGGTGGCACGATGACAGTCCAAATATAACCCCGATTCCTGGGAACCTGCGAGGTGAGAAAGCACAAGAACTCCGGGGAAGAAGCAAAATCAGTAATGTGCATAAATAAATTCACATAGACAGTTTTTTGTATAAACAGAAAAAATGCTATATTGTGATATATATCATTATGGAGATATGAATTGACCTATAGCTAGTCAATATATCAGTACCTGCCTGTTTGCTGACACAACAACAGGACATTTAATGAGCTTTTATGGGTTCTTGCTCTCCTGATGACTTTCATTTTTCATGTCATCGTCTTGGATGCCAAATAAGACTAAAGGTTTGTGATAGCATGTTTCCATCTAATAAGTTCTTTACACACCGGGGTCGTTTTATTTGTGTGATTAATTTGCAACATGACTTCTAATTAGTCATAATTAGAATTCATGTTCTAAATCTTGTGCCAATCTGTCTTTTTCCAACCCAAAAAATTAAACATCCCACTGCAAAAAAATGCAACAGGTTCAAGACAAACTTTGTGATGCTGCCAGCCTGCGTTATGTAACGTTTCAATCATACTGTAATCAGAAATAATCCTTTGGGTTTGGTAAGAGAATCTGAGCGCGATCCTGAATGTCTGTCCTGACCATGTCCCCAGCTGAGTTCAACCCAGGCTTCTCAGTCTGACAAACCCAGCTCATTTTAAAGCTCACCATCGTACCTCTGATGAAAACCCCACTCAAAATTACATGGACACTTATTTTAATTTCATTTAAGGTGATAATACATCAGTGTTGGCTTTACTTTTTCCCCAAGTGGCCTGAAACAAAATAAATGACATCGACTTTCTCAGTAGTCGGAGTAGTAATACTAGTTCTTAATAGGACAAGTAAACATCTGTAGCGAGATGCTTTCTATTTCCCCTTTGTTTTTGATTCCTGCTGCCTTTCTCTCCTGATCAGGCCGGGGGGAGATTAGTATGCCCAGGTGAGACACTCCACGCCAAAACACAATCAGGCCATCTGTCTGCTTGTTTTCTGCATCGCGTCAGTGACTCTGTTGAATCCAATCCTCTTTCCTCTCCTGTTTCTTGACTCCTCTTCTTTCGGCGCCTCTCATGCCTCTTTTGTCATTTTTCCAAATCAGCATGGCCTTAAAGGGGTACTTCAAAGATTTTACACATCACAGTCTGTTAACAGGTTTTGGGAGTGATGTCACTTCAGTCGGTGTTGTTTGGGGCTAAAGACTTCAAGTTTGAAAATCTGTTGGTGTGGCTTAAAAACCTGAATCAACAACCAAACTGTCGGTGGCCGGGTTGTGTTGTGGGTAATGTAGGCAACAGGCTTTCAAAAGTTTTTAAATCATCTTCAGTTGCATCACTTTTCATGATGCTATAGGGTGCAACGTTAAATCTGTGGAGTACTAATTTAATCACAAATTGCAATGACAAGATTTTACCAATACATAGTGTTCTGAAGTTAAATTCACATCCAATTTTCCTGGATGACTCTCTTGATTTTGGGTTGGGTGTAACTTTTACAATAATCCAGACGTGATGGTGAGCATCTTCAAAACTGTTGGTCATATCTTTGCAACCGCAGCATAGGGTTGATAAAAACGACATTGAACTAGTGTGGGGGCGGCTGTGGCTCAGGGGAGGGAGTGGGTCATCCTTTAATTACAAGGTTGGTAGTTTGATCCATGGTTCCTCCTGTCTGCACATCAAAGTGCCCTTAAACTAGACACTGTAACCACTGTGCAAAATACAAGATTTCATGGATGCAAGCCAAGGCAATTAACTAGCCTGTAAATATTTGGACACACAACACCGAGAGTAATATCGTTACATAAGGCCAATCAATCATCAACTATGACCTGCAACAGAAGCCACAGAACAGCTGACTCTCTCTCTAACCCAAAATACACACACAACTACGTGTCGCTGTACAATTTTTCACCTCAGACACAACAGTACCGTCACAGTTCAGTAACAGCAAACACAGGCTGAAGATATAAACAAATTCTATCTTAACTTTAAAGAGTGGACTTTCTCTTTGACATATTTGCCAGACTTCATGTGTACTGAGTCTGTATTTTCTCCCCGTTACATACCGATGTGAGGTGCAGGAAAAACTGCACCGATTTTTTCCTGCACCGATGTGAGGGTCCGGGGACAGAGGATGTTGTATGTGAACTGATTGTAAAGCCCTTGACTCAAATTTGTGATTTTGAACAAAATCAAAATCAATTGTATTAAATTAAAATAAATTCATGTAACCCTATTTTCAATGGCAATATAAGAGAAACACCACATTATTATTTTTTTGTAAAATTGTAAAAAACTTGTGAACACATGTTTTGTCATTTGGGTAATAAATACTGCTGGATAGAGTAAGCTTTTAAAAGCTTAATATATCTTTTTAAAAAGATTTTTATTTTTTTCCAGAGACCCCCCAAAATTGTTGTAGGTTTTCAGGGGGTCTCAAGTGTCAGTTAATCGTATTGCACGCACCAACTGTACCCCAAGTTGCTTAGGATGGGTTGGAAGCAGAGGAAAAATGACAATTGGTAATTGAAATAAAAGGTTTCTAAAGTAGTGAATGTAATTTTTAACTGTGAAAAATAATGATCTATGTCAGATTTTAAGAAAATAGTGAGTCCAATAGCATTTTCTTTATTTACTCTGGGGTCCGCCAAACCTTAGTGTGTATTCATTTTACTATAGGTGAAAACTTGCAATTGTACAGACAGACAGCATGATGGAGAGCTGAACAGTGCATGCGCCACATTGCATAAACTGTATATGAAAATTGTGTGTGTGTGTGTGTGTGTGTGTGTGTAAGTGAATGAAAGAAAACTGTTTTAAACTTATCTAATGTTAACATTACATTAACATAACAACATTAAACTGTTTTTCCAACTCAATAAATGTTTTATGAAAGGAATTGAGAGGTATTTTCTTTACTCAATATAAATACTCTTTTTAACATCACATTAATGATTAATCTGGAAAGTAGCAGAAACAGTTTTTGAGGTACATGTTTGAACTTTTAAATGATAAGGACATGTACTTTGATTGCAAATAGGGTGCCACGTTGCATTAAAAAAGGATCAATACGGGGCTTTTTTTATAGAAAACAACAAAGTTCTGTGTGTCCATCTGCCTATGGAGAGAGAAGGAAGACCAGATATATCAGACACCTTAGGCTCATCTTATCAGCACATTCAGCCCTAGCAATGTTACAAATATAATCACTTCAGTGACAGAAACAAAAAGATTCATAGAGTGCACCTTGGATTGAAAACAAATAAATCAAATAAATCTTCCAAATTGAGCTTCCATATTTCTACTATGGCTTTTGAATTCAATCACAAATGTTACTCCTTACCTTTGTTTTTGTGGCAATAGTGTGTGACTACAACTTTAAATATGTTAACTGCTTTCTCAAACCAGTAAATCAGGCTCAGTGTAAAACTTTCAGCCATGTTTCAGACATGTTGAAAAATCCCACCATCACATCAAAATTTGTGGCAGTGCACTCAGGTGAACTCAGCTGAATCTGTGCCCGTTTACTTTATCAGTGTTAGTAAAAACCCTGTGATACTGGAAACATTCAATGTTTTTGACTTTATTGCAGAATAATCACTTTTTTTCATTTTGTCATACTTGTAGACAATACGTTTGTCTCAGGGGGCTTTCAGTCAACATCATACAACACCCTCTGTCCTCAGAGAACCCCCCAAAAAACCTTTAACATGGATTTTTTTTTTTTAACAAAAGAGCGCCTTGTGGTTATACACCAGCTTACATCCATGTCTGTCCAGAATGGCATCCCTTCATAATTTAATCCTATGAAACATTTGTGGGAAATTTTCATACTTGGCATATGAATTTTTGACGGGTTGAGGTCACAGTGACCTTTGACATCCTAGTCAATTAATGATAAAGTTCAAGTGAACATATTTGCCAAATTTGAAGAAATTCCAACGAAATGTTCCTGAGATATCGGGTTCATGAGAATGGTACATACATGTGTAGTGCATGTTCAGACAGACGGACGAAAAAATAATACGATCACTCTCCGTGGACAGACAAGAGATGTCCTGTAAACCAATTAGACCAGCGTAATAAAATAACAACATCACAATATTGAGGTCGTTTAGCAACTTCAAAGGTGTCACCAGACAAACAGGACCTGAGCTACACAACATCTCTGTCATGGAGACCGAGAAGAGGACAGACTGCACACACTCAATAGACTCAAGAACACCAGAGAACTTGGCTCTCACTTCTGTCAAATCATGCAGAAAAGGTCACAAACACAGAGCAGGCCACTAAGATACAACTTAAACAACAAAGATATCACTTATCTGTGTCACTGAATAGACTTTTCCCCGAACACTGACTCGTTTCCACTGCTTTCAGCATCAGTGTACAAAACTAAAAAAAACAGGCAGTTAAAGAAAGGATAGTCTTTTTGAATTATGCCATCAAAGGTTTGCAGCACATTTGTGTGTGTGTGTGTGTGTGTGTGTGTGTGTGTGTGTGTGTGTGTGTGTGTGTGTGTGTGTGTGTGTGTGTGTGTGTGTGTGTGTGTGTGTGTGTGTGTGTGTGTGTGTGTGTCTGTGTGTGTGTTGTAGAAACACATCAATAGGGTCTGCATAATTCAAGAGGATAGCATGTAGACTGCTAATTATGATAAAAGCCTCGTCAGTTGTGGTCACGTACAAACCCACACCTGCACGTCTAAACACACACACACACACGCACACACACACACACACACACACACACACACACACACACACACACACGCACACACACACAGCACAGCACACACACAGCACACACACAGCACACACATGAAAGTACACATGCTTCAGTGTACGGAGGTCCTTTGACACATCCACTCTAGAAGGTGTAATTAGGCTGTGGGTGAGTCATCCTACCGATCCAATCTATTGAGACTCTAATACGATACTCATCACCGCCGTGTGCAGGGCCACAGGGCAATTAGCATGACCAGTCCACGGCCTTTTAGACAGACGATCAGAACGTTCTGCACGAGCTCTCCATCACCCGTGGCGTCTCACAAAGAGCAGGACTGGAGGGGTGACCATACCAGGGCATCTCATTCACCATCACTTCTACTACTCATTCTGTAATAGATATGTCATTCATATGCATGTAATATTTCACCAGAAACAGCAACTGTTCTCAGGCCCAAACATACCCACAACATACTTAAAGGTACAGCGTGGAGCATCTAGGGTGATTTAATGGCAAAAATGAAATATGATATGACTAGGTATGTTTTATTTTGTGTATAATCACCTGAGAATAAGAATTATTATGTTTTCATTACCATAGAATGAGCCGCTTAAATGTATCTATGGTGATCAGCCATGTTTCTACAGTAACCCAGAACGGTCAAACCAAACACTGGCTCTAGAAAGGGCTATAGCATCTTGATGTTTTCGTGTCGGCCACTGTAGTTCTCCGACACACAAAGGAAGTTTCAGTTGGTTACAATCTGCTGCCTCACAACTATATGCCGCCTGATCATACACTGGACCTTTAAGTAAACTGCACTCAAACTTTTTGGAGTTGAGAAACAAAAATTGCCTCCACGTGGCGTCTTATTTATCGGTATAACAGCATCTCTCTTTGTTTCTACTCGGTACAGCAGATTTACAGTGAAGCTCAGTCCTGAAGCAGCGACAACTATAGGGCGACAGAGTCCTAGTAGCACTTAAGCTAAAGTCTACCAACTCTTGTGTGTGAAGTCACATTGCATCAACACAACAAGTCGCCCAGGATGCTCAGACTTCTACAGTCACACCCTCTTCTCTAAATTTACAGCCAAGGTGCATTGTTTCTGTAGAAATACTTCTGTTGAAACTGCTTTGGATCAACTGAACCAAAGAGCATGAAGCAGGATGTTCAGGAATGTAGAGAGCAGAAGACTAACGGACACACAAGCAGATTTCCAAACTGTCTGTGCCTTTATTTCCTTGGACTAATCCCTGATCTGCCAATGCTGGATTAGTGAAATCTATCTAAATGGAAAGCTCCACACTTTTCCGACAGTATGACATTAGTAGATCAAGAAATTTCTCACAGAATGTTAATATAATGTCTCTTAATGGGAGAAGTACAGTATATTTTGGCACTAAACGCCTTGTTGGCCAGTGAGGAAGTTGGTCGCAGTTCAACTTTTGACAAATTTACTTGCCAGCAGCTGATCCTGTGCCAGTAATGAGTGGGTGGCTTGTTTTGAAGCTTTCTTTAAACAGCGCCCTTGCACTCTCAATCACTATGTCATTGCTCTGAGAAGATGTTCCAGACAAATGTGGATATTCAGTTTTACATGAAAGAATTAAAAGCATACTTTGTTTTTTTTTATTTCGGATTTGCTTAAAGCCACAGCATGGGGGAAGGTGTGTGTTTTAGTGTTTGTGTGTGTGTGTGTGTGTGTGTGTGTGTGTGTGTGTGTGCGTTGTAAGGCATTAGCCACTGCCCTGTATTCATGTGAGAGCCCTGTGTGTGAGTGTGTGAATAGCAGCCCCCGCCCTGATGAGCACTTTCTCAATCCTTTGTTGGTCTGCTGTGGAATGTGTAATCTGGGATTACCCCTCCATTTGATGTTATGTCATCACCACGGAGCTCCAGCATGTTCCCTGCTCCAACAAGGAGGAAGGGTTAATGTCAATGTAAATGCCTGAGTGTGTGTGTGTGCTTCATTGGATTCTTAATGTGTAGGTCATTGTGTAAACTAAGCCCGAGCCTCTGTGACGATGTGGTGGTCATTTTGCCTTGTGACCTATAGTCCAAAAGTGAAATGTTTCATTTCATCTGATCCATAATGTTGTCTGCTGTTCTGTGATCGGGAATCTATAAGACTTTTCCAAGTGGATCAATTTCTGAGGCTGAACACACTCAACATGGGTATTAAATCGGCTTAACACAGCTTGGTTGCTTGAAACTCAATTTAAACTTTATCACTGATTTCCCTTTAAATTCACCTGGTGAATTGTGCTCTGATTCAGTAACTTTTAACTTAACCATTAAACTGATGTTGCATCAGATGTGGATATAGTAAAGTTTTGCATCAGCAGAATCTCTGTCTTTCTGACTGTCTGCAATTTGACGCGTGGCAAGTTCACTATTTATTAGTCTAAATAAATAAGCACACATCGCTCTGTGCAGCAGTGGGGGACGGGGCCTCAGTTCTGAAGTCCAGCATGTCCTCTGCAGCATCAGACGACGGCTCTTTGACTGCGGTTCTCTTTTGCTGCTGGGTGCTGGATATAGCCTGCTAACGCTACATGAAGGCTGGACAACTTCACAATCAAACTATTTTTCACGTCCCTGGAGTCAAGGAGAACGACCAGAACAGCAGCACTCACCGCCATTGCAGCTTAAATTTTGTACATTGTTGGCGTACTAATTTATAACACAAATAGTGTTACACCTGACATAAGTCTGCTAAGCCGGACCGGCTGCCTGTGCTCCCTCTGTGTGTGTCCCTCTGGCTAGCTAATGGCAGCTGTGCTCATACTGCAGTTAAGGTTACCGCTGAAAACACTGTCCCGACCCACAGCGTCGTAATATAAAATAACCAAAACGATTCTGGTAATTCACTGTCTATTGGATTAATAACTACAATAAGATTACTGTATTGTAAATTGTAATCCCTTACACTGATCCTCAACGGGGAAAATCCTGGAATAAATTATTCCTTCTCCCCTGAATCCCATATCCAGGGTAGTTCAATGTAGAACAGGCAGCTATTGCAGCCAGAGTAAGAACCAGGACTTGATAATTTGATGAGAGAACACAATAACAGAGCAGAATCTGTGGAGTCTGTGAAGAGACCCAGTGAAACATAGTCGTGTGCACATTTGGTTTAAAACAGTCCCATCGCACTAAAATAAAGTGTGTGTTCATATTTTTTCTGAATCAACAAAACCCTTAATTCACTGTCAACTGAGCATCTATTTGTTATTGTTTGTCTCAGTGACCACAGATAAACACTTTCTGTTTTTTATATGCAGGGAGGAAACAAGGAATCTGGGGGAGCAGAATAAATATTGCCTCAATGAAGTGATCTCGTTGTACCAGTAGTGCCTGCAGACTTTATCCTGAACGCACCATGCAGACATTTTTCACATGTTTTTTTATACACTTTTGTTTTTTACACAAAACAGCACATCCAACATATTTTGGATTTTTTTCCTATTCAATAATGTGCTTGAGAGGTTTTTTATCAAGCCGTTAAACTAAAATACCTTTGAATGCTGGTGATGGGTATACTTTTGAGCTTTACATTGGTCTGGGGTTATTGGGAATGTTTGGCTCACACCAGTCTTAAACAATCCTACACAGCCACCACTGGAATCTAATTCTCCAAATAGTACAATACTAATAATATTACTGCAGCCTGTTGTTTTGATGGAGCTGTGCTGAAATAGCAGCTGTAAACACAATGAATAAAGATGCAACAACAAAAATAGCAGATGAATGTCAACAGTATTAAGGAAGCTTCAAACTATTTGGTACATCATTCATCATCGTTTATTATTGGTTGCTGTCAATTGATTGGGGGGTGCTGAATCATAGCCCATTGGCTGGTCTCTGAAATGCACGTGAAGAGCTTGAAGACATACTGCGTCCTTTCAAGCATAACTATAACAGTTTTCAAAATTCATAAATCTTATTCCTATTGTCTACAACATTTTAAAAAGTATGAGAAAACATGAAGAACTCTTTAGCAAATCAAAGACTACAGTGCTAAAACTCAAATATGTGATGTCATCAAGTATAAAGTGCGGACCTGCTCCATAGACAATGAATAGGGACAGTTGTTACCGAGGACACTGAGAGCACCCATGGGACTGTTCTTAGTCAATGGTACAAGTCAGTCTCCCATTCATTGTTTATGGAGCAGCTTCAGACTTCATACTTGATGACATCATACATCTGCGACTTACTTCTCCGGATTCTGGCTTTTAGAGGCAGTAGCTCATGTTCACATATATTGCTTTAACTTTTCCAGGCCAAGTACATAACCAGTGTGCTCACTGCTCCTCTTCAAATCAGTTGTTTGACAACAAATTCAGGTCAGCTGCATTTCCTGAGCTGGTCTTCTGAACCTCCATTTGTCAGAACACCTATTATGGGTGCGTCCCCTCAACCTGCGAAAGAAAAACTTTTTTAAATGATGGATAACTATCAGACAGCTATATTGACTAAGTCAAAGTGATCTGACAAAGTGAAGAAGCTCCTAGAATACCCAGTGCTCTCAGACTTGAGTCAGTGTGATGTCAGCTGACTGTGAGCCACATCCAGCTCCCCTCCAGCAGCCACGCAGGCTGGAGCAATTTCTGGCAGGTAGATAGCACACACACACACACACACACACACACACACACACACACACACACACACACACACACACACACACACACACACACACACACACACACACACACACACACACACACACACACACACACACACACACACACACACACACACACACAGGGATATCTCCCTGATGGCAGCTGTAGTAACTGGCCATCCTCCACTTACACCAGAGACTCTGCTTACACACCGATGTCTGTCTGTCTGTCGATTTGTCTGTCTGTCTCTCTGTCTGTTTAAGTAGCAAATTTAAGTTTTAGGTTATCAAACCTTTTCCTTTTTTAACATAGCTAGCCTTTGATATGTAACAGTCATTTTTGTTCTAAATAATGTATCCTCTTCTTCAAAACTGTTCCCAGTCAGTGTGAACTAAACTGTGTTTTACAAAATATATTCAATGACCACATCTTTCAAATTTCAAATCATACTCAACCAATTCCAAACCTCTGTGTAATTACACTCCCTCTCTCACATGTTTACATACTATTGAAAAAACGGTTCACGTTAAAACCCTTCACATAACACAAAACTACTGAACTTTTGTATTTCTCCACTCTGCTACAAAAAATAAACAAAAAAATAAAAATGCATCAACTCCTCATTAGATCAATGATCTCACCCCTTGCCGTGCTCTAGTGTTACTGAAACTCAAATATTAGGTTTCTTATTTCTGTATTTAATAACCTTTTGTTGAACTCGATCGAGCTGAGGTCCTAACATCACCTCCAGGCTCACCACCAATCAACCAGCTTCTTTTTTCAGAGATACAACACATTCAATGTATATGACATCATTTATGTCATATACATTGAATGTGTTGTATCTCTGTTATGCTGTTCATTCTGTACACATGACATCTATTGCATTCTGTCCATCCTGGGAGAAGGATCCCTCCTCTGTCGTTCTCCCATAGGTTTCTTCCTTTTTTCTCCCTGTTAAAGGGTTTTTTAGGGGAGTTTTTCCTGTGCCGATGTGAGGGAAGGACAGAGGATGTCGCATGTGCACAGATTGTAAAGCCCTCTGAGGCAAATTTGTAATTTGTGATTCTGGGCTATACAAAATAAACTGAATTGAATTGAATTGAATTCTGTAGCTCAATCATGGATGTATAAGGAAAACTGGAAAAATAAAAATATTGATTAGTGCAGTTTTGAGAGTGGTCAAATATAGAAAATTTGCTAAGTTTGCATCACTGCCAACCTTTTGTCCGTAATCCTTGCTGTGTAATAAACATCTACACCTTTTGGCCCTCACTCCACATTCTCACTGCTCCCCACTGGACAGGCTTCTGTCTAGCTGGTGAGAAGTTGTATCATCTTTCCTATCCATATTTCTATTTTCACTCTGTTTAATTGTCTATTACTCACCCCTCTTCCATTCCTTCCCTTCTCTCCTTTTGGTGTCCCTCTCTCCCCCTCTCTGGAATGCTCCTGTCATTGCTCTGCCTCTTTTCTTTTTTATTTTCTTCCTCTGTCATCTCCTCCCTGGAGTGGCAGTGGTAACAGAGCGTTACATTAGAACAGATGCCTCTTAACATGCACAACTGGGGTGGAACGATATCTTCAGGAAAGAGAGCCAAGAGTGAAAACCCTGAGGGGGAAATGGTTCGTGGAAAATAAGCACACTATACCGCTATGTGTGAGTTTAATTATACTTTGCACTGATAATACAAAACATATATTATACTATGATTACAATGAACAACCTTTCACATCACACATTGTCCTTTTTGATACGTCTTTGCTATAATTGAAGTTGTGGGGGTACAAATTTTAAATCCGACCTTTTTGGTGGCGCTACAGAGAAGATCATTAATAGGACTAATCATATGAGGATCATCAATATAAAATATCATCCTAATCTGGCCTGATTCATAAGCATAAAATTAAGTTTTATGCTTTTTGAATCACATAACATTTCTTTCTACAATCAACACTTGAAATGATGAAGGCACTTGCAAATGACAAGGTAGTACAAAATGTAAACCATACTTTGGTGTTTCATTTTTTACCTCTTTACTTAAGATTTCATTAAACTTGTTTTTTTTTTCTTTTTACAAAAAGTACCAAAACACTGGCAACAAGGAAAATCTTGGGTAGATAATAATGAGAATAATTATGAAACAAAATTTAAATCATACCCCCTAAACTAAAAATAAATCTGGTTTGAATTGATCAAACACTTTTACAAAGCTTGTTTACAAGACGTTTATCTATAGAGGGAACCATATATTTGTTATATTCTTTGAGCGACATTTGCTGATATCACAAAGTCTGCCATTATTCCATTTCGAGGTTGAATCAATTCAAGGGCCTGTGCTGCATGTGAGATGATATCATATATCCATTTAACACAATCAGTTACTTTTATATCAGCTCACTAAAAGCAACTCAAATAGGATTTGACAAATTTATTAGTGGGCACTGTAGGAAGGAGGTGGGCGGAAATGGAGACACAGTCGTTGCATGGAAATTTCAATTTAAAGGTGTTTCTTGAGATGATGCTATGTATTGACGTATTCCCATTGCATCAGTGATATTGTATTGTTGATGATGAATCATCGTTACAGCCCAACACAGCATTGCAGCATGGCAGAAAGGAACGCCTCCCTATTCTCTCTGGCTCTCTCACTGTTTCTCACACATACTGTGATACAGATAATAACTCACTGTTGGGAACTTCTGATGACATGATTGGAGCCTGGGGCAGAAATGGTGTCCCATGGTTTTGACTGACAGAGAGCCCCTTATTTCACAGACTCACAGGCTGATAAAGTGGACCTCAGTATGGGAGGCTAGTCATTTTGGATTGGTGAAACCTTTCATTTTTACCAAAACAACCGAAAAATACACAACTCCGAACAATTCACACGTTTCGGAGACTGTCCTTCCCTGCGGCATTTAAAACAACCTATGTTTACATTTTCCTGACAGTCGAGCTTTAACAGTCTTTTGAATAATGAGGGTGGTCTCTCAAAAGCAAAGTTGTGTGAGGTGTGTGTCCTGTGCTTGAGGACTTGTTGATTGTTTGCAGCACATCTACAATGGTTTTAGTGGAAACTGGATTAGAGATGTACTGGATTTGGTGGTCATGGGAGGTATTTCCCTGTGAAAGTGATTTTAGGCAGAACTTTTGCTGTTATCATTTTTAAATAATAACGTTTAAATTAAAGGTGAGAATTCTTAAGGGAGCCTGGTACCATGGTAATAATCTGTTGGTGTGTCTATGTCAATTATAATCACGTCACAGAATACCTGCAAATGGATTAAGCTGCTAGAGTTTTAAAGATATTACTTATTTTAGTTCTTCAACCAAGTGAGACAACACACTGACCCACAAACGATGTGTTATGGATAAACATCGGCAAACAGCGGCTGCGCTGTGGTTAATCTGAACTGTGAACTTTGACCCCCATTATGGATGCTGTAATCTCATACTGCTTCCCCTGCTCCAGTGGCCATGGTAACGGTTACCAGGGCTGCAGACGGACACTGGCCAATGGGTGTGGAGTCTGCTAGCAGGGAGGGAGGCTCCTATTGATCATTTCATTGTAGTGCTAGTGTCTTTGTTGAGGAGGATTCAGTTCTACATATGATAATATTTATCATCATATGAGTTTATCTCAGTGGGTAACATCACCTGTAGAAAAGCAATGTAGACACATAGACAGCCAACCTCTTTGGACACTGGAGTTCCAAAACAGAAACTTCAAATGGTCAAATAGTTTTATGTCCTTTTGGTTGAACAAGTAGGCTGTTTATAAACTCAGGTGATTAGACATCACAAGGATCTATTAAGGGATCAACATTTAAGAGGTCTAAAGTGAAGAAATAAAGTAAACAGGAAATTAAACAAAATGTATTTTAATTGAACAGCACCTTCCTATCTTTTTTCAGATAATATAATATTTGCATAGTTCACAGAGTTTTTAAGTTTCATAATTTTTATCCTATTTGGCTCTTGTTCTGTCTCTCTCAGATCAGTAAGCAGCATCTGCAGACGGTCAAAGAGCGTTTCCAGGCGTTCCTCAACGGAGAAACCCAGATTGTTGCTGATGAGGCCTTCATCAACGCTGTCCAGAGCTACTACGAGGTGAGTGTGTATTATCTGTGGCCTGGGTGGTTCACTCTTGCTCCAGTGCACTTACAAAACAGATATTTTATTTAGTCTTTTTGAACCCTGCTTTGAATCGTTTTGATTCCAATATGTATTATATACTGCTGCTGTGTTTGGCAAGACATTAACCCAGCCTTTTGTGGCTGTATGTGACCTATGACCTCCCTGAAGAGGAAAAAAAACACTTCTCTGTAAAATAAGGTAAATACTTGATGTTTATTCTAAAACATTATTCATAAAAAATAAATGTCAGGTGTTTTATGTAATTTCAGATGCATAAACTACATTTTGCAAGCTGTTTAAAATTAATCTGTCCAAGCAGGAAACCTAATAATGGTGAGAAAAAGTATCCAGACCTCAGCGGAGATAATTGTCTTAGCTCTGATAAATGATGCAGACAGGCACTGAGCTCCTCAGGGCAGGCTTTGTAAAGTGCTCCCAAACCTCCAGGATTCAGTGTGCTGGATCCACCAAGAATAGAAGAGGGAAAGAAAATGAGATGAGAAATGAGCCAGCATCTTCTCTGCATCTCCTATTTATTTACTGTCTGGGTAGAACTGTTCATTTACAACTTGACATCCCACATACAGCAGCCGGAGCAAGTCACAGCGAGTACAATGAGTTTGAGATCTTTGACACTGCAACACGTTGTTACTCCCTACTCATCACATACGGATGCTTGGTCAGGACCCCTTGGCATCACTTTTTAATGTGTAGGTTAGTCTGATAGACTTCAACACGTGGTTAACGTTACGTATTTTAATCAGCTATTTACATAACATAAGCGAGGTACAAAACAAATGTGACGCAAATTAAGTAATAGTAATAACATAACATAGTAATGATAAGGCAAACAGGCATATAATTAGTCCGTATTTTTTTCCTTTGAGTAACTTAAACATTTAATGTTTTTTTTTAAATGTCTACTTTGCAAGACACTAAGGCAGAAAACAACTTCATTATTAGACCAAGCTGTTGCATAAATAATATGTCCCTCCTTGGGGTCTGAGAGCTGTTTCTCTTTTTACAGCGATCAAACCCACAATGGGCCAGCCCCCTCCTTTAAGGGTCTGGGGGCGACCCAAAGCTGGATCAATCAGGCAGAAAAGAACAAACACAATACAAAAATTACAATTAAAAACAATAAATAAATGAATAAATAATATTTCTTATTAATAACTACAAAACAAAACAATAAGGTGACCGTGCCTGACAGATCCTGCTGACCCGTTCTGGAGCTCCCTAACGGTACCCTGGTCTGGCTTTGCTGCCAGTGGACGGGGCCACACCGCTCAGGACTTTATTAATATTTTTACAGTGTTAAATGCACAACTTTATGGATGTATAGTCTCGTTTTGCAATAAAAAACAAAATAAACATAAAAAAAATAAAAATAACAGGACGGTTTATAAGGTACACCTAGCCAAACCTAATACAGTCCCACATAGGTTCCCTATTATAATTTTGCCTCCATTTCACACTTAGTAAATCCATTATAACAAACGACTCAGTCTATTGAGACGCACAGGTTCTATCCCCATTCAGTGGTGGTACAAATATCTCCTTTATTAATAGACCACTTCAGAGATTTTCAAACATGTCTGTCAAAATATTTTGTCAAGTTTCCCTCAAAGCTTCTACTGGAGCTGGCTGTGTTCTTCTACCTCTGAATGGGGATATAACCTGTGTGTCTCAATAGGCCTCCATCTCTTAAGAATATAGTCTGTTAATAGTAGTAGTACTAAAATGGATTTACTAAGTGTGAAGATAAGGCAACTTTAGAATGGAGTTGCTGTGTGGGTTAATAAGTGTCAAACTACAAGTAAATTAGTTATGAATAAGACCTCACTTTAGAATGGGGAACATATGTTACTTTAGAGTGGACATTACGTATTACTGTGAGTCCCCGTATGAGGCCCATACTTAACAAATCATTTTACAATCATAATTTATGTACATCTTATATATTTAATATCAATTAGCAGTAATTAGGAGGTTATTGAGAGAGAACTCTTCAAAGCCTAGTAGAATATGGTCATGCAGAATGATGTGTACCTAAATATAAAAAGTTTTTAAATGTTTACTTATAAAACAGTATGTGAAATGTTACCCTACTGTTGCAGCTACTTAAAACTAACCCTTAGACAGATAGATTCACAGAAGCGCAAAGAGCCTGTTGTGGATTCACCTCACATGCTCAGACTTCAGATTTCCCTCAGAACACAGTTCACAAATCAGTTGTGATCAGGTTATTGTATAATATCTGTGTTTTCTAAAAGCTGGTCCAGGAACAACAGATGTTACAAAGGGGGACGTTGGGAGATTTGAGAGCTGTTGGGTGCTAGAACTAAACAAGACCGTGCATCTGTTGGGCTGGTGGCGCAGACACATTGACTGACACTTCCTTATCAGTTAATGTGGCAGCACAAGCAGGCCAAATGAGAACAGCGTGATATTTAACAGATGAAGCTGATGGCACAGGTTATCCAATTCAATTAAAACCAAAAGCTCTCAGCTGGCTTTAGCTTCAGGCTAGAACTGACGCAGGCAGACAGAGAGCGGATGGAAGTGGAGACAGAAATAGAAAGATAGAGGAAAACAGAGACAAAGGGTTACGAGGAGCATGACAGCAGCTGACAAGAATTTACCAACCATCTATCATAAACTACAACCTTACTAGTATGGGTCAGCTTTCACTAAATGCAAAAATGTTTGGTTTGTGATTGAGGTTTCTTCTTTGATTCTCTTAATTGGTAGAAAATCAACGTGAAGAAGTTAAGAACAGAGGTTAATGTCTAGGATGGCTATTATGAGAGTTCATTGTTCGAGTTCTCCCTAACCTCACGTGGCTCTCTGCACTCAGTTTTTTTTTAGATTTTTCTAGGTTTGAAGTCTCTGTAATTGTCACAGTTCTTCCTCCATACTGTCAGTAGTTCCATACTCCCTGTCACTCTGTCTCACTCACCTAATTGGCTCACTCTGTTCACCTGCCTGTCACTCTCTCTCAGTTCACTCTGGCCACTCCCAGTTCCACTTCCAGCTCACAGCCCAGCCCCCTCTCTCTCACCACACTCTCCCTCACTCACCTAATCAGCCTCATGCAGTGCACCTGTCTGCCACACCCACCTCATCAGCACAATCCCTCTCACCTGCTCACTCTGCTGCACCTACACCCTGCAGTATTTAAACCCCAGTCAGTCACACACTCGCTGCCAGATCGTTCGTTGCATTTATGTCAAACCTTCCAGCAATTTCCCGTGGACTGATTTCCCGTTGCCGACCCTGCCTGCCTGTCTGCCTGTCTGGACTTCCCTGCCTTGCCTGTGCCCCGGTCAACGACTCAGCCTTCTGTTCCCTACCACCGGATTCCCCTACCTTGCCTTTGCCTCGGTTAGCCACCTTAGCCTTCTGTCCCCAACCACGAGTTAGGCCTCCGCTTCCTCTGGTTTCCGTCTGCCTGATCCCCCTGCCTGTTTCCCAATGTGAGTCTGACCCTGCCTGTCTGTCTGCTGTGTGCTCAGCTGTAAATAAAGCTCCAGAATTTTATCTGTCTCCTGGTCGTACTGCTTTTGGGTCCACACCACATCCATGACAGTACGATCTGGCCATGACATGGACCCAGCGTTCGACACCTCGTCACAGGCCCGGTTCGGGTTCATTGAAGAGGCGCTCCAGAGACGCGAGACCCAGGTTGTCACCAACACCGCTGACGTTCACCAAGCCCTGGCGAGCAGCAACCAGGCCTGGACTGCCCTGTTTAACCAGGTTCAGCAGCTCACAACAGCCATTTCGCAGACCTTCGCTCTGCCTGTCCCTAAGCTTGTCTTGCCGGCTATCCAGACTGCGCCTGTCTCGCCGGCTTTCCAGACTGCGCCTGTCTCGCCGGCTATTCAGACTGCGCCTGTCTCGCCGGCTATCCCGACTGCGCCTGTCTCGCTGGCTTTCCGGCCGACGCCTGCACCTCCTGTCTCGCCGACTCCTGACCCTTCGCCGTTCCTGCCGACTCCTGACCCTTCGCCGTTCCTGCCGACTCCTGACCCGTTGGCGTTCCGGCCGACTCCTGTCCCGTCGGCGTTCTGGCTGACTCCTGTCCCGTCGGCATTCTGGCCGACTCCTCACCCTTCGGCATTCTGGCTGACTCCTGACCCGTCGGCGTCCAGGCTGACTCCTGTCCCTCCGTCCCTGCCGACTCCTTCACCTCCTGACCCGGCCGACTCCTTCACCTCCTGACCCGTCGGCTTTCATGCCGACTCCTTCACCTACTGACCAGTCGGCTTTCCTGCCGACTCCTGTACCTCCAGAACCGTCGGCGCTCCGGCCGACTCCTGCACCTCATGATCCGTCACGACTCCTGCACCTCCTGACCCGGCGCTCCGGCTGGCTCCTGCACCTCCTGACCCGCCGCCGCTCCGACCGGCTCCTGCACCTCCCGACCCGTCGCCACCACGGCTGACTCCTGCACCTCCCGACCCGTCGCTGCTCCGGCCGACTCCAGTCCCGGCTGGGCTGCAGCGTCCTCCTGTTCCTGCTGGGTTACAGAGTCCCCCTGCTCCTGTTCCCGCCTTGCCGCCAGAGCCCCAGGTCCGAGAGACCTTGCCGCCAGAGCCCTTGTCTCCAGAGCCTCTCGCCCGACCTCCAGAGATCATCTGCCCGCATCGAGAGACCCTCGCCCGACCTCCAGAGAGGATCCGCCCGCCTCGAGAGACCCTCGCCCGACCTCCAGAGAGGATCCGCCCGCCATCGACAGACCCTCGCCCGACCTCCAGAGAGGCTTCCACTGGAAATCTCACATACTGGTGAATTAGACTTTGAATGCATGACGTGTCCCACTGTAGACTGGTCGTCCCCGTGGCCAACCCCAGGGAGGTCCCTTCAGCCTGGTCGTTTTCGTGGCCGACCCCCAGGGAGGCTCCGTCGGCCTGGTCGTCCTCGTGGCCGACCCCCAGAGAGGCCCTGTCGGCCTGGTCGTCCTCCAGTTCGCCCCCTCCAGAGGGGTTCTGCCTCTCCGCCTTGGTTGTCCTCCTGTTCGCCCCCTCCAGAGGGGTTCTGCGTCTCCGCCTTGCCTCAGCCTTCAAGGATTCTGACTCTGCGGCCTCGGAGGAGTTCTAGCCTTCAGCCTTCTGTTCCCTACCACCAGATTCCCCTACCTTGCCTTTGCCTCGGTTAGCCACCTTAGCCTTCTGTCCCCAACCACGAGTTTAGCCTCCGCTTCCTCTGGTTTCCGTCTGCCTGATCCCCTGCCTGTTTCCCAATGTGAGTCTGACCCTGCCTGGTCTGTGTGTGTGCTCAGCTTTAAATAAAGCCCCAGAACTTTATCTGTCTCCTGGTCATACTGCTTTTGGGTCCATACCACATCTGTGACAGTAATTCCATTTGTTCTTTTCACAACACTATAAAAGGACAATGATTTAAAAAAAATAAGCAAAGCGGTGTCCCTATGATCGTGGTGAATCCACAGATATCACTGTCAGATGTTTCCTACTGAACAAATCTCTACTGACAGAGTCCTCAAAGTGTTTTATACTCCCATTATGAAAATATGCCTTCTTCTGTACAGTGAGGTAGCATTTCTCAACTCGACTAAACGAAGATGCTCAGTAAAAATATATACATATTACATTTACACTAATGTAGTGTATGAAATATGTAGTAAAATAAAACGTATGTGGAAAAAGATATACATGTAAAGGGGGATGCAAATGATGATGCTATGCATAAATAGTAGTGCAGTATACTGGTAATGTATCACAAGCAATGGGAAAACTCCTGCAAGGAGCATAAGTAAAGTATGAATGGGGGGGGGAAATGATCTAAAGAAAGTAACCCTTTAGGGAGGTGTGTGGTGTGATGAGTCAGTACACAGTTCTAAATAACCCAGGGAGGGGGTGTTGGTGGATGGGCAAAGAAAAAACGTAGTGGAGTGGCAAAGTGTGACGAGCTGAGTTTCCCAGTGCGTTAGAAGGTGACGTAAGCGGACCCGACCAAGAGTCAGAATGTGATGCGTTGGGATGAGAACGTGTTTTTTGTCAGCAGAGTCTGGTGGCTTTAAAGAGAGCATAGATAAGTTCCACTTTCAGCTCAGTTCTGCAGAAAGAACATATAAAGGGGTGAAAACATTTGTTATTATAGTGTAGACTTAACTTGATATTGTCTGAAATATGTTTTACTGCTAGTACATTGCTTTGGCCACGCGCCGATACTCCAGTCTTCTCAAACCTGCATATGTGTGGCACCCCACTTTATTTGCAGAATTCTTATTGTATTAGTGTGTGTTATTAACTTTCCCCACCAGACCATTATTTTCTGGTTATTATAATTTAAAACGCTTTGTGTGACTTAAACTAACCTGCTTTCACCTTAAGCAGTCGGAGGGCAATAATCATTTTCGCCAATAGGGGGCAGTAGCGGTATGGTATGGTAGTGACGCTGAGATTCTTGTCTAAGAGAAGCAAGTTAGCCAAGTAAGGAACGACAGTCAGGATAGCGGCAGTAAAACAGATATTCATCCGAGACTGTCTTTTTGATGTATTCACTGGTGAGAGAAGTACACAAGCGCCATATAAATTTATGTTAAGTTTGTTCGCTTTTGAGGTGCTGTGTTTTTATGTTTATAAAGTGTTTAATGTTGAAATATAAAGCAGCTAACTCAGGCTAGCATCCAAATGAAGAATGTCGAGCCCGCTAGCTGTTTGGCGCCAGCGTGACGTCAGTAACCCAGTCTTATGATTGTATTGTTCCCATGCAAGCTTGTACACAGATATATTATTTGTCCTGTTGTGGTTATAAGCAGTGCTTTGTTAGTAATGTTAAGCTGTACATTTTAGGTTGTGTATTTACATTTCATTTAACCTAATTACAGTTGTATTTAGATAGACATAGGTACAATACTGACTATGGAGAAGTACCTCATACAAACTCACTTTAAAATACATGAGCTATCAATTTAAGGAGTGCATTGCATTGAAAGTAGTGGAGGCAAGCAGGACGGAAAGAGCACCAATAGCAATCGAGTGAGTTAGCCTTTATGATTGTAATTCTTGTCAGTTAGAAAGGAGAAGTGCAGGCTGATGATCACTGGTGTACCTTGGTGGTGTCACTCTTTTGCAGGAGCTGTTATTCTGTTCTCCCAGTGAGACCTGAAGAGGTCGAGAGGTAATTACCCATGATGCTGTAGCTTTCTCTCTCTCAAGATCCCCCCCCCAGACTGGAGCCTGCCCCCTTGATGAATCATTATATGTAAATCAGAAATATTTTGGATAAAATAAAACAACTAATCTGTCAATTCACAAATTGATTGCAGATCTTCCTGAAAAGTGACCGTGTGTCCAGGATGGTGCAGAGTGGTGGCTGCTCGGCCAGCGACTCTCGGGAGGTTTTTAAGAAGCACATAGAGAAGCGGGTGCGCAGTCTGCCTGAAATCGACGGACTGAGCAAAGAGACGGTGCTGAGTTCCTGGATCGCCAAGTTTGACACCATCTACCGAGGCGAGGAGGACCTCAGGAAGCACCAGCAGAGAATGACGGCCAGCGCCGCCTCCGAGCTCATCCTCAGCAAGGACCAGCTGTACGAGATGTTCCAGCAGATCCTGGGCATCAAGAAGTTTGAGCACCAGCTCCTCTATAACGCCTGCCAGGTCAGTTCTCCATAGTATGGTGTTAACCGTATCATATATGTCCAGCTTTCCCCTTCAGTTGATTATTTCTGAGACATCATGGCATTGTTTGGGTTTGTTAGATCATCCTAACCAATTAGAAGTAGCTGATGTATCCATCCAGTTGGTGTGGCATTGGTTTGGTACTAGCAGTTATAGTTTTTTGATCAAAGAAACATGCTGATTTAAAAGTTATTTCCGGCCTACGAAGCTCTGAACCATAGACTGTATATAAGTGCATGTAGGCACTGTGACTGTAACTTAATTGGTGTGTGTACTGTCGTCTTAAAGCCTCAAGTTTTTCATTTTGGCCGGTAGAGGGGCTTGAACCACCAACCTTGTGGTTAACAAGCGCTCTTGGCTTTTTGCGCCTCAGAATTTTGTGACCAGAAGACCAGAGATTGGATCTCAGTTCAACCCTAATCTAAACCATTTTTAGGCAACCGAAAGATTACAATTGACTCTCATGAACTGAAAACACGATGTGGGGACTGGACAATGTTGTGATAGCGACCTGTCAATCAAAAGGCAGCCACACCCTAAAGCATACCCTGTTTTAAGTCTGTTTATCTCTAAATGGGACCATTATTTAAGGTCATTTTCTCATAGATTTCTATACAATCTGACTTCGTTTTGCAAACAGATGAGTCTCCCCCTGATGGCCAGTAGAAAGAATGCAGCTCTTAATGGCTTGGCAGTCAGTTTATACTTCACCAGACCTTGATATATAGTTGGAATCAATAAAAAAAGTCTTTATACTCACTTTTGTTAGTAGTTACTTGGATACTTCCCGAGGGCTTAATGTGCTTTTACTATGAAGGATTATTATCCAAAGTCCACTATTGAAGCCCTTATAGCTAAACAACAATGTATGACTCCTGCTCTGTCTACTCTGTAATCAAAGATTGCGTCATGTTACTTGCATCCTTGCTTTAGAGAAAGACCTGTCTTTATTGTCACCTCCACAGCCTCTCTGCATGTGAACTGTTAGGTGTTGTTTTGAGGCTTCCAGCAAGGTATATAAACCATAAAAGGAAACAATGCAAAAAGATGGTGGGTTTGATGAGTAAAAAGAAGTCAAATGCATTTTTAAAACATTTCTTCATGTGCAGAATAGTATTTATTTATTGCTTCTGCACTATACTTTTGCTCTGGTTTATGCTTTTAGATGCTTGTTTAAGAAAGGAAATGCACTTATGACTTCTGGTTACTAGTAGTTCTCTTGAATACCTATGTTGAATACACTTATTGTAAGTCGCTTTGGATAAAAGCGTCTGCTAAATGACTGTAATGTAATGTAAGGCTTTTTCAGGTTTTTTGGCAAACAGAATTTAGCCAAGCAGCCTGAGCACGGGGGAGGAACAATAAGACAGGCTGCTATACATAGATGATCCACTATTCAAGTGCCAGGTATTTCATGAATGGAAAATGAGTTATTAATATATGCAGAGCGTAATGATAATAACAGGGCAGAGAGCCGGGATGTAAAAGCATATTGATGTGGTAATAACGTGTCCGTAGGTCGGCAGCTGGAGGCCGGCCTACACTCGTCCAGTCTTTTGTCAGAGCTCAGTGGAGAGACAGTGGGGGGGAAACCTGCTCACTGTCGGGGCTCCTTATCCTTTTATCTTGTCTTTTTCCTTTACTGTTTCATTCCCACACTGGCTGGAGGGGGCTGCCTTACAGCATACTAATGTTGGCTAAATCACACTCACTGAAACACACTCTTGGTTTTTTACCCTGTGCACCAAAGAACAGAGCTTTTTACTGTAAGTTACTGTAAAAACAGACCACAGGAAGGTTTTAAGACTATTTAAAAAAAAAAAGGTTGAAACACTGAAAATCTAAAAAGTCTGAATTAAGGCAAATTATTTTCTTTATTGATTCCTTTTTGATTACCAATTATCTTTACACCTGTCTAAAGGGATGTTTTGAATAGATTTAGTTTTACAAACATTCCAAAAATCCGAGGATTTGTTTATTTTACTGATGCTTAGGGTTGCGACTGATCATAAAACTCAGTTAAAATCGTATCATGGTTTTGAGTAACAAATCTGAACAGCAGAAATAAAGGGAGTAAATATAACTTTTAAAGATGCCCCGATCACTTTTTCTGCCACTTATTGCTGATGAGCCATATCAGCCGAATCATTTAATTTCTGTCGTTGATTTGTTTTGTGACAGACAGAGAGCTTCTCTGCTGTGACCTTCTGTAATGTTGATGGAAAACATGGAGCAGCTTCAGAAGACTGTACTGCTCATCTTTGATCAAGTTCAGCTCCTGAACGAAAGCAGAATCACCAGACTGACATCTTGGTTTTCCAACCTTCTCTGCCCAGTCCAGAGTGAACTTCTGCACTGAGAAGGTTTTTCCAACGCCCGGCGACGCCGTTGTCAGAACGACTCTGATGTGTCTCTGTTGGTCTGGTGAGGCTTTAAAGATGTCGTGGTACTTGATTGGAGTGTCATGGAGGTCTTCATCTTGGAAGCTGACTCAAGCTGCCTCACCTCTTTATGGGTATTAACCTCTTCACTCTGTCCTCTGTGATGTAGAGCTCAGTGTAGATCCTGTTGAGGAGGGTTCCACTTCCT